>NC_071989.2:187298000-187606000 GCF_028885655.2 Pongo abelii
TGGGACTACAGGCGCCTGCCACCATGCCCAGCTAATTTTTGTATTTTTTAGTAGAGATGTGGTTTCACCATATTGGACAAGCTGGTCTTGAACTCCTGACCTCGTGATCCGCCTGCCTTAGCCTCCCAAAGTGCTGGGATTACAGGCATGAGCCACCACACCCAGCCGTTTCCTTCCTTTTTAAGGCTGAATAATGTTCCACTGAAGGAATATATAATATATAAAAATATTTTGTATCATTCATCTATCGAAAAGGAAGCTCATTCCTTAGGGCAGCTTCAGTGGACACCCAGTGTGAACCCCACACACAGACTTCTTCCCATCCTGGAGTTTGGTCCAGTATCAGCAAACTCCCTCTCTCCTTCCTTCAAATCACTCTCAGGTCCTGCCTCCCACAGGCTACAAATAACCTGACAGTCTCTGCCTTAATATTGGATGGCCCCAAATTCTGCATGCCTTAGGCCACTGGGGCTGCGGTAACAAAATACCATAGACTGGGTGTCTTATCAACAATATTTATTTCTTGCAGTTCTGAAGGCCGGGAAGTCCAAGATCAAGGTCCACAGGCTCAGAGGCCAGTGAGGGTCTGAGTCCTCACAGACAACCATCTTCTCACTGTACCTTCACATGGTGGAAGGTCGAAGGAAAAACAGGCCTTTCTGGGGTCCATTTCATAAGGGCAATAATGCCACTCATGAGGGCTCCACCGTCATGACTTCATCACCTTCCAAAGGCCCCGCCTCCCAACACCCCCGCCTTCAGGGTGAGGATTTTGCTGTATGAATTCGCAGGGACATAAAACTCTGTCCATCACACGGCGTAAGGGAGGGGGCACTGGGCTCAGCCCCATCGCTCACTGGCCAAGTCAGAAATAGCACACAGAGGCCGGGCACGGTGGCTCACACCTGTAATCCCAGCACTTTGGGAGGCCAAGGCGGGCAGATCACGAGGTCAGGAGTTCAAGACCAGCCTGACCAACATGGTGAAATCCCATCTCTACTAAAAATATAAAAATTAGCTGGGCATAGTGGCACATGCCCGTAACCCCAGCTACTCGGGAGGCTGAAGCAGGAGAATCGCTTGAACCCGGGAGGCGGAGGTTGCAGTGAGCCAAGATCGTGCCACTGCACTCCAGCCTGGGCGACAGAGCAAGACTCCAAAAAAAAAAGAAAGAAAGAAAAGAAAAGAAATAGCGCACAGAGCACACGAGCACAACCAGATTATAGTACGGGCCCTGCCTCACACTCTTATTAAATCCCCATAAAAACTCTACCAGGTAGGTAGCACTTTTCCTGTTTACTAAAAGAGGTTATTTCACATAATTTTGCTTAAAATCCACAGATTCCTTCTTTTTCCTTTTTCTTTTTTTTTTTTTTTTGAGTGGAGTTTCACTTTTGTTGCCCAGGCTGGAGTGCAGTGCCATGATTTTGGCTCACTGCAACCTCTGCCTCCAGTGTTCAACCAATTCTCCTGCCTCAGCCTCCCCAGTAGCTGGGATTACAGGCGCCCGCCACCACACCCGGCTAATTTTTTGCATTTTTAGCAGAGACGGGGTTTTACCATGTTGACCAGGTTGGTCTCGAACTCCTGACCTCAAGTGATCTGCCCGCCTCAGCCTCCCAAAGTGCTGGGATTACAGGCGTGAGCCACCACGCCCAGCCCACAGCTTCCTTCTGACTCCAGAACTCATGCTGAAGCCCCTGATGCTCTCAGAGCCCTGGCTTCCTTATCTACTCCAACAGGCTGCCAAGCCTCGGTTACACACTGCTCCCTTCTGGCTCCACCACTCTGTGGGTCTGGGCAAGGCCACGAGCTGAGCATGCTCCTGTGAGCACCAAACAAGACAAGGGCTCTGAAGGAACTCTGTACACCGCATGCTAGGTATTACTCTCCCAGGCACAGAACAGCAGTGTGCAGCCCAGAGGCCCAGCTGGCGGCTCACAGGGAACCCTGGGGCCTCAGCCCCTCCAGGCCAGGATCAGAAGCCTGGGCTACAGAAACACAAGGCGTGGTCACAGGAACATGCAAACACTGGGAAAGAACCAGGGGTGGGATGTGGCTCCAGGAGCTGGAGGCAGACCCGTCACCCTGCATCCTGTCTGAAGGGCGCCGTGTGCCCAGCACGAAGTACACAGAGCCAAGAAGGGAGGTCCCAAGTGCTCACCTGAGCCAGGGTCCCCAGCCCCATCATGGAGAAGGCACCGAGAGGGTGGGCATCCCGTCATGTGGCCCTTAGGTCAGGCCATATCTGCAGGGGAAGGGAGGTGCCTGGCCCAGTGTGAGGGTCCTGGTCAGGGGATTCCGGCCACCTTTTGCCATTGTCTGTTCTGACCACTGGATTCCCAGGACTCGAGAGGGTGATGACCCATCAGGGCAAGGGCCAGGCCCCGGGCCTTCTTGTTCCTCCAGGTAAAATACTGACAACCCTCTGAGGTGGAAACTGTCCCCAGGGATCTGGTCTGCCAGAGGCTGTCCCTGGCTCTGAGGCCACCAGCAAGGCAGCCACTATGGAGGATGGGCCTTCAATACAGAAATCTCCTTTGAGGAACAATTCACTGCCATTTCCACAAGGTTGTCGTCACCCTCGGCTGCGGACGCGGCTCATGCCATGGGGGTGCTCGGGGAGTGTGGCTTCCCCGGTCTGCCTGCCTCCTCACGGGAGGACCACGAAGAGATGGAGATAATGGCACCCTGACTGTCCAGGGGATGGATCGGCATGGAAAGCCCCAGTGGGGCTTAGAGAGCCTCTTACATCCCGACCACATCACCGGGAAACTCTAGCGCAGTTCCTCACTATGCTTACAAAACCCACAGGGCCCAAATCTGATGTCAGGATCCCAGGTGCGGCTGCTTCCTCTGCTTCAGTGTCCACTGTGTCTACAGGTCGTACAACAAGGACCAATCACTGGATGCATTGTCCAGACCACGGACACGTGCAGTCAGTTACCCTCAGTCCCCTGCAAGGTCTGAGGCCTGCTGGGAGCCTCCCAAGCCTGATGGCCTCACACTTCTAGGCCCACAGCACTGAGTCCCAGGCCCTGAGCTCCAGTACCTGCTGCACAGGCCCATTCAGGGTGCAATGAGGGCGTCCCTATGCGGCTCGGTCCCATTCTTGAAAGCGATGATGACCCTACAGAGGCTCTGGGAGGGGCTGGGATGGCCTGAAGGTTTCCCGGGGAGGTGGGGCATGTGCTGAGGGGGTGTAGGATGCACATTTGGGTCAGGGCTGGAGAGCCAGATGTGAGTTTTTGGCAGCCACAGCTCTACTGAGCCCTCCGCCCCAGGCCCTGGTGACAGCTGGGCTGATTTATGGTTCTACCATGGGGCCTGCACTGGGAGCAGCCATTAGGATCTGACCCTGCAGAGCCACACAGGCCCATCCTCACGGCCGACGGCTGCTCCTCTGCTCCTCCGGTCCGCTCCTGCTTTTACCTTCTAGAGACACACACGGCACTGGCCTGGGCCAGACTCCTCACACCTCTGAGCTGTGGAACACAGCGGGTGACATGATTTCCATGGAAGGCGTGGAGGGAGGGGGTCCCACATACAGGCCGGGGGTGACAGGGAGGGGAGCACCCCTGACCACCCGTGTCCCCATCTCTAGACTTCTCTTAGGCGGTCTGGGGCTTGTAGACATGCCACCAGGTTCCTGCGAGGCCCCCTCCCTGCCCCACCCTCAGGGTTCACTAGTGTGGGCTTGACGCCCGGGGTCGTACTCAGATTCTGCCAGAAGAAAGAGCTCCAGCACTCAGAGTCAGAAACCACTGGCCTCAGCAGCTCACAGATGGGGAAACTGAGGCCGGGTGGGGCTGGGTGAAGGGCAAGCGATATTTCCTGAGTCATAGAACTAGTACCGAGGAGAGGAGAACGGTGTCCATAGATGCTTGGGACTGACAGAGGACAAGGGGTGTCCTCAGAGGGAGTCTGTGGCAGGGGTTGCTGGCATGGGCTCCCCACTCAGCGGACGTGAGGGCCGGACCTGTCCCTCTGTTGTCTGGGTGACAATTCTGTAAAATGGACACCACGATCTGCTGAAGGCAGCTGTGGGGCAGCATCCAGCCACAGGGCAAGGCCATGACAGGTGCCTTCTTTACTAAAACTGTGTGTGCAAGTGGTAAAATATACATGGCATGGCGTTTCCCATCGCAGCCATAAGGGCACAGCTCAGCGGCAGTAAGTACATTCACACTGTCGTGCCACCATCACCACGTCCACCTCCAGAACTCTTCATCTTCCCAAACAGAAGCTGTCCCCGTTCTCCCTGGCCAGCCCCTGGCGCTCACCCCAGGTACCTCCTATGAGTGGAATCACACAGTATCTGTCCTGTTGTGACTGGCTTAGTCACTGAGCATAACGTCCTCCAAATTCATCCATGTTTGCAGCCTGTGCCAGAATTTCCTTCCTTTCTGAGGCTGAATCGTATGCTATTGTATGGATAATGCTGCATTCTGTTTGTCCATTCATCTGTACTACCGCTTATCATCATCCTGAGCACAGAGGAGCTGAAGGGGAGATGCTCCTCCCTCCTCACACAGGAGCCCCAGAGGGCTCGTTTGGGCATTCCACCTCTAGGAAGATTCCCACAGAAACTCACACTAGAAGAAACTTAAGCCTCTCTACCTAACTGGAGTGAAAAGCTGCTTGTTTTTTGATCCTTGTAACTTCCAGTTTGTCAGGGACCCACGCTTTTATAAAATACACTAAAATGATGGGGTAGAAAAATGAAATTTAAATAAAAACATAAAAGTACTTGCCCATTTTATTAAAAAATTAGATTCAGTAGACATAAAATTACTGTTTAAATTGCTTTCATAAAAGTTTCCACACATTCTCCATTTCTATTCTAATCTTGTTAGGGAACCATAACAAACAGTTCAAGGGCTGGCATCCATTTGCAAACCACATTTTGAGTAGCACAGCCTGGAGCACTGTTTCACAGCAAACTTAAACAACTAAGTGCCCATCAATAAGGTAGCTATTAAATACACTTTGGTATATCCCTATTATTATTTAGCAATAAAAAATAATGAAGCACGTGAGTTAGCAATTCCAGTCCTAGGTATCTACCCAAGAGAAACGAAAACATATGTCCCCACACACACTTGTACAAGAATGTTCATGGCAGCACTATTCCTAATAGCCAAACAGTGGAAACCCAAATGTCCATCAACTGATGAAAGGATAAACATACTGTGGAGTAGCCATACAACAGAACATTACTCAGCCATAAAAAAAGAATCAAGTACCGATACATAGTATAGCACGAATGAACCTTGACAATATTATGCTAAGTACAAGAAGCCGGATGAAAAACGCCATATGTTGAGTGATTCCATTTACATGAGATGTCCGGAAAAGGCAAGGCTTTAGAGAAATAAAATAGATTCGTGGTTGGCAGGGCCTGTAGGAAGGGGCTTAGGGGTTGATGGCTAAGGGGACAGGGTTTCTGTGTGGGGCAATGAAAATGTTCTGAAAATACTTGTGGAAGTGGTTGCACAGCTCTGTGTATATTCTAAGAACCACTGAATTGTATACTTTAAACAGATGAACTGTATGGTGTCTGACTTCAATCTTAATAAAGCTGTTATGAGAAATAATGAGGCCGAGCACGGTGGCTCACGCCTGTAATCCCAGCACTTTGGGAAGCCAAGGTGGTTGGATCACCTGAGGTCAGGAGTTCGAGACCAGCCTGGCCAACCTGGTGAAACCCTGTCTCTACTAAAAATACAAAAATTAGCTGGGCGTGCTGGCAGGTGCCTGTAATCCCAGCTACTTGAGAGGCTGACACAGGAGAATCACTTGAACCCGGGAGGCGGAGGTTGCAGTGAGCTGAGATCGTGCCATTGCACTCCAGCCTGGGTGACAAAGCAAGACTCTGTCTCAAAAAAAAAAAAGAAAAGAAAAGAAAAAGAAAGAAAGAAAGAAAGAAGAAATAATGAAGCAGAGTTCTCTATTAAAACATGTGACTTAATTACTTTAAATCTAAAGAAAATCCTAGGCCTGGATATTTTCACCAGTGAATTCTTCCAAACGCTTCAGAAAAAAGCAACACTAAACCTTACACAATTTTTTCCAGAGAATAGAAATGGGGTAACATTTCCCAACTTGTTCTGAGACCAGCATAACCTTATACCAAAACTGGACCACAGAAGAACACATATTAGACCATTTCTCTATAAAGACCGATGCAAATCCTAAACAAAATATTAGCAAATTGAATCCAGCAACATATTAAAATAATATATCCCAGCTAATTGGCGTTTATTCCAGGAATGCAAGCGTGGTTACCATCCTAAAAATCAATCAATATAATGCACTGTTTTGACAGAAAAAAGGGGGAAAAGTCATATGATCATCTCATAAATTTAGAAACACTATTTGACAAACTGTAACACCTAATCATCACTTTTTTAAAAAGCCCTTTAATGTTTCCTCTGAGTTCAGTTATGAAACCAGGATACCTGCTATTTCCAATTCTATTCAGCACTACTGAAGGTCTTAGACAAGCAATTAATCAAGTGAAAGAAACAAAAGGCACAAGAATTGGAAAGGAACAAACACAACTCTAATTATTTATAGATGGTATGGTAGAAAATACATGGAAAATCTAAAAATATTAGAATTAACAAGTACATGTGGCAAGGTAACTAGATACAAGACCAACATGAAAAGTCATCACCAACAGAAAGCAAATTTTTAAAATATTATCATTTAATATTCACACAACATTTAAATTCTTACTTATCTACACAAGTTCACACACAAAAAATTAAATTCCAGGAATAAATCGAATAAAAGATGTGTAAGCCCTCTACTCTCAAAACTATAAAACATTATCAAACAAAATTAAAGAAGACTCAAATACATGGAAAGAGATACCATGTTCATGAATCGGAGTCCTGAAGAGTGTAAAGATGTCGTTCTGCCTAAATTAATACATATTCAATGACTCTCATTCAAAATCTCAGCAGGGTGGCTGGGCATGGTGGCTCATGCCTGCAGTCCCAGCACTTTGGGAGGCTGACGTGGGAGGATGGCTTGAGCCTAGGAGTTTAAGACCAGCCTGGGCAACATAGTGAGACTCCATCTCTACAAAAAAATCTCTGCAAAAGGAAGCCAGGTGTGTTGGTGAGTGCCTGTGGTCCCAGCTACTCAGGGGGCTGAGGTGGGAGGATCTCCTGAGCTTGGGGGGTCCAGGCCCCAGCGAGCCATGTTCACGTCTCTGAACTCCAGCCTAGGTGACAGAAGAAGACCCTGTCTCAAAAAATGAAACAAATAAATAATTTTTAAAATCTCAGCAGAGCTGTTTATCTTTTTTATTTTTTTTTTTATTTTTTTTTTTTTTTTTCTTTTTTTTTTTCTTTTATTATTATTATTATTATTATTATAATACTTTAGGTTTTATGGTACATGTGCCCAATGTGCAGGTAAGTTACACATGTATACATGTGCCATGCTGGTGCGCTGCACCCACCAACTCGTCATCTAGCATTAGGTATATCTCCCAATGCTATCCCTCCCCCCTCCCCCCAACCCACAACAGTCCCTGAAGTGTGATGTTCCCCTTCCTGTGTCCATGTGTTCTCATTGTTCAATTCCCACCTATGAGTGAGAATATGCGGTGTTTGGTTTTTTGTTCTTGCGATAGTTTACTGAGAATGATGATTTCCAATTTCATCCATGTCCCTACAAAGGACATGAACTCATCATTTTTTATGGCTGCATAGTATTCCATGGTGTATATGTGCCACATTTTCTTAATCCAGTCTATCATTGTTGGACATTTGGGTTGGTTCCAAGTCTTTGCTATTGTGAATAATGCTGCAATAAACATACGTGTGCATGTGTCTTTATAGCAGCATGATTTATAGTCCTTTGGGTATATACCCAGTAATGGGATGGCTGGGTCAAATGGAATTTCTAGTTCTAGATCCCTGAGGAATCGCCACACTGACTTCCACAATGGTTGAACTAGTTTACAGTCCCACCAACAGTGTAAAAGTGTTCCTATTTCTCCACATCCTCTCCAGCACCTGTTGTTTCCTGACTTTTTAATGATTGCCATTCTAACTGGTGTGAGATGGTATCTCATTGTGGTTTTGATTTGCATTTCTCTGATGGCCAGTGATGGTGAGCATTTTTTCATGTGTTTTTTGGCTGCATAAATGTCTTCTTTTGAGAAGTGTCTGTTCATGTCCTTCGCCCACTTTTTGATGGGGTTGTTTGTTTTTTTCTTGTAAATTTGTTGGAGTTCATTGTAGATTCTGGATATTAGCCCTTTGTCAGACGAGTAAGTTGCGAAAATTTTCTCCCATTTTGTAGGTGGCCTGTTCACTCTGATGGTAGTTTCCTTTGCTGTGCAGAAGCTCTTTAGTTTAATTAGATCCCATTTGTCAATTTTGGCTTTTGTTGCCATTGCTTTTGGTGTTTTAGACATGAAGTCCTTGCCCATGCCTATGTCCTGAATGGTATTGCCTAGGTTTTCTTCTAGGGTTTTTATGGTTTTAGGTCTAACATTTAAGTCTTTAATCCATCTTGAATTGATTTTTGTATAAGGTGTAAGGAAGGGATCCAGTTTCAGCTTTCTACATACAGCTAGCCAGTTTTCCCAGCACCATTTATTAAATAGGGAATCCTTTCCCCATTTCTTGTTTTTCTCAGGTTTGTCAAAGATCAGATGGTTGTAGATATGTGGCATTATTTCTGACGGCTCTGTTCTGTTCCATTGATCTATATCTCTGTTTTGGTACCAGTACCATGCTGCTTTGGTTACTGTAGCCTTGTAGTATAGTTTGAAGTCAGGTAGCGTGATGCCTCCAGCTTTGTTCTTTTGGCTTAGGATTGACTTGGCAATGCGGGCTCTTTTTTGGTTCCATATGAACTTTAAAGTAGTTTTTTCCAATTCTGTGAAGAAAGTCATTGGTAGCTTGATGGGGATGGCATTGAATCTGTAAATTACCTTGGGAAGGATGGCCATTTTCATGATATTGATTCTTCCTACCCATGAGCATGGAATGTTCTTCCATTTGTTTGTATCCTCTTTTATTTCCTTGAGCAGTGGTTTGTAGTTCTCCTTGAAGAGGTCTTTCACATCCCTTGTAAGTTGGATTCCTAGGTATTTTATTCTCTTTGAAGCAATTGTGAATGGGAGTTCACTCATGATTTGGCTCTCTGTTTGTCTGTTATTGATGTATAAGAATGCTTGTGATTTTTGCACATTGATTTTGTATCCTGAGACTTTGCTGAAGTTGCTTATCAGCTTAAGGAGATTTTGGGCTGAGACAGTGGGGTTTTCTAGATATACTATCATGTCATCTGCAAACAGGGACAATTTGACTTCCTCTTTTCCTAATTGAATACCCTTGATTTCCTTCTCCTGCCTAATTGCCCTGGCCAGAACTTCCAACACTATGTTGAATAGAAGTGGCGAGAGAGGGCATCCCTGTCTTGTGCCAGTTTTCAAAGGGAATGCTTCCAGTTTTTGCCCATTCAGTATGATATTGGCTGTGGGTTTGTCATAAATAGCTCTTATTATTTTGAGATACGTCCCATCAATTCCTAATTTATTGAGAGCTTTTAGCATGAAGGGTTGTTGAATTTTGTCAAAGGCCTTTTCTGCATCTATTGAGATAATCATGTGGTTTTTGTCTTTCGTTCTGTTTATATGCTGGATTACATTTATTGATTTGCGTATATTGAACCAGCCTTGCATCCCAGGGATGAAGCCCACTTGATCATGGTGGATAAGCTTTTTGATGTGCTGCTGGATTCTGTTTGCCAGTATTTTATTGAGGATTTTTGCATCAATGTTCATCAAGGATATTGGTCTAAAATTCTCTTTTTTTGTTGTGTCTCTGCCAGGCTTTGGTATCAGGATGATGCTGGCCTCATAAAATGAGTTAGGGAGGATTCCCTCTTTTTCTATTGATTGGAATAGTTTCAGAAGGAATGGTACCAGTTCTTCCTTGTACCTCTGGTAGAATTCGGCTGTGAATCCATCTGGTCCTGGACTCTTTTTGGTTGGTAAGCTATTGATTATTGCCACAATTTCAGCTCCTGTTATTGGTCTATTCAGAGATTCAACTTCTTCTTGGTTTAGTCTTGGGAGGGTGTATGTGTTGAGGAATTTATCCATTTCTTCTAGATTTTCTAGTTTATTTGCATAGAGGTGTTTGTAATATTCTCTGATGGTAGTTTGTATTTCTGTGGGATCGGTGGTGATATCCCCTTTATCATTTTTTATTGCATCTATTTGATTCTTCTCTCTTTTTTTCTTTATTAATCTTGCTAGCGGTCTATCAATTTTGTTGATCCTTTCAAAAAACCAGCTCCTGGATTCATTTATTTTTTGAACGGTTTTTTGCGTCTCTATTTCCTTCAGTTCTGCTCTGATTTTAGTTATTTCTTGCCTTCTGCTAGCTTTTGAATGTGTTTGCTCTTGCTTTTCTAGTTCTTTTAATTGTGATGTTAGGGTGTCAATTTTGGATCTTTCCTGCTTTCTCTTGTGGGCATTTAGTGCTATAAATTTCCCTCTACACACTGCTTTGAATGCATCCCAGAGATTCTGGTATGTTGTGTCTTGGTTCTCGTTGGTTTCAAAGAACATCTTTATTTCTGCCTTCATTTCGTTATGTACCCAGTAGTCATTCAGGAGCAGGTTGTTCAGTTTCCACGTAGTTGAGCGGTTTTGAGTGAGATTCTTAATCCTGAGTTCTAGCTTGATTGCACTGTGATCTGAGAGACAGTTTGTTACAATTTCTGTTCTTTTACATTTATTGAGGAGAGCTTTACTTCCAAGTATATGGTCAATTTTGGAATAGGTGTGGTGTGGTGCTGAAAAAAATGTATATTCTGTTGATTTGGGGTGGAGAGTTCTGTAGATGTCTATTAGGTCTGCTTGGTGCAGAGCTGAGTTCAATTCCTGGGTATCCTTGTTGACTTTCTGTCTCGTTGATCTGTCTAATGTTGACAGTGGGGTGTTAAAGTCTCCCATTATTAATGTGTGGGAGTCTAAGTCTCTTTGTAGGTCACTCAGGACTTGCTTTATGAATCTGGGTGCTCCTGTATTGGGTGCATATATATTTAGGATAGTTAGCTCTTCTTGTTGAATTAATCCCTTTACCATTATGTAATGGCCTTCTTTGTCTCTTTTGATCTTTGTTGGTTTAAAGTCTGTTTTATCAGAGACTAGGATTGCAACCCCTGCCTTTTTTTGTTTTCCATTTGCTTGGTAGATCTTCCTCCATCCTTTTATTTTGAGCCTATGTGTGTCTCTGCATGTGAGATGGGTTTCCTGAATACAGCACACTGATGGGTCTTGAGTCTTTATCCAATTTGCCAGTCTGTGTCTTTTAATTGGAGCATTTAGTCCATTTACATTTAAAGTTAATATTGTTATGTGTGAATGTGATCCTGTCATTATGATGTTAGCTGGATATTTTGCTCGTTAGTTGATGTAGTCTCTTCCTAGTCTCAATGGTCTTTACATTTCGGTACGATTTTGTAGTGGCTGGTACCGGTTGTGCCTTTCCATGTTTAGCACTTCCTTCAAGAGCTCTTTTAGGGCAGGCCTGGTGGTGACAAAATCTCTCAGCATTTGCTTGTCTGTAAAGTATTTTATTTCTCCTTCACTTATGAAGCTTAGTTTGGCAGGATATGAAATTCTGGGTTGAAAATTCTTTTCTTTAAGAATGTTGAATATTGGCCCCCACTCTCTTCTGGCTTGTAGGGTTTCTGCCGAGAGATCCGCTGTTAGTCTGATGGGCTTCCCTTTGATGGTAACCCGACCTTTCTCTCTGGCTGCCCTTAACATTTTTTCCTTCATTTCAACTTTGGTGAATCTGACAATTATGTGTCTTGGAGTTGCTCTTCTCGAGGAGTATCTTTGTGGCGTTCTCTGTATTTCCTGAATCTGAATGTTGGCCTGCCTTGCTAGATTGGGGAAGTTCTCCTGGATAATATCCTGCAGAGTGTTTTCCAACTTGTTTCCATTCTCCCCATCACTTTCAGGTACACCAATCAGACGTAGATTTGGTCTTTTCACATAGTCCCACATTTCTTGGAGGCTTTGCTCATTTCTTTTTAATCTTTTTTCTCTAAACTTCCCTTCTCGCTTCATTTCATTCATTTCATCTTCCAGGGCTGATACCCTTTCTTCCATTTGATCGCATCGGCTCCTGAGGCTTCTGCATTCTTCACGTAGTTCTCGAGCCTTGGTTTTCAGCTCCATCAGCTCCTTTAAGCACTTCTCTGTATTGGTTATTCTAGTTATACATTCTTCTAAATTTTTTTCAAAGTTTTCAACTTCTTTGCCTTTGGTTTGAATATCCTCCCGTAGCTCGGAGTAATTTGATCGTCTGAAGCCTTCTTCTCTCAGCTCGTCAAAGTCATTCTCCGTCCAGCTTTGTTCCGTTGCTGGTGAGGAACTGCGTTCCTTTGGAGGAGGAGAGGTACTCTGGTTTTTAGAGTTTCCAGTTTTTCTGCTCTGTTTTTTCCCCATCTTTGTGGTTTTATCTACTTTTGGTCTTTGATGATGGTGATGTACAGATGGGTTTTTGGTGTGGATGTCCTTTCTGTTAGTTTTCCTTCTAACAGACAGAACCCTCAGCTGCAGGTGTGAGGTGTCAGTCTGCCCCTGCTGGGGGGTGCCTCCCAGTTAGGCTGCTCGGGGGTCAGGGGTCAGGGACCCACTTGAGGAGGCAGTCAGCCCGTTCTCAGATCTCCAGCTGCGTGCTGGGAGAACCACTGCTCTCCTCACAGCTGTCAGACAGAGACATTTAAGTCTGCAGAGGTTACTGCTGTCTTTTTGTTTGTCTGTGCCCTGCCCCCAGAGGTGGAGCCTACAGAGGCAGGCAGGCCTCCTTGAGCTGTGGTGGGCTCCACCCAGTTCAAGCTTCCTGGCTGCTTTGTTTACCTAAGCGAGCCTGGGCAATGGCGGGCGCCCCTCCCCCAGCCTCGCTGCCGACTTGCTGTTTGATCTCAGACTGCTGTGCTAGCAATCAGCGAGACTCCGTGGGCGTAGGACCCTCTGAGCCAGGTGCGGGCTATACTCTCCTGGGGCACCGTTTCCTAAGCCCGTTGGAAAAGCACAGTATTCGGGTGGGTGTGGCCCGATTTTCCAGGTGCCGTCTGTCACCCCTGGAAGGGGAACTCCCTGACCCCTTGCGCTTCCCGAGTGAGGCAATGCCTCGCCCCTGCTTCGGCTGGCGCACGGTGCGCTCACCCACTGACCTGCGCCCACTGTCTGGCACTCCCTAGTGAGATGAACACGGTACCTCAGATGGAAATGCAGAAATCACCCGTCTTCTGTGTGGCTCGCGCTGGGAGCTGTAGACCGGACTATCTTTTTTATTTTTAAGGAAATTGTCAAACATTTTAAAATTTCTGTGGAAATGCAAATGACTGATAATAGTCAAGGCAATCCTGAAGATCTAACCTCTGTTCTATTATCAATACTATCAAGTTTGGGGAATTAAAATAAGTGTCGACACGTGGATAGACAAATAGAACAGAATAGCAAAAAGATCCAGAAACAGACCTACAAAGCCACCAGAATAACTAAAAGAAAAAAGACAGAAAATCCAAGTGTTGGTGAGGATGCAGAACAATTGGAATTGTCAAACACACTGGGTGGGACTATCACCCTCTTTCAAAAATGATTTGGGGCCGGGCACAGTGGCTCATGCCTGTAATCCCAGCACTTTGGGAGGCCAAGGTGGGTGGATCACTTGAGGCCAGGAGTTCAAGACCAGCCTGGGCAACATGGCGAAACACCGTCTCTACCAAAAATACAAAAATTAGCCAGGTATAGTCCTAGCTACTTGGGAGGCTGAGGCAGGAGAATCGCTGGAACCCAGGAGGTGGAGGTTGCAGTGATCTGGGACCTCACCACTGTACTCCAGCCTGGGTGACAGAGCGAGACTCTGTCTCAGAAGATTTGGAACTATTTACTAAACATAACATATATATAGCTTACGCCCAGCAATTCTGCTGTAAGGTTTATACACAACAGAAATGCGTACGGATGTGCACTGAAAGACATATACTACATCGTTCGCAGCAGCTCTCTTCATGACAAAAACTGGTTACTACCCAAATGCCCAACAACAATGCACAAATGAACAACCCTCAACTGCATGCAGCAACGTAGATGAATCTCACAAACAACGCTGAATTGCAGACACAAGAATCCATACCACATGCTTCTATATGACGTTCAAATGCAGGCAGAACCAGTCTCTTAGGTGAGAAATCGGGCTTATGTGCCCTTGGGACACTAGGGGAGTCTGTGGGGGTCTGGCCAGGTGCTGTTTCTTGGCCTGGACACAGGTGTGCTCTGTTTGTGGAAAATCATCAAGCTGCAAACTTACGATATGTGCTCTTGCTTGCAGCAGGTTACATCTTTTTGTTGTTGTCCTGAGATGGAGTTTCACTCGTCACCCAAGCTGGAGTGCAGTGGCGCGATCTTGGCTCACTGCAACCTCCGCCTCCTGGGTTCAAGCAGTTCTCAAGCCTCAGTCTCCCGAATAGCTGGGACTACAGGCACCTGCCACCACAACCAGCTAATTTTTGTATTTTTACTAGAGACGAGGTTTCGCCATGTTGGCCAGGCTGGTCTCACCCGCCTCAGCCTCCCAAACTGCTGGGATTACAAAAGTGAGCCACCGTGCCCGGCCCTGTACCTGGTTACATTTTATTAAGAAGTTTGTAAAAATTCGGCAGACATCAGAGGTACTGATAAGTTTATTAAAGTGACAAAAGCTCTAATGGGTGGCAGAGTCACAGAATATTAAGTGTGTGAGGACCCACTGCCTTTCTGCCCCTGAAGGAAGGGCCCGTGCTGGTCACTGCAGCCATCCCTCTGGCTGACCAGGAGAAAGAACAGAAAGACCAGAGTGAGAAAGTGCTGCAAACAAACCAGAAGGCTCTTACATCAGAAAGGGTGAAAACTACTGGTGTGGAAAGAAATGTGGAAGAGGTCCAGGAAGGCAGGGAAGAAAAAATACCAGAGCTCTAGACAGAAAAATGGGAAGGTGGAGAGGAAAGGGGAGAGGAGGGCTGGGAGCTCTGGGGAGAGTTCCCTCTCTGACTCCTTGGATGACGTTTTGGTGTAAATCTGAACGGTCTCTGAGTAAGAACGGCCGGGCCTCTGGGGTTCATTTAGGTTGGGCTGCCAGAGAATGATGCTCCTATACTGCGAGGTCAAAACAATTTTTAAAAGTGTGTTTATACCATGCATTATTTTATTTCTGTAAAAATTAAAATGTGTGTCATATGTTAAAGCACAGCAAAAGCTCTGACAGAACGCAGACTACACTCATACAATACTGACATCCTAGGGATGGGATTAGATGGGGTGCTGAGATGCGAGTACAGGGAGACTTTCTTCTAACTGTGGAGCTGTGTGTGTTCGAGGGTTGGAGAGTGAGATCCTTTTAAGAGCATAATTGGCTTTTTTTTTTTTTTGAGCCGGAGTTTCGCGCTTGTTGCCCAGGCTGGAGTGCAGTGGTGCGATCTCGGCTCACTGCAACCTCCGCCTCCCGGGTTCAACTGATTCTCCTGCCTCAGCCTCCCGGGTAGCTGGGACTACAGGCATGCACCACCATGCCCTGCTAATTTTGTATTTTTAGTAGAGACAAGGTTTCTCCATGTTGGCCAGGCTGGTCGTCAACTCCCGACCTCAGGTGATTCTCCCACCTCGGCCTCCCAAAGTGCTGGGATTACAGGCGTGAACCACCGCACCTGGCCTGTAGTTGGCTTTTATAACAGTACTTTTTAAAAAGAATAAAAGGATGACGGCCTGCTCAAAAGACTGGGGCCATAGGGGTTCTTCAGGAAGAAGAAAAAGGCGTGTTCAGCTACGAAATAAGCCACTCCTAACAGTCCTAAACAATGCCTGGAGTGAGCCCCGGGGGATTGTGACCCTTCCGCAGGCGGCTGCAGGGTCTGAGTCTCCACCTTTGGTGTTGTGGGTGGGGGAGGCAGATACCAGTACACCTGGGCCTGCATCTCTCAGCTGCTTCTCCATCACCTCCAACTTCTTTGACCAAAACGGCCTGTCTTAGCCTGTTCATGCTGCTATAACAAAATACTATGAATCGCATGGCTTACAGATTTAGTCTGTGCAGGCTTCTCTAAGAAAACCTACCAGTGGCTTGCAAAAAAGACTGGGTGACCTACAAACAAGGACAGTGTATTGCTCACAGTTCTGGAGGCTGTAAGGTGCCTGCAGATTCAGTGTCTGGTGAGGCCCTGTTTCCTGGTTCACCGATGACGCCTTCTCCCTATAACCTCACAGGGTCGTAGGGGTGAAGAGCTCTCCGGGGTCCGTTTTCTAAGGGCGCTAATCCCATCACAAGGACTCCACTCTCATACCCTAATCACCTCCTAACACCATCACCTTGGAGGTTAGGATTTCAACATACGAATTTGGGACACAAGATTCAGTCCACAGCATAATCTCCGAGGCATTTCCCTCCTCACACTCTCCCTCCTGCAAGCACTCTTTCCACCTGAGTTTATCACCGCACACAGTCCCCTCCCATGCAACCCTTCCTTCCCCTTCCCACCCCACCACCCCCCACTGAAGTAAAGGGACTAGTGCCCAGGGAACAGAGCTCGCCGCTTACAGAGCCCCCACCCCAGCCCCTGCTGGAGCTCCTGGATCCCAAGGCGGGGGAGGCAAGTCGGAGGATGCGCACTTCAGGGAGGACGCAGGTGCAGGGCCGCGGAGCTGGGAGGCACCACTTTGCCCTCCTGAAAATTAAGCCCAAGACCTGCCATGGTGGTGGGGAGCAGTCTCCCTCAGGAGGGGTCCCCTGTTCTCTCCACCTGCCCCAGAAAACAGCAAGACCGGTGGCCACCCCCGCTGTGAGTACTCTGAGGCCCAGAGGTACAGCTAGGAAGCATGTCCCTCCTGGGTACAGCTGACATTTTAGCAAGCACTTTGGCCAGCACAGCCGGCCTCTATCCCCCACTGTGAGACGGGCAGTGCCACAAATGGGAGGTGATGCTCAGGGGCGGTCACCTTCCAGTCCTGTAAGTGGCAAAGCTCAGAGGCACTGTGGGCTCAGCCTCCAGGTCACCTCTGCCCCCGTGCCACTGGGGTAGCACATTCAGGCCAGACATGGTGGCTCACAGCTGTAATCCCAGTACTTTGGGAGGCCAAAGCGGGTGGATTGGTGGAGCCCAGGAGTTTGAGACCAGGGAGACCAGGCTGGGCAACACAGCAAACCCCGTCTCTACAAAAAAAAAGTAACAAAATTTAGCCAGGTGTGGTGGCATGTGCCTGTAGTCCCAGCTACTTGGGAGGCTGAGGTAGGAGGATCATTGAGCCTGGGAATTGAAGGCTACAGTGAGCTGTGATCATACCACTGCACTCCAGCCTGGGCAACCGAGTGAGATCCTGACTCTAAAGAAACAATAATAATAAATAAAAATAAATAAAGTGGTACATTCTCCACAGTATGAGGGCCATAGAAGGGGTGCGGGGTGTTCTAGTTCCTGATGGGGGGAGGCGGGTGCCCCTCATGGGTGGTCTGGGCATCCTTTGTTCCCTGGGCTATGCCCTCCTCTTGAGCCCCCACGCCCCTCACAGTCTCAGGCTACAGCACTTTGAGCCTCTCCCTGTGCTGGCCCAACAGTGGGCTCAGGTTCCACACGGGGCTACTTCTAAAGACATGACCGGACAACAGGCCACTTCAAGCCCATTAGTGTCATGAAACTCACGACTTCACAGGGAAGGCAGCTCTCCCAGCATTCAGTCCTATTTCTAAAGGCAGAACTGAAAAGAATGAAAAGAACAGTGGGTGCCGGGGAGGGGAGGAACAAGAGCCTTTGGGAAACCGCAAGGGGACACGGAAGAAAAGGACTTTAACACTCGGCCTGCCGATAACCTACAGGGCAGCAAAAGGAACCTCAAGTTCAAGGGCTCTCCTAAAAGCCAGGAGTTTCTTTCTTTCCATGGTTAAGCAGAAGGTCTGCTGAGAGATTCTGGCCCCAAGTGAACCGAGTGTCTAAGCAGGGATGATGTGCTTTTTCCACGGGGCAGCTACAGAAGGAACCTGCACCCTGGCCCAAGCTGCAGGCACAGTTCCCTCCTATCCACCCCCACACCCCACTGCCTGAGGTCCACAGGTCGATTCCCACAGGGATACACGAACACACATATTTGATGCCTACTGTGTGCCAAGCATTTCCGCATACACTTGCCTCAGTTTATCCTCAAAACAAACCCGTAGGGTACATCGTATTACCCCATTTTATGCACAAGGAGTTGGAGAGTTTTAAGAATTAGGTAACTGGCTTGAGTTCCCAGAGCTGGGCCCACCTGCATCCAAACCCTGACACCCCTCCCCCACGAGGCACCCTGGCTTCCAAGGAGCCGGGAGGCTGCCTGGGAGGTGCTCACCCTGCCTCTCAGCCCTGCCCTGGAAGCCTCAGGCTGAGGGGTGGCCACAGGGTCCCCACCTGGCCAGTAAGACTCTCTCTCCCCTCCAACTCAAACATAGCCATGCACACATGAAATACAGGGTGGCGGGGGGCAGATATGTATAAGACGCCTCCTGTTCCCGAGGTGGGGGGATCGCCCCTCCGTTCCTAGATCCCGTTCCTGCCTAGATTCCGGAACCACCCTGCACCCCGTCCTTCCCAAGCCTCAATCCTCATGTGTTTCTTCCACTGCTCACCACTTTTGTCTAGACAGGCAGAGGAGTTGGTTTCTGTTGCTAGCAACCACAGGATGCTAACTTGTTCACCAGCCATCTCAGCTCTTTTCCCAGGACCCTCCCTGGATCCCCTTCCTCCTCTCTGCCCCCAGGAGCAGAGTGCAGACCCTGCAAGGCTGGCCGTCTGCCCCCAGAGCTGCCTCGTCCTGACACTGGGGGCCGTCCCAGGGCCTGGCTGTGGTGACGTACCACTAACACTTACTGGACGATAAGGTAAAAGGACTGATGGTTCACGAGGGCAGAGTGGGACTGGGATGAAGGAGCCAAATGCAGGGATGAAGGGAAAACAGAAAACTGTCCAGGTTTCTGCCACAGCCAATCCTATTTGTACCATGTAGCAAGGGCAGCTATTTCTGTCCATGACACCCGCTTCCATCAGCCCCACAAGGACAGAAGGCAGGCTGAGGCGACTCCGTGCCAAGGGTGCGGGCTCGGCGGGCTCACAGCAGAGATTGTGGGCACCATCTCTGCAAGGCCAGGGGCACCCGAGCTGTGGGGCAGCACAAGGGGCCTGTGTGAGGCCCCTGGAGGAAAACGGAGGAGGCACGGGGGCTCGAGGGCAGAGAAGCCGGAGGGAAGCCACTCGCATGCAGAGTGGCCTTCCAAGTGTGGGGGGCATCCATCTGGCAGTGCCTGGGTCTACAGAGCTCCCAAATTCTGCTCAATTCAGGCAATTTGGGAAGTAAAACAGGAAATGTCAGCTGCAAAAGGTAGAGAAGGCTTTTCAGGAAAGATATTTCTGAACTATTTCCCCGTAGGAATACATTTCCACGACACTGAGTGGCAAGTACCCCAACAGTATCTGATTCACGCCAGCACCAAGCTAAATGCAAATGACTTTCATGCCCCAGGAGACCCTGGGGCAAACTCAGAACTCAGCAGAGCCGAGCCCTGGCCCGTGTTACCTCTATGACCATGAGTGAGAAAAAAGGCAAGTGGCGAGAACATGGCAAAGAACCTGGGTAAGAATATTGGCTCTCCTGGGCCAGATTTTGGACTTAATAGTCTCCATAATCACGTGAGCCAATTCCTTCAAATAAATCTCTTTATGCATGCACGTGTGGGCACACACACCCACACACAGCCACACCCACACACACCCCCACACACCTACACCCACACACCCCCACACCCCCACACACCCCTACACCCACCCCCACCCCCCACCCACACACACACCGACACACACCCCCACACCCACCCACCCACACACACCCATACCCACCCACACACACCCACCCACACCCACACACACCCACAAACACACCCATACCCACACACCCACCCCCACATACACACCCACAAACACACCCACCCCCACACACACACCCAGACACCCACACACACACCCCCACACCCCCACACACACATATCCCCCTTCCCCCCAACACACCCTATTGGTTCTGTTTCTCTGGGGAACCCTGGCAAATACTGTAAGGAACAAAGAGGCCTGCTGGGCTCCGGGCTAAGGAAGGCAGGCAGCATAGCAGCATCACCTCCAGCACCGTGTGTACAGATGTAGCCAGAATCACAGTGACAAATGCCCACTCCGGCCAGGCCCTGCACTGCTGCCTCCACCTTTGTTGGGCCATTTAATCCAAGGGCTGATTGCATATCTCCTCTCATATGTCCCACAGTCATGCCAAAATTAACAGATCTCAACAAACTCTTAATCGTCCCCGTCCTGGTCCTGCTCTCATCATGGCAAGTGGCACCAGTGAGTTGCCCAACTCAAAAATCTGGGCATCATCCAAAAACTGGGAGTCATCCGATCTTCCCTTCACCTCCACGTCCTGCCAATGTCCTGTGGGGATCCCTATCCACATCCTTTGCATATTCTTTTCTTTTTTGGACGGGGACGGAGTCTCGTTCTGTCACCAAGCTGGAGTGCAGTGGCGCGACTCGGCTCACTGCAACCTCCGTTTCCCGTCTTTGCTCATTCTTTACTAGAGTCTCTGGCTTGTCCTTCTTCTTGTGTAAGAGCACTTTATATCTCATGCATATTAACTATGTATTTGTTGTACGTGTTGAAATTGTTTTTTCAGTTTGTCACTTATTTTCAAACTTAAGGTGGCATTTGCTTTCTATACAGAATTTTTAAAAATGTCCATCAAGCCTTTGTAATAGCAAAAACAACAAAAACTTAAATAAAAATAAATGTCTATCATCAGCAGATGAGATAAATAGTAGTATGTTCATACACTGCGACGGCACGCTGCAGTGCTCCATTGGAGAAACGACAGTCGCAGTAAATGACTACACCTGCAAGCATCCATACAAATACTACTTTTTTTTTTTTTTTGAGATGGAGTCTCGCTCTGTTGCCCAGGCTGGAGTGCAGTGGCACGATCTCGGCTCACTGCAACCTCCGCTTCCCAGGTTCAAGCAATTCTCCTGTCTCAGCCCCGAGTAGCTGGGATTACAGGCGCATGCCACCACACCCCGCTAATTTTTGTATTTTTAGTAGAGACGGGGTTTCACCATGTTGGTCAGGCTGGTCTCGAACTCCTGACCTCAAGTGATCCACCCGCCTCGGCCTCCCAAAGTGCTGGGATTACAGGCATGAGCCACCACGCCCAGACCCATACAAATACTTCTTGAAAAAAAAAATGAAGGGATAAAACAGATGAAAAGACACACAAATAACAAGTAAGTATTAAGGACAATAAAATATATTGCCATGGTACACATATTTAATAAAATATAATATACAGAAAACATACAGAAAAAGTATAGTTACCAACTCAAGACATTTGTTGCCTGGCAGAGAACAGGGGAATGGGAGAGGAACTGGTACCTTGGCTCTGTCTAAAACATTTCATTTCTTGGCCAGGCACGATGGCTCATACCTGTAATCCCATCACTTTGGGAGGCTGAGGTGGGCAGATCACCTGAGGTCAGCAGTTTGAGACCAGCCTGACAAATATGGTGAAACCCTGTCTCTGCTAAATACAAAAAAATTAGCCAGGCGTGGTGGTGTGCTCCTGTAATCCCAGCTACGTGAGAAGCTGAGGCAGGAGAATCACTTGAATCCGGGAGGCAGAGGTTGCAGTGAGCCGAGATTGCACCATTGCACTCCAGCCTGGACAACAAGAGCAAAACCCTGTCTCAAAAAACAAAACAAAAACAAAAACAAAAAAAATTTCTTTAACAACAAAATAACAAACATGAGAAAATTATGTTATTTTTTAAATCTAGATGAAACGGACATCAGTATTATATTCTTCTCTGTACTTTTTTATATATTTGAAACATTTTGTAATGAAAATTAAAATTATTTTTTAATATTAAGTAAAGAAAGGATCTGGTTGGGTAAAAGAATGATCAGATACCTCCATGAGACTCCATTCTTACTTTTAGCAAATTACCATAATGTGCAAATATATCATTTCTGGAATCTGAAGTGCTCTACTCCCAGGAAACTAGGAAGCCTAGCAAGTTGTTTTATCTGTGTGAGCTGATCTGAGTTCACATAACTTCACTTAGTTTTTGCCCAAATACGTAAACTAAAGAACATTTTTCTGTCTATACAGAAAATTTAACCTTTTAAGCTTAAAATGTTCAAGGAAATGTTTTCTTCTATGGCAAGGTTTTTCAACCTGGGCACTACTAACATTTGGGACCGGACAATTCTTTGTGGTGGTGGCTGTCCTGGGCTTTGTGGGACACTCAACAGCACCCCTGCCTCTACCTAGTCCATACGCCAGTAGCACCCCCAAAGTATGATCAACTACAAATGTCTCCAAATATTGCCATGTGACCTCCTGGAGGCAAAATAGTCCCAGTTGAGAAACACAGCTTTATGGTTTCTGACTTCAGTGCCAGGCTTATAAAATCTATTTCTACCGCATAATTTTAAAAAGTGATGCATCGTATTTTTGTCTAGCCAGCCATGGTTGTATTTTTTACATTTAGATCTTCAATCCATGTGGAATATACCCTGGCATAAGAAGTGAGGTAAGAAGCCAGATATTATTACTGCACTGAACCTATCCTCCAGGAAAGGCCGCTACAGCATGTGGGTGAGCTCCTGGCATAGGGGGCGTGTGATAACAACACCCCACAGAGTAAAAGGCTGCACCTGTCACCCAATAGTTGGCACGGAGTTGGCCAAGCTGGGGTCAAGACAGCTCTGGTCTTGTCTTCCCAGAGTTTCAGGGATTCTCCGCTACAATTAAACCTGATGGTGCTCTGTAAGCACTGGTTGAGTGGCAAATGTTCTAGAAATCTGTTTTCTAACAGATAGTCTACCTTTCACAGAATCTTCATCATCTCCCCAAACCAACAGCAAACCGCTTTATTCGGGAACCATCTGGAAAATTCTGAGGGTCTTCCATTTTTGGAGAGAAACACCAGAGCAGGTGGTTAACTTTGTGTGTCACTGCTCTCGGTTTGAACTTTTGTGTGCCTTCTAGTAATTTAAAAATATATATTAATATATTTTATATTTACATATTTAAATATATATATAAATTATTTTTCTTTTACATTCCTGTTCAATTTCTATAGAATTTAATGAGTATAATGGGCTCCATCTAGTGGTCACAAGAACATCTCCAGATTCCAATGGTCAGCGCATAAACTTCAAAATCTTTATTTATAGGACATGATACATTTTATAATTGATAGATTCAGGTGGTTAAACTACGCTTTAACAGAAGACTTCTAATTATTTTTTTCCTTTCATCAGTGGGTCTTATTGGTTCTTAAGGTCCACTGCCCAAAACCATGCCTACCACCTTCTCTTCCAAATTGATCCCTCTTTGGGGATTTCCTGTT
Source organism: Pongo abelii (assembly GCF_028885655.2). Classification (NCBI taxonomy): domain Eukaryota; kingdom Metazoa; phylum Chordata; class Mammalia; order Primates; family Hominidae; genus Pongo; species Pongo abelii. The sequence goes on from NC_071989.2 coordinate 187,321,505, forward strand.
TCTGCGCAGCTTCCCCTCCCCAAAGGCATGGTGCTTCAGGCTTCTCTGTCTTCTCCCGTGCCCATCCACCCAGTTTGTGAGTTCTGTCCACCACATGACCCAGTGCCTCTCACAGCTGTTCCCAGCTATCAATTCTCATGGCCATTCGACAGGGCGTTATCAACCCTCCTCCCCGTGCCTGGCACTGTGCTAGCCTTAGGGGATGCTGCAGTGAACCAGGCAAGCTGTCTCCTGCCCTGAGCACCCTCTCTGTTGGAACCAAGTATGATCTAGTCTATCCTTCATGCTGTTTCCAGAGCCCTCGTCTTAAAGCCAAATTCCACTCAGACACCATCAACTGTGTCCCATGGAATAAAGCCTCAATCTCTCCACACCCTGGACTCACCCTCCCCTCCCACTGCCACCTTCCAAACAAACAGAGTTCCCACCAGTGCTCGGAGCTCCCCTCTGCCTCCGCTCAGGATGTCAGTCTCTCAGAATGCGTCCCCCATCCCAGGTGGCTAACCTGACAACCCGTCTTCAAAATCTTGCCCAACTATCATCTTCCCCAGGAAGGACCCTCCTCCAACCCAGATCCTCCTGACCTGGAGTGATCTCTCCTTGTAATTTCTGTAGGACTGGTTTTTCCTTAGGACTCATCCTATTCTCCGCATCTATTATGGGTCTTGTATCTGTCCTGCCTTCCTCTAACGACTGGGTCTGCAATTGCCTGTAAGAATCTTAGTCAATAGCTCCCCCAGGACCAGCACAAAATAGGGTAGGAGAGACAAATGAATGAATGAATGAATGAACAAATGAACAAATACCTATGCATAGTGAAGCAAGGGAATTGCAACCAGCCTCCAGAGTATTCTCGTGCCCCCCACAAAAATCAGACACACAAAAGACCTCCTTTCACTTGGTAGAGTCTGACATACCAAGGTAGCTGCCTTATAGACCACTCAATTTGGCCATCAACTCAAGTCGACTGAGATTTAATGCTTATAAATATATAGGTACCATTTTTTTAAATTCTATAAAAAATAATTCCAAAAAAGGTAACAATTTCTTGCTTTGAAGTCCTACGAGAGGCTGGGCAAGGTGGCTCACCCCTGTAATCCCAGCACTTTGGGAGGGGAGCTTTTGAAAACAGGAGTTCGAGACCAGCCTGGACAAAAAAGTGAGCTCCCAACTCACCAAAAAAAAAAAAAAATTTTTTTTCAGAGAGTCTCATTCTGTTGCCAGGCTGGGGTGCAGTGGTGTGATCTCGGCTCACTGCAACCTCTACCTCCCAGGTTCAAGTGATTCTCCTGCCTCAGTCTCCTGAGTAGCTGGGACTACAGGCACGCACCACCACACCTGGCTAATTTTTGTATTTTTAGTAGAGACGGGATTTCACCACGTTGGCCAGGATGGTCTCGATCTCCTGACCTTGTGATCCCCCCGCCTTGGCCTCCCAAAGTGCTGGGATTACAGGCATGAGCAACGGCACCTGGCCAGGAAAATTTTTTTTAATTAGCCATGGTGGCACACGCCTGTGGTCCCAGCTATTATCACAGCTGAGGCAGGAGGATCACTTGAGCTCAGGAGGTCAAGGCTGCAGTGAACCGTGACTGCACCACTGCACTTCTGCCTGGCCGAAAGAGTGAGATCCCATCTTAAAAAAAAAAAAAAAAAAAAGTCCTAAGAGAGCATGTGCCCTTCGCTAGGCTCTTTTCCAGCCAACAAAGGCAGTAAGGCAGTAAACAGGCTGAATATGAGCAACTTTTACCACTTCTGTTCCGCTCTGTGACATTTTCCATAAACTATCAATGAAATGTATCAGGTTCTGTATAACTTCCACATTGTGCTTTATATGGTCCTAAGTGGAGTTTCACTCCTCTACGCAAACTGCCAAATGTTTTGATGGAGCAGAGGATTTCTGACTTGCATTAAACTCTGGATTATTATTCATTTCTGGAAAATCACCCGACACTGCAAGCACAGTGCCCATCCTTGGAAACCAAGCACAATGTCTCTGCAATATTCTGCAAGGATCCAAAAAGACACAAAAAGAAAACGAAAAGGATGACACCATTCTGGAATATTCCTGACAATGTCCAGGCAGTTTGAGCCTGGTTAGTAACAAGTGCAAATAGCGTGAGGGGCAGAAGCCCAGCTCTGCTCGAGGCCTTCTGGGCACGTGGGTGGCTGATGAGGGTTCACGGCCACACACTTTCCTTTTCTGTTTCTCTCACTCCTGCATCGCCAGCATCTTCATACCCACATCCTAGGAGAACGTGCCAGTAAAGTCTGCCAAGCCCTTGCTCTTCCCCTCCTGAAGACTCCCAGTGGCCTCCTACTCTGTGTCTCTTCTCCCTTCCTCTCTGGCAGCTCCCGACTGATGGCGACGGACCTAACAACAGACTCGCTCTGAGGACGCAGTGCCAGTCCTCGTTCTAAGCTGTCTGCACATGTGAACCCATTTGATCCTCAAAACCATCCCATGACACAGCTACTCTCAGAAACCCCACTTCACTCCACAGGTGGAAAACCGAGGAACATGGAGGATAAGTCCACGTGTGAGGTCATGGAGCTAGTGAGCGACAGAGAATCGGGCCACGCAGTCTAGATGGGAAGTCAACACGCTTTCCCCTGGGCCACGCTGCCTCTTGGTGTGTTTTATTTTTTTCTTTTTTTTTTGAGACAGAGTCTCACTCTGTCACCCAGGCTGGAGTGCAACGGCTCAATCTTGGCTCACTACAACCTCTGCCTCCTGAGTTCAAGCAATCCTCCTGCCTCAGCCTCCTGAGTAACTGGGATTACAGGCGTGTGCCACTATGCCCAGCTAATTTTTGAATTTTTAGTAGAGATGGGGTTTCGCCATGTTGGCCAGGCTGGTCTCAAACTCCTGACCTAAGGTGATCTGCCCACTTTGGCCTCCCAAAGTGCTGGAATTACAGATGTGTGCCACCACGCCCAGCCCTCCTGGTGTGCTTTAAGTGGAGCCGACCCTTTGGTTACACCTTTGCAAACCACCTGGCAGTGACTGGCCAGCCGTCACTGGAAGAGTCTGGTCACCTACTGCTTGTGTCCAGCTATATTCGTTCTCTCTTCTGGGAAAAGATCCTAATTTTTCACGAAGGAACCACCCTTCCCGACACCACATGCTTCTGGGATTGCCAACCTTCCCCCACCTTGCCTCCCTGGTTCCAACAATGGTCACATGACCCCCCAATGACCTGGCCCATCAACGTGTCGCATGCTCCAAGTCGGTGCAATTTTTCAAGGAGAGGTACCTGCCCCAAGCCAGGCAAATTGGGGTCCATTCTGGGACGTAAAAAAAAAAATCATAGTAAAATACATGTAACATAAACCTGAGCATTTTAAAGCACGAAGTTCCGAGATTTAACACAACAACCATCCCCTCTATCCACTTCCAGGGCTTTTCATCTTTCCAAACAGAAACACGATGCCCCTTAAACAATAACTCCCTGCATTAGTGCCTGGGTGTGGCCATAAAAAGGTACCACAGACTGTGCGGCTTAAACAGCAGAAAAGTGTTAAGGTGCCGGCAGGCTGATTTCCTTCTGAGCTCATGGCTCGGAAAAGGCGTCTTCTCCACGTGTCTTCACATGGCCTGCCCTCTGCATGGGTCTACGTGTCCAAATCTCCTTTTATTACAGCGACAGCAGTCATAAGGGCCCACCCTAAGGCCTCATGTCACCTACTCTCCAAGGTAACACTGTTATCTCTGAACACAGTCCCATTCTGAGGCCCTGAAAGTTAGGACTTCAAGATATGAATATGGGAGGACACAGTTCAACCCATAACACTCCCCATGCCCCAATTCTGAGACTTTCAGGAAAGAACAGTGCTGTATCTGCTGGGGTTGCTGAGTACATGTGATATACACCTAGAGCTACACTGGCAGCCACCTTTCCAAGCGTAGGTCACTCCAGGAGAGGCTGTCTGAAGACAAGCTGAGAAGAGCTGAGAGAGGAGAGCGAGCCCTGAACCCAGATGGGCCTGAAGCCAGCTACACCTCAGACCTTTCCATTTCTAGTTGTCTGCACTAAAAATTTCCTTTTTTGCTTTATTAGTGCAGGATGATCAGAACACTAATTAATGTTCTGATGCTTGTAACCCAAAGAGTGAGTGAATGCAAGGGCCAGAGTGACCCATGGCTCCAGGACACGCAGAGTGGGACCACAGGGCAGTTATTTGCAAGGCGGAGTCAAGACTCAAGTCCAGGTTCCCAGGCTCCAAGGTGCCGGCCCTCACTGGTTCCCTGGGATGCCCCCGAGTCACTACTGTTCACAGCACGGTGGAGGCCGGGCCACAGGGCAGCTCCCAGGGGTAGGCTTCAGGACCCACCTGGCCAGAGCCCTCCCTGCAGGAACCTGTGCTTGCTGCGCTAAAGCCCAGCCTCTCGCCACAGACTGAGGGCTCCGGTCCTTCAGTCAACACCCTCAGGCCCGCAGCGTGCCTGGCAGAACAAAGCACAAGGAAGTCAGACAACAGGCTACACAGCAGGCCTTCTTCTCTCCATCGCAGCACACACACAGCCCTGTCTGGACAACACAGGGTCGGAAATGACCCAAACGTCCTTGGTGGGGACTGGCCAAGTGCATTACAGGACATCCCAACAGCATGGCCAGATTCTTTCCTGGACCAAAACAAGGCAGCAGCTACCTCAGATACACAGATGGGCACAGACCACCTCAAAGAGAAGTGGCAAACCCATGAAAAAGGCAGCCCATGAAAAACAATGCGGGACACCTGTTGTGTCATTTAAAAAAAAAAAAAGGAGGAGGAGGAGTTACTACTTTAAAATTAGTTGAAATGGGCCAGGCATGGTGGCTCACGCCTATAATCCCAGCACCTTGGGAGGCCAAGGCGGGTGTATCACCTGAGGTCAGCAGTTCGAGACCAGCGTGGCCAACATGGTCAAACTCCGTCTCTAATAAAAATACAAAAATTAGCTGGGCATGGTGGCAGGCATCTGTAGTCCCAGCTACTTGAGAGGCTGAGGCAGGAGAATTGCTGGAACCTGGGAGGTGGAGGTTGCAGTGAGCCAAGATCGCACCACTGCACTCCAGTCTGGGCAACAAGAGCGAAACTCTGTCAAATAAAATAAAATAAAATAAAATAAAAAAGATGAGTGTGGTAGCTCATCCCTGTAGTCCAACACTTTGGGAGGCTGAGGCACATGGATTACTTGAGGTCAGGAGTTCGAGACCAGCCTGGCCAACATGACGAAACCCCGTCTCTACTACCAGGCATTGTGATGGGAGCCTGTAATCTCAGCTACTTGGGAGGCTGAGGCAGGAGAATCGCTTGAATACGGGAGGCAGAGGCTGCAGTAAGCTGAGATCGCGCCATTGCACTCCAGCCTGGGCAACAAGAGTGAAACTCTATCTCAAAAATAAATTAAAAAAAAAAAAAGAAAAGTAAAGTAAAGTAAAATAAAATAAGACACAGGTCTGCCGTGGCAACAAATTACTATAAGCTCTCCCAGTTCTAGGGGCAAGAAGCCCAAGGCGTCTTCGGGGTAGGCTCCTCAGGGAGAGTCCCTTCCACACCCCTCCGTAGCTCTGGTGGCTGCCGGCATTTTAGTGTTTCTTGGCTGGCACATGCAATCCCCACTCCGCCGTCACCTAGCCCTCTGGTCTGTGCGTCTTGGTCTCAAATCTCTCCTTGCCTCATCTAAGGACAATTGGCATTGGATGTAGACACACCCTAAATGCTGAATGACCTATTCTGAGATCCCTAATTACACCTGCAAAGACCCTACTTTCCAAGGTCACATTCCCAGGTACGGGGGGTTAGGACTTGGACATATCTTTTGAGGGCGACAGGGTTCAACCCACTACACTATTTTATTGAGAAGGGGGACAAGGCTCACCAGAGCCAGCTCAGGGGCCCCCGCCAGTCCTCCTGCCAGCGATATCCACTGGTTGGGGCGAGAGAGAAGCCCCTGCCACCACACTCAGCCTCGCAATGGGTGGCACATCCAGAAGAGCCGCCCCTCCTCTGGCCTTGCTTATCTGACTGCTGCATGCTAGGATCCAACAAAAGATTCCACTGACTCCCCGGGCTGCTAGGTGGGGAGCTGCAGCCAGCTAGAATCAGACAAGGAGCCCCACTGCAGAACGTGGTCTGTGTCTCCACACTCCAAAAGCCCGAGGGACACGCTGGAGAGCCTTGGAGCCTTGGAGCCAGGGAGAAGAGGAATGAGTTAGGACTTCTGGTGTTGGAGACAAAGGCCTCTGTTCTTTATAAGACAAGGGGCTCATGTGCCAGCCTGCTGGGGTTTAGCGTTGATGAAGGCTCTGGTCTAAAGGGCTCTCGAGGTGACAGGAGAGAAAATGCAGGCATGGACATGGCTGTGCTGAGGGGTCTGGCTAGGGTCGTCGCGCTGCACCCCAAGGCCACACTGACCACACCTGCCAGGACGGCCTCCATCACAGCCTGGAGTTCCTGGGACAGCATCAGCACGGTGCTGATGATCAGCAGGGCTCCCCAGGGAGCCGGGGAGTCTACCATGCCTTCCTCTCAGTGGGACAAGAGGCTCTGACCAGCCCTTCAGCCCCCCATGGTCTTCCCAAGACCTTCTTGGGAGCTTCTTTCTAGAGGAGTTCAGGATCCCTGTTCCCTGCTCCCAACTCCTGATGGAAGGCAGGACACAGTTCCCTCTGTAGTCACTGGCTTTAACTTATACCTTCTCCACACCCTCAGAAAGCCCCCCAGAGCCTGCTTCAAGATGTTATCATTTACTGATAAAGACCCTCAGTGCTAGTAAGGGGCACACCCAAGATGTGGCTCCAGTTCTGATTGATCCGGGAGCTCCATGCCAGCTTGTGTCCCCCTTCTTCCACTCTCCACCCATCATCTGTCCTGGGGACTTTCAAGCCTTCTGTTAGTAACCCACAGCAAGAAACCCATCTCACACCATCCAAGTCCAATCTACAAATATTAACAGCCAAAACCAAAATTTCACTCGGGCCTTTTTTATTCCAGACTTCTATGCTAGTTCACAACTTCATGCTAGTGGTTGCTGGCGGCAACCCACTAAACTGACTTGGTATCTCACAAATGGGGTGTGACTCCCAGTTCAAAAAAACACACACATAGGTATACATCCAAATAACACTCAGAAAGAGGGGGACGAAAAAGAAGGACTGTTGCTATTTTACACATTTTGCAGATCATCTAAAAATCCATTTGTGGATGTGAATTTTTCCTCCCATTTAATTGCAATTTCTGACTTTTTTTTTTTTTTTTTTTTTTTTTTTGATGAAGTCTCGCTCTGTCACCCAGGCTGGAGTATAATGGTGCAATCTCGGCTCACTGCAACCTCCACCTCCCAGGTTGAAGCAATTCTCCCACCTCAGCCTCCCAAGTAGCTGCGACTACAGGCATGCGCCACCATGCCTGGCTAATTTTTTATATTTTTAGTAGAGACAGGGTTTCACCACGTTGGCCAGACTGCTCTCGAACTCCTGACCTCAGGTGATCCACCTGCCTCGGCCTCCCAAAGTGCTGGGATTACAGGTGTGGGCCACCGCACCCGGCCACAGTTTCTGACTTCTTGATCTGTGAATGGAGTCATTCCCTTGTCAAATCCTCTTTCTCATATTAAAACCTCAGAGGTCCTATAAAGGCTAGCTCAAGCTCAACCATAAAAATCTTCTCCCACCTGGCCCTCAGAGACGGAATTTTCACACCATGAGATCCACCTTTGCGGAAATCTCAGGGCATCTCCCAACCCTGGGATGTTATCAGTGAGTTTGGTTTCCAGACCACTTGGCTAATGGAAGGAATGACAGTGAGGACAAGGGACACTGCGCAGCTCCTGTGTTCTCTGGACCAATAACGAAAGTCACCTTTCCCTGCATGTCGAGGAGTCTGAGATACATCACCATTTTCCACTCATCCACTGGTATCAGACACTATTCTAAGGGAGGGTCATTCTAACCCTGAAAACACCATCGTTAGAGACCACACACTGGGCCAGGACCTGTACAAAGCTCCCCTGAGGACACCCAGGAGACCTGTTATGAGCCTGGATTTGAGCCATGTGGATCAGGAGTCAACAATTGCTGGTTTCATTCACAGCCATCCTGGTCTGCACCAGCAAAACCAAAGAGAGTCTATGATAATTTGAATAATTCAGACCTCATTGCCTGTTTCCTTCCTCTGCCTCCACCGCAAGAAATGAAAACAAGAAGGCTATGTCCGCTATTTATCTACCTTCTGCACGTCTGACATAGAGCTCTGGTTGCAACATTGGTACAGTGGGGGCGACTGGGGTTCCAGGCTGTCACCTCCCATCAGTTCACACCCCTTTCTCCATCTTTGAAATGGGCCAGCTGCTACTTCCCTACCATCTAAGTCTTCAGGCAGCTAAGTCATCTCTGACAATGTCTTAGCTTCTCCACCAATACCACCCAGCAAACCGAGTCCGTTTACTTTGCTGGAAACCGACCAGAGAGCCTGCCAGGGTCAACGTGGGGAAGAAAGGCCCCAGGACAGTGCACGAAGACGACAGCCTGACACCCCAGTCCACCTTCTGGACCATGCTGTTCTCAGCAATCCCAAGCAAATGGCGGCGGAATGCAGGAGCCAGAAGGGAGCTCAACCTTCACTTACCTGGGGGGCAGACACATTCGGATGGAGCTTCCCGAACAGTCCGGAGCTTCGCTAGTCCATCCAACTTCTGAGCCGGAAAAAAAAAAGAAAAAAAAACAAGGAGACAATGAGTTTCAGAACAGAGAGGGGTGAAAGTGGAAACATCAGCAAAAACAAATGTATCTAAACTATCTACAGTGCTGGAGCTGTCTTTGAGACTATCTCTCAAAAGATCCTTAAACTCTACAGGGAATTTTAGAATGAGGAAAAACAAACACAAACACTAAACAGTTACTGGTGAGTCCCTGAAAAGGTGGCAGGTTTCTGCTTTGTTACAGCATTTTCAAATAGAATACCAAGAGTTCCAAGGACAGAAACAGCGTCCTGCAAGTCAAGAAAAGCCACAGCGACCACCAGCCCTGAAGGGAAGGAGGTTGGGGCTGAGGGAGGCCTGGGGAGAGCAGATCAAAGTTAGTGCTCCAGGCGGCTTTCTGCACTCACAAGGACACCCCGTTCACACCCGGGAAGTCCTGAAACCCCATGGCTGCAGCCCCTCCTAGCCCACCGGCCTGGGACCTGATGGCCCGGGTTGAATCACCCTGATGAAAACATTTTCCTTTGTTGTTTTCTGTTTTCCATTTTCCTTTCTTCTTACCAGTGGGGATCCTTGGCCTAGAAAATTTGGTTCAGTAAAATTTAACAAGAATCCCTACACATGCCCAGCCCTGTGCCAGATTTGGGTGAAAGGAAAAGAATTACCACAGAAAGAGGGTCAAAAGGCACAGCTCCCCTACAATGCAGGGACTGCTCTGGCAGGCTCCTAGCCCGATGGAACCCTATAGGCACCTCTGAGGCCAGAACAAATGGTCCCTGCCTCACAGATGAGGAAAGCAAGCTTGGAAAAAAAGAAATTTGTCCCACATCCCAAATCTAGGTTTAGAGGAATGAAGCAATTGGCCCAAATCCCAAAACTAGCCAGAACTTGAGTCCCAATGAAGATACACAGTCTTAACCTTTCTCTTAGGGGGAAAAAAAAAAATCCCCCTAAAAGCAAAACAAAGAGCACAAATCTGTGCTGACCTAAGTGAACAGTGCAGTGCCACCATGAGAACCGAGGGCTTCATGTTTAAACATCAAACAGTATTTTTAAGCACTGCTTTAGAGGAGTAGAGAATTTGCACAGACGACAAGACCCAGCCAGGCCCTGTCTGCCTCTGACTGGAACAGCCCAGGACCGGGAGACTTCACCAGGGCACCTCCAGCCCCCGGAAAGGCACTTCACAGTTCCACTCCACCTGCCATTTCATCCTCATTTTACAGATGGGCAACAAGAGGCACAGAGAGCTAAGCAGATCCTAAAACAGAAGAAGTTACCATGGTCAAAGTGTGTCTGGAGTTGGTTCCTGCCGGTGGGTTCGTGGTCTCGCTGACTTCAAGAATAAAGCGGCAGCGTGGTGGCAGGCGCCTATAATCCCAGCTGCTTGAGAGACTGAGGCTGGAGAACTGCTTTAACCCGAGAGGCGGAGGTTGCAGTGAGCCGAGATCGCGCCACTGCCCTCCAGCCTGGGTGCCAGAGCGAGACTCCATCTCAAAAAAAAAAAAGAATGGAGCCGCAGGCCGGGGCGCAGTGGCTCGCTCACTCATACTTTGGGACGCCGAGGCGGGCGGATCACCAAGGTCAGGAGATCGAGACCATCCTGGCTAACATGGTGAAACCTCGCCTCCACTAAAAATACAAAAAATAGCCGGGCGTGGTGGCGGGCGCCTGTAGTCCCAGCTACTCCGGAGGCTGAGGCAGGAGAATGGCGTGAACCCGGGAGGCGGGGCTTGCAGTGAGCCGAGATCGCGCCACTGCTCTCCAGCCTGGGCGACAGAGAGACTCTTTTTTTCAAAGAAAAAAAGAAAAAAAAAAAAGAATGGAGCCGCCTGTTCCTGGTGAGTGTTGCAGCTCTTAAAGATGGCACTGACACAAAGAGTGAGCAGCAGGGAGATTTATTGTGAAGAGCGAAAGAACAAAGATCCCACAAAGTGAAGGACCCACACAGGTCGCTGCCGCTGGCTGGTGGTGGGGCTGGCGACGGGGAGGGGGAGGCAGCAGCTTTTATTCTGTTATTTGCCCCCGCCCATGTCCTGCTGATTGGTCCATTTTGCAGAGTGCTGATTAGTCCACTTTACAGAATGCTGATTGGTCCATTTTACAAACCTCTAGCTAGCTACAGAGCGCTGTTTGGTGCATTTTTACAGAGCAATGATTGGTGCACTTTACAAACCTCTAGCTAGCTACAGAGCACTGATTGGTGCATTTTTACAGAGCACTGATTGGTGCGTTTTACAAACCTCTTGTAAGAAAAGTTCTCCAAGTCCCCACTTGACCCAGGAAGTCAAACTGGCTTCACTTCTCAAAAGCAACACCAGGGCAGCCAGAGGGTACTCCAGGGGGTGCCTTTAGGCGCAGTCACTCCTCCATCATCACTGCACTCCCCAGCCCTGACTCTGCAAGCCCTTGACTTGCCCTGTAAATCAGAACCTGGCTAGGCCTCTGGATGCCAGGCTCCCAGCTTCCCACAGGGACTGGACCTGCCACTCACTGCTGCTCTGGATGGAGCTGCCCAGCTGTCCCACAGGACCCTTGTGGGCAGCCTGGACCAGCCCCCAGCCTCCAAACGCACCCTGCAGCCTGTGGGTGAGAGCTGCTCCACCCAGGCGCAGCAGACACCATCCCTACTCATCCCCACTCCCAGCAGGGCTGCCTGGAGTGGAGTCCATGAGGGGCTGAGGCTTCTGCGCAGAATGCAGCACACTGGTCACACCTGTCCCAGTTGAATGGGGGGCCCATGCAAAAGCTGCACCCTTGAGCCGGACCTCAGAACTCACTTTTTTTTTTTTTTTTTTTTTTTTGAGACAAGGTCTCACTCTGTCATCCAGGCTGGAGTGCAGTGGCACGATCTCTGCTCACCGCAGCCTCAACCTCTCAGGCTCAAGCAATCCTCCCACTTCAGCCTCCTGAGTAGCTGGGTATACACGAAGGTACCACTACACCCAGCTAATTTTTAATTTTTTTGTAGAGACGGGGCTTCACTATGTTGCCCAGGCTGGTCACAAATTCCTGGGCTCAAGCAATCCTCCTGCCTCGGCCTCTCAAAGTGTGGGATTACAGGCGTTGAATCACCACGCCCAGCCAGAACTCACTCTTTTCCCCATTGTATTTGCAGATATTAAAGCAGATTTCAAAATGTACTTGGAGAAGAAACCCAACGTTTTAGTTTAAGCCAGTCAACCTGTGTAAGAAACTCTCATCTGTTTTTATCAGTGCTAGACAGGACAGAAAGGACTTCCACACTGATTTCATTTTTTAAACAAAAGCATTTCATGCCCAAAACAATTCACTTTTAACAACTGCTGTCACACTTGGGCTACTGCTATCACATCTGAACCTCTCTCTGAAGGGGGAGAAGGATTTTATCAACTACTGATAGGAAACACAATTACTTTTGAGCTACTCTCACCTTAAAATAAAATGCTAGGTACTGTCAATGCTAGCGGCGGGGATCATAGGTTACTGGGATTGTGCTGGTCATTTATCCTAACTCCTTTTGTGCTTTTGTTTTTCTAGATTAGATGGTGAATCTGTAAAGTTTTCTCTCCCGGACCCCTCCTCTCCCCCACCTCCAGGCCCCTCACTTTCTGTGTCCTGACTACTAAGAATACAAAGTGAAATGTTTGAATTAGAAACCCAATCTCACAATCTTTACTTCATGCTCTTTTTTTTTTAATCCTAAGAAACTATTCCTTTGTGTCCAGGTTTGTAAAAATGACTTAAAAGCCTCAATTTACATTCAATTATCTGGCAGCACCCCCAGCATCTGCAAACAATATGGTCCTGGTTTTACATATGCAAACAAGTCGTGACTCTAAAAGTAAATAAAGGATGAGTTTCTGAGAAAAGACCAGAGACTTTGGGCAAGTTCCCTTCTAGAAGTACTGGGAAGGAGAACTTGAAGTCTGGGAGAAGGGTGGCAAGAGCTCAGGGAATCAGGGAAATCCTGGTTTTTAGAAAAGCATTCATGACATGGTCAGAGGGTACGTTTATAAATGATCTATCGGGGCACTAGTCTTGAACACTTCACCAGATGTTTGATCACATCCTCAAGTGGTTTTGTTCTGAGGAAATATAGATTGACAGAGAAAAGAAAAATGCGATGATTTATTCCTATAAAACGCTGTAAATAATGAAGACATTTCTATCCTTTGACTAAAAATTCCTACTCTGGGGAATATATCCTAAGGGAATAAATCAGCAGAAGCAAAACATGATATTTATGCAGAAGTTGCACTGTAAAACAGTGGGAATGGTTTAGTGAAAGATGTGGAATCCCCTGAATGCAACTGTCACATCAGGAAATAGCATTATGAAGACCATGTAGCAACAAGCAAAAATGCTTATGCTACAATAAATAAAATGTCTACATTGATGCAGAAACACAGGCATGGGGGAACAGCAACTAACAAAACAACCCACATGGGTGTTGGAATGATGGTGATTTTCTTCTTTCTGGGCTGTTGTAATATCATCTTCTCAGTGAAAAACAAAAAAGTCTGAAAGCAGAAGAGACAATGTAAACCCTTGAAATCTCCCCGCTGAGGGCAATTTCAGAGTGACGGACTCTGTCTCCTCAGGGAGACCCAGCTCCAGGGTCCATCCTGTGAACACACGCACACCACAAACACCAGAGGAAGGGCTTGTCAAGAACGAAATGCTGACCACAGGCACAGCTTCTCTGCTCCCCTTCTACCCGCTTACGAAGAGACAGTTCAAGCCTTCTCACCACCACCAGCAACCCGAGAGGACTCCGTTTCCTGACCCCTTTAAACTTTCTCTTTTGATACCCCACCACGATGATGATGATGACAAATACAACTGAAGTATTATTATCAAGACTGGATTACTTATTATGGGCCAGACACCACGCCAATTGCTATTATCTTATCTATTCCTCCCGATAACCCCCACGAGGCTGGGATTCTTATTACACCCATTTACAGATGGGAAAATTGAGACAGAAAGAGAAGTGTCAGGGCTGGACTTAAATCCTGGTAGCAACTGACATGGATCATAGATGACAATCTCTGCTCTCAAGTGATGCTCCTATCTACAAACATTCTTTAAAGCTAACAGGGCCGGGCGCGGTGGCTCACACCTGTAATCCCAACACTTTGGGAGTCCGAAGCAGGCAGATCACCTGAGGTCAGGAGTTCATGACTAGCCTGGCCAAAATGGTGAAACCCCATCTCTACTAAAAAAAATACAAAAAAAAAAAAAATTAGCTGGGCGTAGTGGCACACACCTGTAGTCCCAGATACTCAAGAGGCTGAGGCAGGAGAATCACTTGAACCCGGGAGGCAGAGGTTGCAGTGAGCAAGAGCATGTCATTGCACTCCAGCCTGGGCAACAAGAGCAAGACTCCATCTCAAAAAATAAATAAAAAATAAAAATAAAATTGCTATCAGAAGCCAAGCCATACATAACTCAGACAGAAACCAGTTCAGTGTCTGCAAAAGGTTGGGAAAGTGACAGGAATTAACTACAAGGGCAGCATGGAGGAGATTAAGGGTGACAGAACTGTTCTGTGTGGTCCTGGGGTGGTGGACACATGATTATGCATTTGTCAAAAACCACAGGACTGTCCATCCCAAAGAGTGACCTGTAATGAATACCAATTACAAACCAAAAGTCAGGATGCTGGAGAAACCCAGGCTAGAATAACAAATCTAACTATATTAAAGTTGTATGACATAACCTCACTGAAGGTTGGGGAAAAGTGTAGCTGACCTAAGTAACGTTGCAAAATAGTGTTTTCATTGAAAACTCTAAGGCTGGCCAGGTGTGGTGGCTCATGCCTGTAACCCCAGCACTTTGTGAGGCAGAGGCGGGAGGATCACCTGAGGTCAGGAGTTCGAGACCAGCCTGGCCAACATGGTGAAACCGCCCTCTCTACTAAAAATATAAAAATTAGCCTGATGTGGTGGCGCGCACCTGTAATCCCAGCTACTTGGGAGGCTAAGGCAAGAGAATCACTTGAACCCGGGAGGCAAAGGTTGCAGTGAGCCAAGATCATGCCACTGCACTCCAGCCTGGGTGACATAGTAAGACTCTGTCTCAAAAAAAAAAAAAAGAGAAAGAAAAGAAAAAGAAAACTCTAAGGCTAAAGACAAAAGGAATCTGATGTAAACACTGTACTCTAGCTAGGAGGTAAAGATGTTTCTCACAGAGATTCAGGTTAGCAATTTTGAAACTACTTTATATACACATTAGGGTTGAATAGATAAGTAAACAAATTATGAGTAATAAGAGCCAGGTTTCTCACTGTCCAAGAAAGAAGTTACAAATAAGCAAAGGAGGAAAGCTATAATGAATCCTGTAGTGCCGAATCGGAATCAAAGACATAACTATGAGGTCATGTTCATGTTCTGTATACAGATAGATACATACAGAAATAATCACAGATATGTGCATATAGAGGAGTCAATATACATGTTTCTATACCCTCCCTCTGACTGCAGAGAAGTTCTATGAACAGTCACACCCTAGTAGTAACAAGCACACACAGTACCCAGATCTTGGTCTCTAATATCATTCTCCAATAAAAGGAACCAGGGCTTCTTGGAGAGATGAGAAATGAGAAATTCTAGGGCCAAGGCAGAAAAAAAACACAAGATGAGCCTGGAGTCTTACAGTGCCAGAAAGTAAGGAAGTGCTTTACAAAGGGGTTGGGGTCAGGGGCACTTGTCAAAGAAACATAAGAACCAACCTGAAAGGCTGGGTGCAGTGGCTCACGCCTGTAATCCCAGCAATTTGGGATGCCAGGACGGGCAAATTACTTGAGGTCACGAGTTCAAGACCAGCCTGGCTAACATGGTGAAACCCTGTCTCTATTAAAAATACAAAAATTAGCCAGGCATGTTGGATCACACCTGTAATCCCAGCTACTTGAGAAGCTGAGGCACAAGAATTGCTTGAACCTGGGAGACAGAGGTTGCAGTGAGCAGAGACTGCGCCACCACACTCCAGCCTGAAAACCAACCTGAAAGAGCTTAGAATGGCCAAAGCTGGAACAATTTAAGCAACAAAATAAATAATGTCGTGTGGTCTTATAACGCAAAGAATAAATTAAATATCCTTGAGTCTATAGTGATATAAATGATTGAATAAATAAATGGAGAGAAGAGATAAAACTTCCTTACAGAATTCCAAATAATATATGTAAATACTTCCCTCTTCCCGGAGGTGAAGCTAACTTCCCCTCTCCTTGATATGGGCTAGATTTAAACAATAACTTTATAATGGAGAAATCTGGCAGATTTCTCTTCCCTTAACCAAGTGATCAAGGTTAATGTTACAGGAATACCTCATGCTGGCCCCATGGGCCCCCTGATGGGATGCCATGAACATGGCAATCCACCTCAGTGGTATTCTTTCCAAACGCTCCTCATGAGAAGTATTAGACTATCCCAAATTGTGAGACATTCTATAAAATACCTACTCAATATGTCTCAAAACTGTCAAGGCCATGCAAAGCAAGGGAAGACTGAGAAATGGTCATAGATTGGAAGAGACTAAGAAGACAGCACAATTAAATGCAATGTGTGTCCTAGATGGACCCTGGAATAGGAAAAGGACATTAGAGGGAAGAAATGGGTGAAATCTAAGGTGTAATTTAGTTAAAAATAAAAAGCATAATCACAAAGTCACTTACCACCAACGAAGATATAGCCTTGTTATTTTTCAGAATGGATCTATTTTTTTTAACTGAGGTGAAATTCACATAATCATTAACATAAAATTAACCATTTTAAAGTGAACAATTCAGTGGCATTCAGTAGATTCATAATGTTATACAATCACCCCCTCTATTTTCCAAACACTGTCATCACCCCAAAAGGAACTCCTGTATCCTTTCCTCCCTAACCCCAGCCCCTGCAACCACCAGTCTGCTTTGTTTCTATGGGATTTACCTATTCTGTATATTTCACATAAGCAGAATCAACACCACTTGTGATTTCCTTGCCCTTTGTCTGGTTCCTTTCACTCAGCATGATGTGTTTGAGACTCACGCACATTGGCGTGGATCATTCATTCCTTTTTATGACTGAATAATATTGCATGCTGTCTACACTACCATTTGCTTATCCATTCATTGATGAACATCTGGGCGCTTTCCACCTTTTGGCTGTTGTGTATAGAGCTGCTGTGAACATGAGTCTACTTTTATTTGAGTATCTGTTTTCAATTCTTTGGGGTATAAACCTGGGAGTGGAATTGCTGGGTCATATGGTAATTTCACATTTAATTTTTTGAGGATCCCACCAAACTGTTTTCCACAGTGGCTGAGTCATTTTACACTGCCACCGGCAATGTATGACAGTTCCAATTTCTCCACATTTTTGCCAAAAGATCCTGGTGGATGTGAAATGGTATATCATTGTGGGTTTGATTTACATTTCCCTAATGACAAATGATGTCAAGATACTTTTCGTGTGTTTGTTGCTCATCTGTATATCCTATTTGAAGAAATGTCTGTTCAAGTCTTTTGCCCATGTTAAAATTGGGTTGTGTGTAGTTTTGTTGTTGAACTGTAGGAGCTCTTTATAGAATCTGTATACTAGACCCTAATCAGATATAGGATGTGTGAATATTTTCTCACATAAATTCTTGATCAGGATTCTTTTTTTTTTTTTTTTTGAGACGGAGTCTCGCTCTGTCGCCCAGGCTGGAGTGCAGAAGCGCAATCTCGGCTCACTGCAAGCTCCGCCTCCCAGGTTCACGCCACTCTCCTGCCTCAGCCCCCCGCGTAGCTGGGACTACAGGCGCCCGCCATCACACCCGGCTAATTTTTTTGTATTTTTAGTAGAGACGGGGTTTCACCGTGTTAGCCAGGATGGTCTCGATCTCTTGACCTCGTGATCCGCCTGCCTCGGCCTCCCAAAGTGCTGGGATTACAGGCGTGAGCCACCGCGCCCGGCCAGGATTCTAACCACCTCCAACCAAGATGCAATATGAGTGTGTTAACATCATCTTGAACGTTGGTGGAAGTTTTCCAATGGTTTCGTGCTGGTCTTCACATTAGTCCTTACTGAGATCTTGCTACATTAAAAGTGGGATATTGTTACTAATATATTTGATCTGATCCTCTTTAGTTAACAGTAATTGTATTTGTTTTTTATTGTTGTATAACAAATGCCACAAAGTTAGCAGTTTAAATACACATTGACTATATTACAGTTTGTGTGGTCAGAGGCTGGGCATAACTGCAGTTGGTCTCTGTTCAGGTTCTCACAGGCTGAAATCAATGAGTCAGCTGGGGGTTTCTTCCTGGAGCTCTGAGTCCTCTCTCAAGTTCATGTGGTTCCTCGTGGTTTAGCAGGAAGGCCTCATTCTCTTGCTGGCTGTTGGCCGGGGGCTCTCAGTTCCCAGAGGCAGCTCACAGTTCCCCGCCACGTAGCCCCTCCACACCCCTTCATGCTGCACATCCCTGACTTCAGGAGGGTCCTCATCCCTTTGAAGGGCTCACTTGGTTAAGTCAGGGCCACTGAATAATCTCCTTTTTCACTAACTCAAAGTCAAGTGATTCCTTAGTAACTCAATCATAGGAAGACAGTCCATCATACCCACGGGTTCTGCCTGTACTGGAGAGGAGGGAATTGTATAAAGTATGTTCCGTTGGGAGCAGGAATGTTGGAGACCATCTTAGAACTCTGCCTGTCACAGTATCACAGTTCATTTCTTTTTCTTTTTTTTTTTTTGCTTTTGAAACAGGGTCTTGCTCTGTCATCCAGGCTGGAGTGTAGTGGCACCATCATGGCTTACTATAGCCTCGACCTCCTGGGCTCAACTCATCCTCCCCCCTCAGCCTCCCAAGTAGTTGGGACTACAGGTGCCACCAAGTCAGGCTAATTTTTCTATCTTTTGTAGAGACTGGGTTTCATCATGTTGCCCAGGATGATCTCAAACTCCAGAGCTCAAGTGATCTGTGCCTGCCTCAGCCTCCCAAAGTGCTGGGATTATAGATGTGAGCCACTGTGCCTGGCCTAATTTCTTACTTTTGACAAATGTACTGTGGTTATGTACACATGTACACTATGTACATATGTTTTTCTACATTAGTACATTAGTTTTTCTACAAATCTAAAATCATCCCCACTTTTAAAAAGACCAGATCATGAATTTACACTTACAGGCAAGATAGAGTGACAATGACTAGATTTGCCATTCTGCCTAAACAACATCAACAACAAAAGCCACAAATGTATTCCTGCATATAAAACAATAATTTTGAAGATGCTAGGGCCAGGCAGGCAAGGACAGTGATCTTTGAGACAGGCAACAACTGCTCTAGCTTCCCACCTGGGGAGTGGCCAGGCTGAGCACATGGAGGGGGGACGCGGGTGGCGCCTGGCAGCCTCCCGAATCGAAGACATGGGGCTGAGGGCCAAGGGAGGCCGAGGCAGTCAGAGTGTGCGGAACAGAGGACTGGAAAGATGAAAGCCACCAAGATCTGCTGAGGATCCCCTTCGAGTAGGAGGCAGACGGCCTAATCAGCCCCTGCAGGCCATGAAATGACTGAGGTCAGGGAACGAACCACTGAGAAGGATTCCAGGGCACCGCAGACAGCATTCACACAGGGGCCCGGAGAATGCCCGATCCCACCAGCCAGCCCAGTAAACCTCATAATTCACCATGAGAAAGTACTGAGGAGAGGCATGGTGCGGTGGTTCACACCTGTAATCTCAGCACTTTGGGAGGCCGACACAGGCGGATCACCTGAAATCAGGAGTTCGAGACCAGCCTGGCCAACATGATGACACCCAGTGTCTACTAAAAATACAAAAATTAGCCAGGCATAGTAGCAGGTGCCTGTAATCCCAGCTACTTGGGAGGCTGAGGCAGGAGAATCGCTTGAACCCAGGAGGCAGAGGTTGCAGTGAGCCAAGATTGCACCACTGCACTCCAGCCTGGGTGACAGAGGATCAGAGTGAGACTCAGTCTCAAAAAATAAATAAATAAAAAATAAAATACTGAGGGGAGCACCAGGAAGGGCCCTGCCTTGCTAGTAGGGAAGAATTAACCCTAGGGCCTAAGTGAAACACTGCTCTAGTCCCACCTAACAGATCCCAACAAGACCCTAAAGGACCAAACTATTTCCAAGTAACTTAATTGTGGCATCACACAGCCCAGGAATATATATACAAATGCAAAAATATTCAGCATCTCATGAGGTAAAATTCATCATGTCTGGCAGAAGAATAAGAAGTTACCAGCAGGAAAATAGGCCCTATAATGAACAAAAAAATTAATTAATTGAAACTGGCCCACAACTGCCACAGAAGTTAGAATTAGCACACAAAGACATTAAAACAATTATTATAACCGTACTGCCTATGTGCAAAAAGCTAAGCAGAGGCAACAAAGTACTGAAAAGACCTAAACTGGGCTAGGCGCGGTGGCTCACGCCTGTAATCCCAGCACTTTGGGAGGCCGAGGTGGGCGGATCACGAGGTCAGAAGATCGAGACCATCCTGGCTAACACGGTGAAACCCCGTCTACTACAAATAACAAAAACTAGCTGGGCGTGGTGGCGGGCGCCTGTAGTCCCAGCTACGTGGGAGGCTGAGGCAGGAGAATGGTGTGAACCTGGGAGGTGGAGCTTGCAATGAGCCGAGATCGCGCCACTGCACTCCAGCCTGGGCAACAGAGTGAGACTCCTTCTCAAAAAAAAAAAAAGACCTAAACTGAAATTCCAGAGATGAAAACTACCAGGTCTGAGATGAAAAATATGGTGGAAGGGATTAATGGCAGATGAGACTTTGCCAAAGAAAAGATTATGAACTTGAAGACAGCAATAGAAACTACCTAAAATGAACACATAGAGAATTATTTTTAAGAGGAAAAGACAAAGAAGAGAGCTAGTGAACTGTGGGGCTTCAAGTGGTCAAAATATGTGGAATTGGAGTCACCGAAGAAGAGGAGCCAGAAAGAGCAAAATAGGAAAAAAAATTTTGAAGAATAGTCAAAAAGTGTTTTCAAATTTGGTGAAAATTATAAATCCACAGATCTAAGAATCACAATGAAACCCAAGCACACACACAAAAAAATCAAGAAAACGACACCAAGATATATCATAATCAGATTGCTTAAAACCAGCGATAAAGAGAAAATCTTAAAAGCAGTCAGAGAAAAGTGACACATACATGAGTAACTGGAATTGTCCTCCACTGCTGGTGGGAATCTGAAATGATGCGACGGCCTTCAGCAACAATTTCTCAAAAAGTTAATCATACACATATCGTATGCTCAGCCATTCCACTCCAGGGTATTTACATCCAAGAGAAATGAAAGAATAAATCCATACAGGGACTGGCACGTGAATACCCATAGCAGCTTTATCTACAATAGACAAAAACTGGAAATAATCCAAACTTCCATCAATAGCTGAATGGATAAACAAATTGTGGTATATCCATATAGTGAACTAATACTCGGTAATGAAAAAGAATGAATTAACTATTGTGCAAAAGCAGTTCTTTGTATAACCACTATATAACCATACCAAAGTATCTCTCAATAACTACGCTGAGTGAAAGAAACCAGACTAACAAAGAGTGTGTTATTCCACCCAGAGAAAAATCCTGGAAAATGAACATGAATCAATAGTAAACAAAATCAGTGGCACCTTGGTGGCAGGCAGGGAGGGATGCAAGGGAGGGAATTTAACGAGGCAGGAGGAAACTCTGGAGGGTGAGGGATGCATTCCCTACCTAGACTGTGGAGAGGGTTTCATAGTTGTGCACAGATGTCAAAATTTATTAAGTTGTGCATTTTTAATTTGTGGAGTTCACTGTATGTCAATTATACTTTAAAAAAAAAAAAAAAAAGGCAAACAACAAAAATCCCAGGCCGCAGCTTCTACAGGCTTGGTGGGTGGTGGAGTGTGTGTCCTGGGGACAGAAGGCATCACACTGAGCCTCAGGTTCTGCCTGGGTTCGGTGACAGGTAAAGCACCCAGCAGAGTCATGGCAAAGGCCAACTGTGAGAGCGTCTGCCCAGCCACCGCACTTGGCAGGGGCCGCTTGGCTTTTCTCTAAGAACGTGGGTTTAATCAGTGACTCCCATTGGCACACTGAGTGACTCTCTTTCAAACCACGTCAGCAAACGCATTTCCTCAAGGGTCCCTGATAGGTCCTGAAATACATTAACATGTTTTGAAAGGGTTGGTCTACAAACAAATGGGATTCCTCAGTAATCCTTCATTCACATTCACATTCACATTCATTATTTTTTTAAATTTTTGTAGAAAATATTCACAGCAGCTTTATTAATAATAACCCAATACTGGAAACAACTCAAATGCTCATTAACAGGAGAATGAATAGATAGTGATATAGTCATACAATGAAATACTACTCTATAATACAAAGAGTTATTGATACGTGCAAATACATGAATAAATCTCAAAAGCACTATTTTAAGCAAAAGAACCACACATAAAAGAAGACATACCATACCACAGGGTTCTTTTTTTTCTTTGTTGAGACAGTCTCGCTCTGTCACCCAGGCTGGAGTACAGTGATGCAATCTCCACTCACTGCAACTTCAGCCTCCCAGGTTCAAGCGATTCTCCTGCCTCAGCCTCCCGAGTAGCTGGGGGTACAGGCGCCCACCACCACGCCTGCCTAATTTTTGTATTTTTAGTAGAGACAGGGTTTCACCATGTTGACCAGGCTAGTCTTGAACTCCTGACCTCAAGTGATCCACCCACCTCAGCCTCCCAAAGTGCTGGGATTCCAGGCATGAGCCACCGCACCTGGACCTGAGGGTTCTATTTATATGAGGTTCTAGAACAGGCAAAACTGAGCTATTGGTGATAGAAAGCAAGATGGCGGTTACCTCCGGGTGGAGACAAGAAAGGGGCATAGGGAATTTTCTGAGATGTTAAAAATATTCTGTACTTATTGGAGATGTTGGTCATGGGTGCATATATTTGTCAATATCCATCTAACTCTACACTTAAAATCTGTGATTTTATTGTGTGTAAATTATATCCTTTCTTTTTTAAGAGTTAGAACAAAAGAAAAAAAGTAAGTTGCAGGATGTGGAGGGAAATTCTCAGTGGAATCCCACAAGGAAACCATGCCAGCCCCTCAATTTGTCCAAGCATTCTACTCGCCATGGGGTTGGATGACTCCACAAATACTGCTGTTTGTTACACAGATGCCAATGAAAAGGTTGCTTCCAGGAAATATTTGGAAGACGCTTAAATGCTCCTTGCAGGGAGGCATTCAGATAACATAAATTGTTTCCCCAGAAATGCACACACTCTGAAAGAGAAGCTTACTCCAAAAGGGTGGGTCAAAAATACAGCATTCTGTTTCTTGCGGCAACTGGTTTGAAGTGTCAAGAAACATAAGACAATCTATGTTGTCTTTCCCACTTCATGACCGCTAAACGCTGAAGGTATTCAGCTTAGCATCTCCGAGTTGGAGAGAACGAGGACACCATCCACCTGACATCTCTTCAAACCAGAGTCCCTTCTCCAGCACTCCTGCTCAATAGGAATCCAGGCACTTACCTGATTTGGCGTGTGAGATCAATACTTCCCAGCCTGTTCCTTTGGGACAACTCTTCATTTGCTTTCAAGTTCTTAGCAGTCATTAACTAGCAATCTTCATCCTGGTATCTTTTATGTGTCAGTCGCTTTTTTACCTTCAGAAGAAGGAAAGGACAGCTCCGCACAGCCCCCCACCTGTATTCTTAGTGTCAAGGGGAGCCAGGCTGTTCATTTGGTCCATCCTTTTTCAACACCACTTCTTGCCTTATGAGTGCTGCAGAAATATCCTCCAATGAAAAGAAAAGTGTCCTCCTTTAGGGAACAGGAACCTCCAGGTCTTAACTACTCTCCTGGGAATGAAGTCAGCCACAAAACTAAGGAATAATTGGGCAGTTAGGAAGTACCTCTTAACCTCAAAATACAACCCTTCCTAAGGCTGTCTTTTCACCATTACAGCTTCATTCGTGTAGGGAATGAAGGAGCGTCCCTCTTCAAAGACCCTCTTTGAAAATGCAGCATATCCCAAGGAAAGCCACATATTCAGCTGCTTATTAACAACACGTTTTTCTTGTTAATTTGCCGTTCACAACACACTCCTATGTGTTACCTCCTTAGGCCCTCACTAGGAGCTCCTGCAGAAGATTATGGGTTATTATTATTTCCATCTATCTTTTTGGAAAATAAATCTCAAGCAGTTCCATGGCTCACCTAGACCACCTAGATGGGCAGTGGCAAAGCTGGAACTAAAAAGCAAGTCTTCTCACAGCAGGTCCCGTGCTCTTCCCACAGACAAGGCACCTGCCACCTGGTCCTCACTATTCAGGAGACTGATTGCTGTGACAGCAGAAACAGAACGCAGGACAGTTCCTGGGAAAGGCAAGAAAAGTGCATGAGCCATTGTGTTGGGGGTGACGAGAAGGGGCTCAGGACAGGAAGGAAGCGGGGACCAGGCCCACCTTCACTTGCTCCAAGTTTTGCCAGGCATATCTGTCCTCAGAGAAACTCACATACACCAGGTGTTCAGAATATGACTGTAGCCACAACTACTTCACAATCTTCCAATCGAGCAAGTCAATCCATTGATTCCTCTAGTAGCAATGGATAAAAACCCAACTCAAATTGGCCTGGACAGTGATGTCCAGAGGGGCTCGAAGGTCACGAAGCCACAGTGCTTTTGGCAGTCCCTCAATACCTTTTCAGACTGTGTTTCTCCTTGTGTAGCAAGTCGATGCTGGGAGCTCCAACTTACAGCCGTTGGGGATGATTTTGCGAGGGTAGTTTTTTCAAGCAAAGTTCAGTTCCCTAAAGCATACTGGCTGAAAAAGTCTTGCCCTTCTGCCCAATAGCCCACTGGCGTTCCCATTCATTATTATTATTTTTTAGACGGAGTTTCACTCTGTCGCCCCAGGCTGGAGTCAAGTGGCATGATGTTAGCTCACTGCAACCTCTGCCTCCCGGGTTCAACCGATTCTCCTGCCTCAGCCTCCCAAGTAGCTGGGACTACAGGCGCCCGCCACCACGCCTAATTTTTGCATTTTTAGTAGAGACGGAGTTTCGCCATATTGGCGAGGCTGGTCTCGAACTCCTGACCTCGTGATCCACCCGCCTCGGCCTCCCAAAGTGCTGGGATTACGGGCGTGAGCCACCCACCGAGCCCGTCCTCATGATTTTTCAAAGACACACACGGCTTCTCAGAACCCGCCCTCCAGGGTTCACCATGCTGGGCTGGCACAGAGACCCATCCGGGCGGTAGGAGCGGGGACAGGCGCGGGGTCGTGGAGGGCCCTGGGCTGTTCCTGATCCTCGAACCCTCTCCTCACCACAGCCGCGGTCTCCTCCCCGGGCCCCGCGCGCCAGGCCCTGCTAAAAGCCCCAGCGGGTCCCCCGGCTGCCGCCGCGCCGGCCTCTGGGTCCTGTCCTCGGAGGCGCCAGGCCTCCGCCTCCAGCGCGGGCCTCTCGGGCAGCGCCGCCCCCACCCCGCCTGCACGGGAGGCCGCCCGGGTCCGGCTTTGGAGCAGGCGAGCAGCGCGGCGCCGGCCGCTGTGCCGGGTCACCCCGCGGAGATGCGTTCCCCGCTGCGCCCGGCCCCCAGCGCGGCGCCTGTGTCCCCAGTGAGTAGCGCTTCTGCCTGCGGACTCCCCGCCGGGGTCTTCCCCGTCGCCGTCAGCGCCTCCGCGCCCTGTGGGCCGAGGCCCCGGCGCCCCTCGCTCAGCCCAGCTCCCAAGGCCCAGCGGGTCCCTGCTCTGCCGTCCGGGGGGCCCGCGGGTGGTCCGGAGCCCGGGGCGCGGCCCGCAGTTCATTCCCGCGCGGCTCCGAGGCCCCTCGCCCTGGCGGCGCCTGCTTCCTCCCCAGCCCTCTCCCTGCGGCCGGTGGTCCCAGCGTGCTGGCCGCGTCTCCTCTTCTCGGGTCGCCGGGACACCAGCCCTGTTGGATTAGGGACCCCCACAACGACCTGTGCCACCTCATCCGCCTCTTTAAAGACCCCATCCCCACGGGCGGCCGCATCCGGAGGCCCAGGGGTGAGGACTTCGCCACGTGGAGGAGGTACACGATTCAGCCCATGACACCGCCACCTCGGCGTGGAGCTGCAGGGGGAAGCTCAGGCACTCACCGGGGACAGGACCCGGGGAACCCGCTGGGGCTTTCAGCAGGGCCTGGCGCGCGGGGCCTGGGGAGGAGACCTGGGGAACAGCCCAGGGCCCTCCCGGAACCCGCGCCTGCCCCCCGCTGCCTGGATGGGGTCTCTGTACCAGCCCAGACTAGAGTGAGTGTCAAGGGGGCGCCTCCGGCCGCGCTGCGCCCCCACCGGGCAGCCCCAGAGGGGCCATTGCTCAGTCCTCACCAAGACCAGCGAGGCGGATTCGGCCAGCCCCTTTCCACAAGAGGAAGCCGAGGTTCGGAAAAGTCAACCAACTTGTCCCAGGACGCTGGCCGGTTCAGAGGCAGCTCTGGACTCAGACCCAGGCCTCCCAATTCTAAAGGCCACTGCACGAGCGGTCAGGGCCCAGCTACGGGGTCTTTCGGGGAAACTTGGACGGGATAACTTCCACGGTCAGGCGATAAGGTCAGGCTGGTCCTATCTGGGTACCTTATGAAGTCTCTCACTTTCTAAGTGAGATGCCTGTACAGTGCCCACACAGCATGCACACACCCACATGCACACACACACTCATGCACACACAGGTATATTTATATGCATATGCATACATGCACACATGTGCACACATACACCCATGTACACACACATGCACACATGCATACTCCTGGCGCACACGTGCACACACACCCATGTACACACACATGCATGCATACTCCTGGCACACACATACACACTTCCACCCTCACACTAGCTCACGCTCACACACACTCGAGTCCCCTTGACATCATGGGCATCTTCCCTTCTTGGCTATACCACGACCCTGGTCTGAAAAGATGCTGTAGGAGATAACCCGCCGCCCAAGCCTCACACAAAAAGGCGCAGTTAAAGCACAGTTAAATCAATGAACAGATCCGGCATTTTTTGTGTGATGTTCCTCCCAGGAGGCCCAAAGTTGAGTAGATTTTATTTAAACTGTCTTTTCAAATACATTGTAATTGCTTTATGCTTTGTTTCACAGCTCAGAGTTGGAAACAAATTCCATTTTAGAAGTTGCCATTACCCATTTGCAAGCACTGCCTTCCCCCACCCACCCCCGCCCCCCAAAAATTCCGTGGCTACATCAGGAGAATAGATTTTCTCATTTACCAGTGTGAAGCGAAGCAGATGTGTGTGAAGCCTCTAGCTCACCAGATTAACCATGAGCATTTCGCCGTGTTGCTGCCATACTACATGATTACAAAAACAGACTTTTTTTTTTTTTTTTTGAGACAGAGGACTCTCTTAAAAGCAAATTGATTAGGTATTTGTGTGCCCTTTCACAATGACAAATCCATACAATTATTTTCATGAATAATTTTATTTTTATTTTGGTCATGACTTTTTTAAATTAATGGAAAGTCTCAGTCTGCTCAAATGATAAACCAAAAAATGGGATCATGAAGCAAATTCAGTCTTTGCATTTCTTCAACAACCAACTCACATTTCTCTGCTCCTTGACTCAGAAGCTGGACATGTGCTAACAGCTTTTTTGCTTCTGTATATCCTTAATAGGATGGCAGAATCCCGGTGTTAAAAGAATCTTAAAGTCAGCCGTGTCACCATGGGACCCCGATGAGCAAACAGATGTAGACATTCCTTCCAGATTCAGTCAAAGAAAAAATTCTAACACCAGCAGCCATGTTCAGGGTGTGCACGATACGCTGAGCGCTTGGGAAACATCCCCTTGTTTAATTCTCACAGAAACTTTGTGAGACAAGTACTATAATCCCTGTTTAACAGATGGGCAAACTGAGGTTTGGAAAAACACTCATTTACCGGAGGTCACACAGCTGGAAAATAGCAGTGCTGGGATGTGAACCTGGGTGACCTCAAGGCTGAAGTCTTGTTTGTTTGTTTGTTTTGAGACAGAGTCTTGCTCTGTCGTCTAGGCTAGAGTGCAGTGGCGAGATGTCGGCTCACTGCAACCTCTGCCTCCTGGGTTCAAGAGATTCTCCCACCTCAGCTTCCCGAGTAGCTGGGATTACAGACACCCACTACTGTTCACGGCTAATTCTTGTACTTTTAGGAGAGACAGGGTTTCACCATGTTTGCCAGGCTGGTCTCGAACTCTTGGCCCTGTGATCCACCCGCCTCGGACTCCCAAAGTGCTGGGATTACAGGCATGAGCCACCGCTTCTGGCCAAGGCTGAAGTCTTCCCTGCCACTCCACGCATCCATCCCTTACAGATGTCTACAAGGATGTCCACACTCGCAGAAAAAGCTGCTGCTCAAAGCCAAATCATTGTTTCCACCAGGTCTGCCATGAGGCTGTGGAAAGGGCTAGGGATTAGGAGTGAGGTTACTGGGTCACCTAGGTTCAGGTGCCCACTGCCACCAGGGGCCAATCGCTGCCCCTCTCTGGGAGGCTGGATCCCATCTTACCCACGATAGAGCAGCTGTAGAGAGAGGAGGCTGTTGAGAAACTAGAGGACATGAGGCCAGGCATGATGGCTCACACCTGTAATCCCAGCACTTTGGGAGGCCAAGGCAGGTGGATCACTTGAGATCAGGAGTTAGAGAACAGTCTGGCCAACATGGTGAAACTCCATCTCTACTAAAAATACAAAACTTAGCCGGGTGTGATGGCGCATGCCTGTAATCCCAGCTACTCCAGAGGCTGAGGCAGTAGAATCACTTGAACCTGAGAGGCGGAGGCTGCAGTGAGCCGAGATCGTGCCATTATACTCCAGCCTGGGCGACAGACTGAGACTCCATCTCAAAAAAAAGAAAAAAAAAAACAAAACTAGAGGACATGTGAATCCTCTGCCCAGGACACACATGGGACGCACACAGTTGTTTCTCCTGTAGCCTCTAGGAGTACGCCGACACGTGACTTTCAGAAGACATCTGCAAGCTTATTTTTTTTTCCCAGTGGTTTGTGCTTAGTCCTGAAATATGTTTCTGGACATGATGAAGGGATGTTCTCTGCATGCCTATGTCAACAATTAAAGATTAATCCTGATTCAACACATGATGAAAACTGCATAAGGGAGAAAGCTGGAGGTGGTGTGTGGCCTCTGGAGAATTTTCCCAAACTGAATTACATTCGTTCACATAATGACAAATCACAGTGAGGACCAAGCACAGTGCCTGGCACCACTAAATGCTGCTCAAGAAAGGTTTCTGGCCGGGTGTGGTTGGCTCATGCCTGTAATCTCAACACTTTGGAAGGCCAAGGTGGGAGGGTTGCTTGAGCCCAGCAGTGAAAGACCAGCCTGGTCAACACAGCAAGACAAAAACTTTACAAATTAGCCAGCTGTGGTGGTGCTCACCTGTAGTCCCAGCTACTCGGGAGGCTGAGACGGAAGGATCACCTGAGCCCAGGAGTGGAGGCTGCGGTGAGCTGTCATCACGCCACTACACACCTGCCTGGGTGACAGAGCGAGACTCTATCTCAAAAAGAAATAAAGTTTCCACACCAAACTGATACAGGGGCCTAATTCTGAAATGAAACCTTCAAACTTAAAGGCTTTCCTTGTTATCAATTGCTTTTTGCTTTCTACAACAATGATAAATCCAACTGAAATTAAAAATTCAACTAAAAGATATATTGAATCCACATTGCCCATTATAAAACTTGAAGCACAATTTCATAATGGTCCCACAGCTTCCGAATACCACAGGAGGAGAAACCTGTCTGTCTCAAACTCAGATGTTCTAAAATTAAAAGAAGGCTGAGCGTGGTGGCTCATGCCTGTAATCCCAGCACTTTGGGAGGCCAAGGCAGGCGAATCACCTGAGGTCAGGAGTTCAAGACCATCCTGGCCAACATGGTGAAACTCCGACTCTACTAAAAATACAAAAATTAGCCAGGCATGGTGGTGCGCACCTGTAATCCCAGCTACTCGGGAGGCTGAGGCAGGAGAATCGCTTGAACCCGGGAGACAGAGGTTGCAGTAAGCCACTGCACTCCAGCCTGGGCGACAGAGTGAGATTCCGTCTCAAAAAAAAAAAAAAAAATTAAAACGAAAAACAAAGCCCGAAAGACATCCTTCTGTATCCAGTTACTCCACATCCCGAAGAATAACAGAAGAAAGAAACTTTCCCCTCAAAACCACTGACTGTACCATTATCTGCATTAACAAAAATAGGGGGAGGGTGTATGCCACGTTGATAATAGGATGCAGATTTTCTTGATGGCATATACAAGATTTTCTTGATGGGATATACAAGATTTTCTTGATGGGATATACGATACACTCATCAAACATGACCCTAAAGATGATGCATCACCTGGAAAAACGTGTCTGCTGTACAGTTTAAAAGCAATGTATAAATGGTATGCATCCTGTGGTTAAAATTAGGTGAGCAAATATCTGTCTACAGGATGGATGAGAAAGGATTATGCAGAAAGTTAAATAGCCCTTGGTTTAGGATGGTAAGATTATTGGGTAACATTCATCATGCTAAATCAAGACATAGCTTGGTTATTTAAAAAAGAAAAAAGCGCAGGGCAGGGGGAACAGGTGCAGTAGCTCAGCTCTGTAATCCCAGCATTTTGGGAGGCTGAGGCAGGAAGCCTATTTGAGGCCAGGAGTTCAAGACTGCAGTGAGCTATGAGCACACCACTGCACTCCAGCCTGGGAGACAGGATGAGACTCTGTCTCAAAAAAAAAAAAAAAAAAAAAGGAAGGGAGAGAAGGATGGGCAAAGCCATCATGCCATTTCCCGACCTGAGAGCCTAGGTAAAGGAGGCAGCCACAGCTCAGCGGCAGGCAGCAGGAGCCGGAGCACTAATGGGTACGTCAAGGGGCAAGAATGTGATGTGCAGCTGCCTGGAGGAGGGCACTGTGAAGGATCTCCACCTCCCCAACACCCGCCACTGCCCCAGGGAGGGACTCAGAATTATTTCGAGAGAAGGGAGCAATGTAGAAATCTGTGGGGCAGAGAGGGCTCCTCTGAAGGTGTAGGATCACATCCACACTTCGCGAGATCCTAGAAGCACAGGACAGCGGGGCACAGGGCTCACAGCGCACCCCTGGCTGCGCCAGCCCTACTTCACAGCCAGAACTGAGGCTCAGAGAGGCCCCCAGGCTCCTCATCTAGAGCCTTCCCCTCCAGCCCTCAGCATTTTCCTCTTCCAGACTCTGCCCTCCAAAAGCACCAAGCAAGGCGTGACAACCCCCAAGCTACACGCACCTCACCATTCCAGGTCCCAAGGACTTGGGGTACTCCCCAGACTCCCCAACTAGGCCAGAGACATCCTCTGAGAACACTCCCCGTGAGAACATTCCCCAGGAAGCTGATGAAAGTGGGCAGAGAAACAGGGACCTGGGAGCAGATGGCCTGACCTGGGCACACGCGCACTGTCCCAGACTGAGTGCCAAACCCACACACAGGGTTCACAGACATTCGTCCTTTTCACTCCCTTCTTCCAAGGCAGGCTGCAAACCTAAGGGAGCTCAGGCCTGGCCCTGCATGCTCTTCCACCTCTGTGACATTTCTCCCCCTGTAAAACAATGACAGTAACCTCTGTCTGTACATCTCATGAGGCTGTTGTGGGCAACTTTTAGGATTTGAAGTAACTTGTAAAGCTCACATTTTGTAAGCACAGTATATACAGAGAAACACAGATTTCGACACTGTTACAGATAAACCCAAATTTATCAATGTACATCAACCTCTACAGAACAAGCACCCACTGGCCACCCCACTGGATCAAAAATCCTTTCATTGAGTTTCATGCCATCGAGGTGGAATTTCTCTAGAACACAGCTCCAGCTTAGAGCCCAAGCTTCTCACCCTGTTCCTTGGATGGTCACCTACTGGTTTTACCGGCCTCACGTCCTCTCCCCTTTCTTCCAATAACAACACTCCAAATTGTCCTTTGGGATCAGCTTTCACTTCTTGGTCCCTAGAGCTCCAGTGGGGTTGATCGTGCACACACATGAACACACACACACAGACACAACTGAGCCTCGTCCATCGAGAGGCTGCCCTGCAGGTCTCAGTGACCAGGACGGGTAATCCGTATTGTTAGGTGCAGGCCGTTTATATTGATAAATGCAGGCAATCCACACTGGTCCATCAGAGGGAATTAGGGAATTTCTGCTGGGACTGTTGGAAAACAGAAACTAACACTAAGGATGTGAATCTGGAGTTGCTGGAAGCTTCCCTGGCATTTTATGGGGAGAGTGAGGGCATCCTTGAGAAATATGGAGCCAAGAGGAAGAAACAAAATCCGGGCACCTCGAGCCGTGCCTACACAGACACTAGCCTGGACTTCTCCATTACTCAAGCTAATTAATTCCCCCCCTCTTTTTTCCCCGATTTTTATTTGTTGTTGAAACAGCCTCAGTCTGTCACCCAGGCTGGAGTGCAGTGGCACAATCATGGCTCACTGCAACCTTAAACACCTGGGCTCGAGCAATCCTCACACCTCAGTGTCTCGAGTAGCTGGGACTACAGGCTTGCACCACCATGCCCAGCTAATTATTATTATTTTTTAGATGTATTCACCCAGGTAGAGTACAGTGCCATGATCTTGGCTCACTGCAACCTCCGCCTGCCGGATTCAAGTGATTCTCATGCCTCAGCCTCGCAAGTAGCTGGGATTGCAGGTGCATGTCACCAAGCCTGACTAAATTTTGTGTTTTTAGTAGAGACAGGGTTTCGCCATGTTGTCCAGGCTGGTCTCAAACTCCTGACCTCAGGTGATCAACCCACCTCAGCCTCCCAAAGTGCTGGGATTACAGGCATGAGCCACTGCACCTGGCCACACACACACACACACACACACCCCTAGAAATAAATACATATATATATATTTTTTCTTTTTTTTAAATAGAGATGAGGTCTTGCTATATCGCCCAAGCTGGTCTTGAACTCCTGGGCTCAAGTTATGCACCCACCTTGGTCCCCCAAAGCACTGAGATTATAGGTGTAAGCCACCACGCCCCAGCCTGAATTCTTTTAAATTGAAGCTGCACCATCTTGGAGTCATGTCACATTGCTATTTGAGGGTAAAAGTATCCGAAGGCATCTAGAAAGGTTGAAGCTAATGGGATGCTGCTCGGTGAGGGAAGGAGGGACAGCCTGCTCTGGCGACCGTGACTCTAACTGCACCCGCTCTGGAAGGGGATTTGGAGGCCACAGTCAGATACGGCTGCTAAGAAAGCCAAGGAGCTGGGGGAAAGGCAGGATAGGAGAGGGTAAGAGAGCTTCCCAGACACACCGAGTGGGTGCAGGGGCACCGTATGTGGTCTCTGGGTAGACTGACTGCCTTGGTCCTTGGGGGCTGGGGAGTGGCTGGTCACCTCCAGCCTAGCGTCCTCTTCCGTTCCTGCAGTGAGGGAAGTGCCACCATTCTTTGCATGTGCTACGATATGGGAAAGCTGGCAAGCAACGTCCTAGAGTGCCACCCTTAGTCACTCACTTCGGGGGCAGAGCAGCATCTGCTCAAGGGTTAAAGGCCAAAGACTGCAACCAACGGGACTGCGCCAGAGACAATCCCAAACCCAGCAACCTTCCCTTCAGCTGTGGCTGGCAGCACAGCTGGACAGCAGAGCCCCAAGCGAGGCAGAAATTTTGTGGTTGAAGAATGTTCCCAAAATGTGGTGCTTGGGAAACACCAAAGTGGAAGGAGGGCCCGGTTATGAAAACTTAGGTGGGCCAGTGGATGACTGAACCCCCACTCTGCCCCAGCCTCCTCTGGGGTGACAGCAGAAACATTCCATGGCCCCAGCAGACACTGGGGTAACACTCCACAGCTGACCCTGGGGTAACACTCGTGACCCCGGCTGACGCTCGGGTAACACTCTATGGCCCCAGCTGACTATAGGGTAACACTCCGCAGCCCTGACTGTTGTGGGAGTAACACTCCACATCCCTGGTTGACGCTGGGGTAACACTCCACAGCCCTGGATGACGCTGGGGTAACACTCCACAGCCCTGGATGACGCTGGGGTAACACTCCACAGCCCTGGTTGACGCTGGGGTAACACTCCACAGCCCTGGTTGACGCTGGGGTAACACTCCACAGCCCTGGATGACGCTGGAGTAACACTCCACATCCCTGGCTGACGCTGGGGTAACACTCCACAGCCCTGGCTGACGCTGGGGTAACACTCCACATCCCTGGCTGACGCTGGGGTAACACTCCACAGCCCTGGCTGACGCTGGGGTAACACTCCACATCCCTGGCTGACGCTGGGGTAACACTCCACATCCCTGGCTGATGCTGCGGTAACACTCCACAGCCCTGGATGACGCTGGAGTAACACTCCACAGCCCTGGCTGACGCTGGGGTAATGCCCTACAGCACTGGCTGACTCTGTTGGTTGCTCCCCAGTAGCCATGCCCAGTCTTCCTTCCTACCAAAGCCTCAATTCTGTTCCAGCGGCAATATGCCCAGCCTCAGGGGATGAGTCAAGATTGGCCAAAGCCTCCTATGGCCATCACATTACCCTTGCCAGTGACGGGGGATGGTGACCCTGTGACCTAGCTCTGGCTAGTGGCTGTAAGTCTGCTGAAAGGTGGGAAAGTTTTCCCCTGAACTGAAATTAAAGAGACAACCTCTCAAGAAGACCGCTGTCTTCCCTGCCCCCTCCCCTTCTAGCCAGGCTACTCTTGGGTGAAGACACAGGTTCACAGCTGCAGCAGCCACCTTGTGACCATGAGGAAAGGACTAGAGAATGGCAGACACCGAGTGGCACTCGGTTGTGGCCAGGTCGCTGACAGACCCAGGACGTGTTGACCGTCTTCCAAGCTTCTCCTGTAGCGTGTGGTAAGTAAGGACACTCGGATATTGTTACTTGCCATCAAAAGCATATTTACCATCCTGTACTTTTCCTGTCTGTTATCATATTTGCATACATAGGAGTTGTGACCACACTATCAGAGGAGAGGCAGTGGAAGAGGTTGGATGACAGAGCTGGTAAATGGTGGGACCAGGCCTCAAACTCTCTTCTGCTGATAGGAAACCTCCAGCACAGTCTGCTCTGCTCTGCCTCTGGTATAAATTCATTCAGCTTACAGATTCCCCAGCCTAAGGGGCCATGTCTCAAACCTTCAAAGCCAGTGTGGAAAAGTCCAATCCAAAATGACAAAATATGTCTGTGAAAGGAACGCCCCAATCCTTGGCTCATTCTAAACATGCTACTATTATTATAAAGCTCTCCCAAACTGTTGCAAGGAAAAAGAAAAAAAAAAAAAAAAGAGTGGAGAGAGAAAGAGAGCATGCCAGGAAGTCATTGAAAGGAAACTTTTTTGTTGTTGTTTTGGGAGCCAGTAAATGTCAAGGAAACAAATGTAGCTATGATTTACACTGCATCTCCAGTTGTGCCATAGAATTCAAAAATAGGCATCTTCATTAAAACTGACAGCAGAGAGCAGCCCTGACAAGTAGACAAACCACCAAAGAGGCTGAAAAATCTCCATTTGACTCTGGGTTGACAGTATTTAACCAATATATAGAGTTGATAAGAGAGAAGGAAAATGTGTAAACTTTACTCCGAGTCTCTGGGCTTTTCTTGTTTTCAAACTGATTGGTCTGGACAATAGAAGGCCAACAGCCAACAATAAATCCATTGTAAGCTGGCATGGTCTCCTCTGAATACAACTAAATATTTCTTTAATCCTTGCATTACATTTTTTACTGTATTATGAAAGCCATGTATTCTAAAGTTTTAAGCTTTTATAACATTGTAACTATAGGTATAAGATGGGGGGATTGATTACTTAGGCAACCTATTTAAAGCACTTTAAGAGGATAATATTAGATTTTTTTTGCATGAATATTTTCACATCATAGTGAAGATACGATCATTCATGGCTCTTACTCAGAAATCTTGTTTATCTCTTCCTTTGTGTGCCACGGGAAGGGTCTTTAATGATCATGAGTTGACACGAATATTCCTTTCTTGTAGCTTCTGTATCTTCATTATCGGGCACATCAGCCAGTCCCAGAAAAAGTTATTTCACAGTTCTGTTCCCAAGGGAACAAAGAGAGTGGGTCCCATATTAACAGTGGCTTTTGTTGGCTTTTTTTCCCCCTGACATTAAAGCCATGTATGGTTGGCAAGGATGTCTTTTCTTTAATGTGGACATGGTTTCTGCCTCTGGTTCTCTGGAAACAAGTTTGCTGTAGGACAATCTGCCCGCACACTCACATACACAACTACTTCAGCGTTGGCTTAAAAGAGGCTTCACTGAGAACACATCAGAACTGAAAAACAGCTTCAAGTACAAATGTTCTTTTCTTCCGAGATTTTCAGTTCAATATTTATTTTGCTTTCATATCTAATGGCTTGAAAAAGTATCCATACATCTAATTAGAGTTAATTATTCATTCCCCGTATGTGCCTCCCACAGTGCTCTCCTCCCAGCCAAGGAACTCATTGTCACCGACCAGGCTGTGTACATTTCCCATCCAGTGACATTTACAAGAAGAATAGCTCCTAGCAGAAACAGGCTGGTACCCTAGGAGAGAGAAGCTGTCTCACAGGGGCCACCCAAACAACCAGAAGTTCAACCCCAACTGCATTCATACTGCACCATCTCTGACTCTCCACTGGCGGGAAAACCCAGCCAGCTTACACTCCATGCACAGCATGCGCCTCAGATACCCAGCTGGGATTAGCAAGCAGGACCACGTGTGAATGGCACAGCAAATTCTCCAGAATACAGGGTTCCCTGGATTCTAAATTTTTCTCTTGCCTTTCTAATCAAGAACAGAGGGAGAGAGAGAGAGAACACACACCCTGTCCAATAACTCATTTTTCAAGCACTATAGTTCACCCAGGTAAAATTCAGTGCTGCTGCAGGGGAAGCCTGGGAGAGCAACTGCACAGTCTCTCCCGCTGAAGTTCAGGACTCAAAAATCAACACTTCCCAGCAGTGGCTGCCTGCCCAGGATGCCCCTCCCTCCTAAAATAGACACAATTTGTAGTTCCTTGTAAAATGGTTGTATCAGGACTTCTGATTTACTCAATCAGGGCTTGCGGTTTATTTTTAGCAAATAAGAGAGGCCTCCTATGAGGAAGAGCAGCCGCACTTATAGCACTAACAGGTAGAAACTTTACTGGCCCTCCATAAATCAATTCAACACCCTAGTCTCCAGGGATTTGCCAAAAGATAATGGGCGGCAATTATGAAACCATCGCCAGGAGTTGCCAGCAGGGCTGAGAGTTCTGAAGTCTGCAGGCCCTTTCAAGGATAAAATAGGAAATCATTTCATGAAGCAGCAATTTTACCCAGAACCCAGCTAGAAGAGATGTGATCCTAGCTTAAATTAAAGTGACTAAGAAACAGGTGGGGTGAACAAGGAGGTGTGGTACGCAGTCATCTTCTCCCACTTTCCTTTGGGGTCCAAAGGAACTCAACATTGGAAACACAGCTGGATACATTAATAAAGATCCCAGCTGGGCAGTCTAGGGAATTGGGGGTGAACAGGCCAGTCCTCCCTCTCCTCCACCTTGAAACCCTGCCTGTTTTCACACAGCAATTGAGGATGCCCCCTTGGACAGTGACCTTGGGGTCTGGGGCAGCCATCTATCCCAGGAGGAGGAGGAAGGCTCGGCAGGGGAGGCTGTGGCCAGCCCACCAGGGCCCGTCCAGTTTCGTGGGGAGGGGAACTGCCGCACATGCTGCACAAAAGGTGGAGGCTTTGACCAACATGCTGGGTGAGGGCTTTGAGGACCCAAAGGTAGCTCTTTCTTTGAAGACACACAGCAGCAATCTTAACCCTTAGAAGTGTCACAGAGCCTCATATGAGCTTTCAAGTAAGCTGTGGAAGTCGCGATTCCCAGGTAAGGGACGGGAAACTCGGGATGTCCTGCGAGCCCACACCCCAGATGGCACCGCCTGAAACCAGAATCCAGGTCCTCCACCCCCGGTTGTTTCTCCTTCCCCTCATCTTACCAAGTCATGTGGGCGCCCCCACCCCCATCCCCGAGGCCTCAGTGCGACGGTGATGCCTCAGCCTTGGCGCCTGAGCTGCTGGAGACACACTGGAGCACAGAGGGGCCCAGCCCTCGGGCCTGTCTGAGGCTTTCCTCCGCCGTGACCACCGCCTCTCCGTGTGTACCAGCGTTGGTGAGGAACAGTAGGTGCCACTGGTCACAGTTACCAGATACTTCCCACGAGCCTCATCTTTATCCCCGACTCTGGCCGCCGGCGGGAAGCGGCGTGTCCGAGCGCACACCCCGTGGAGACTGACCCTAGGTCTGTTACTCCAAAGTCCCTGGTCTCTCCTTCCCCTTTCCCGCGGCCGCCTGCCTGGCACGGGACCCTGAGGCCGGAGCGGAGACCGCAAAACCCCTTGGGGCCGGCACCCCCAGCCTCCGCCTCGGCGCAGACGTGCCCATCTCTGGGACGGCCCCGAGCGCACGCAGCCGGCGGGCGACCCTCCGGCTCCCAGAGACCTGCACGCTGCCCCCGGCTCCCAGCGCACCGCCACCCTCAAGCCGACACACCCAAGTCCGCCCCAGCCACGCGCCCCGACGCTCACCTCCCGCAGCAGGCGCTCCAGGTGCGGCTCGGCCCAGGCGTCCAGGGCGCCTGGCGGCCCCGCGCTCCGCAGCAGCTCCCGCTCCTCCTCGAGCGCCGCCACCCGGCCCTGCAGCGCGGCCGCCTGGACACCCAGCAGCAGGCAGGCAGCCGCCGAGCCCACGGAGAGCAGCAGGCACAGCGCGCTCACCGCCCGGGACCCGGCCGTCGTCGCCGAGCGCCCTCCGCCGCCGCCGCCAGCCGCATTGCCCTTCCCCGCGTCGCCGCCGCCACCGGCGCGCTCGCCTGGGCCCATGGCGCGTTCGTCGCGCGTGGACTCTCCGAGGGGGCGGTGCTGAGCTGGGGCAGAGGCTGAGCGCGAGAGGAGCAGGCGGGACAGCCCGAGGCACGAGGTCCGCCGGGCGCGGGGCTTAGCCTCCGGGTAGCAGCGGATCGCCGCGCACGCCCCCTTCGCCGCCGCCAGCTCCTCCGCAGCGGCCACTTTGGGCAGTTTCCTCTATGCAAATAGACCCTGCCAGAAAAGGAGCAGGGACCCACCCAGGGGAGGAGCGGCCGGGCTGGCCCCGCGCGGCGAGGGGGCGGGGGCGAGGAAGGATCTAGCTCCTCGGAGCCACCGGCCGACGCCAGGCTGATCCCACGCGCAGCGCGCACCTCTGCCCTCACCTGTCCCGGGCGCCGGCACCCGCCCCCGCACGCACCTCTGAGGCTTCCCCAGCCCAAGTCCGCACTGTGGACCCCAGAGGTCGGAGGGGCGCCC
This sequence comes from Pongo abelii, assembly GCF_028885655.2. Taxonomy (NCBI): domain Eukaryota; kingdom Metazoa; phylum Chordata; class Mammalia; order Primates; family Hominidae; genus Pongo; species Pongo abelii. Next base: position 187,360,542 of record NC_071989.2, read on the forward strand.
AGCGACACCGCGCCCCTTCTGCAGCCTACCCCTGGCTGGAGCACCCACCACTCGTGCCTTAGCGCATTCCTCTAAACTTGTGAATTAACCTTTCTGACACTTGTAAAAGTTCAAAACTTCAAATCCTGTAAAAAACTTAGTGGGTCTGTCCTAGGTGGTGGCTTAGCGCCGCTTCGTGGCGGAAAGCGACCTCTGCGCACTCACATTTAGAGAGGCAGGGTCGAGATTGCGCCAAACAGAAATACGCCTCTTAGAATCTTCTCACGAGTTCTTAGCTGCCGGACTTCGGTGCGGGAAACAAAAATGGTTAAGACTGTTTCTGGCCTAGAGAGGGCTTTTGAGAAAACTGAGACTATAACGAATGGGAAAGAGTCAGAAAATGAACTCCAAGTCTTGTTCAACTGGTGACTTAATTCTGTATTAGACGCACAACTTGGCCAAAAATTATGATCTAGTATGCACCACACTTAACCTGTACTGCGATTCTGCTGCAAATTGAAATCACAGGGCTGAGGCAAGAAGGCTGTGGCGCACAGCCTGGGTCCAGGGAACACAATGAGTGGCACTAACAAGTCGTGGCAGGAAAGAGAAGAACTGCTGGAAGTCAGGCTGGGTTCAGATTCCTACCAGGCATATTCACGTCCTAAATGGGTCCCAGGTAACTCTTTCGCTAACTCCTGTAATACCTAAATAAAACAACAAACCAGTAGCTCAGATCTTTGTGATTTGAGTAACCCCCCAACCATTTTTTTTTTTTTTTTTTTAAGAAAAATACGTTATATCCATCTTCCCTTTCACTCTCTGGATATCTTCCGGTTGTCTAATTTCTGTGGATACTCACCTTTTAGAACTGTTGAGCGCCTCTGGCTAACATGTTCCGTCTCCTTCCCTTAATTCAGAGGGGAACCCCTGAGATGGCCGGGGGTTATGGTCGATAGCCTCGGCTCTGTGCTAAAGTCTAGTGTATGCCCAATAGAATGAAAAGTACTTGTGCTAAGCAAACTTGACACTCTATTCTGAAAAGAGGCCAACACCCTCTTACAAGTCAGCACTACATTTCTTACAGGCACATAAACTGCACACCACCTACCTATGTTAATGTTACTGCATGTATTGTTTGCCATGTTCCAGAAGCTTCTGTGTATTGAAAAAGCCAAGCTCACTGGCCCCTGGGCCTCTGCCCTTGCCTACCACCTCACTACCTGCATTCCTGCTCTCAGATCAGGAATGCAAGCCCCTCATCCTCCAGGTCAAGGTCCTCAACCTCACTGCTTCTAAAAGACCTTCCCAGACTGCCCAATTTAAGGTGGCCCAAGGGGCAGCTGAATTAAGATGGAAATACTGTCTACAACGCATTCTAAAAGGCAAAAAAGAAAATGACTTACTTGTGTCCATTTGGGTCCTGGAAGACTAGATGGCATCCTCAGAGAGGGTGACTCAAGACAGCCTGAATGTACAGCCACTTCACAAAGTGGAGAGCAGAGGGGCCAGCAGGGGAGGCCGATGCAGCACTTTGCGGGTATTGACAGGGGGAGGCCATCACCATCCCTAACTGGGAACCCTGGGGAACTCGGAGCTGTAGAAGAGGGCTGCTCCACAGCACCTGTGGCCCTTGGTTAAGGGGAACAGCCAAGCCATGGCTTGAAAGGGAGGCAGCTCACAGAATAAATACTCAACCGCTCTCTCCTGCTCTCTGATCTACTGGGGCCTTCCAATGACCAAACCTCCAGGGCACGGGGCCAGCCTCCTAAAGGGCAGAGAGCAGAGGCAGAAGGGTGAAGGGCAGATCTTGAGGGGGAATAAAAGAATATCCACTAACCTATCGTGTGTAGCATCACCTAACAGGTAGACAGCACTTACACCAATCCCGCTACTGCTGCCTATGAATGGCTAACCTGTCAGCAATAGACTAAACAAGGTACTCCTCAGGCAGACTGGCCACGTGGTAGCAAACCAGCTACTTTGGATTCCCTCCCTCCTGCAAGGGCCAGTGGTTTGCCCCTCACAGGGACAGCACCAGGTGTGGGCTTGTCTTTCCCGCCTGCAAAGCCTCAGCCAGCATTGCTATCCTTACAGAATACCCAACCCACAGGTACAGGATCTCACACACCACCACACCCAACCAGGGCACCCATTTTACAGTAAAGGTCTGGGGTGGACCCATGGACCAAGGAATCCACTGGTTGTGTTGCATCCTGCATTGGTCAGGAGCAACCAGCCTCGCAGAATACTGGAACTGCCTTCTGAAGGCACAGATGAAGCACCAGCTCAGAGGCCACTCCCTGAAGGATTTAGTGCCATCTCTCAGGATGTAGTGTGTGTGTTAAATCAGGAACCTCTGTATGATGCTGTGCTCCCATTAAGAATACGTGGGTCCACAAACCCAGGGGTAGAAGCACTAGCCATCTCTCCCCATGACCCCATGGGGGATGTTATGCTTGCTGTTAGAGAGTTGGAGGTCCTAGTTCTCAAAGGGGTTACATTCTTGCTAGGGGACACAGTAGGGGTTCCATTAAACTATAAGCTATTGCTGCCACCCAGGGCACTTTGAACTCTGTATATAGGGACCTGAAATCAAGAAGGCACCATTTGGCAGAGGCAATTGACCCTAATGAGGAGGAAGAGGTAGGACTGCTTTCATACAGCAGGCAGGAGAGAATAGGCCGGGCACCTCATGATACGCCTTTGCCCAATTGCAACGGGAACAAAAATGTGTAGCAACCCTGACCTGATGATCTACAAATGCTCAGACTCTTGGAGATAAAGGGAGCATATCAAACTATCTTATAAAATAGGGATTATTTGGGTCAGGTAGGGTGGACAACCACTGAAGAAGTAATGTTAATAATGAAAAGGTTCAAATATGTTCAAACTGCTGTTCAAGAAGGCATGGATATGTAATCCACTTTATAAAAATTTTCAGCAGAAAATTGTTTAAATTAAGCCACAAGGTTTAAAGGGATAGCAAAGGGCATTGTTTTTTTTTTTTAAGGTAATGTTATTTAAAAAAAAATTTTTAAGAAGGCAATGTTAAAAAAGGCACCAGGTTTTGATTCAATGCCCAGATTCTAGTTCTGGCTCCACTAATACCTCACAGTATAAACTGAAACAAGCTATAGACCCTCACTTTTTATTTATTTATTTATTATTATTTTTTTTAGAGGTGGGGGTCTCACTATATTGCCCAGGCTGCTCTTGAACTCCTGGGGTCAAGCAATCCTTCTGCCTCAGCCTCCCAAATGCTGGGATTACAGGTGTGAGCCACCATGCCTGGCTACCTTTTTGTTTTTAAAACAGAGATATTGACATGGACCAGATTTACTATCTATGTAAAACAACTAAAAAGCCAAAAAAAAAAAAAACTGTATAAAACAGCAGTTTTCGAGACACCAGACATCAGGCATCAAAGGCCAGTGATCCTTGGGAGACAGGAAACAAAGTGAACCCAAGGACTGCCCTGGCTTCAGTGATCCTTGGGAGACAGGAAACAAAGTGAACCCAAGGACTGCCCTGGCTTCAGTGATCCTTGGGAGACAGGAAACAAAGTGAACCCAAGGACCGCCCTGGGTTCCTACTCTGGAGAGATTTTCCAGGACACAGTGCAGGTAGAGCCAGCCGAAGGTGAAGACAGAAAGCTGAGTCCAGGGAGGCCAAAGCAGTTAGAATTTGCAGAGGAGAGGATAGGAGAGGGGAGAGCTGCACAGAGAATTAGAGATCTGTAACTGGTCCCCTTGAAGCCTTTACCTAAGGACTCATCAGCATCCACGTGTGAGGAAACTACCAGAGGCCAGGACGGAATAACCCAAAAGGATTAGACTCTAATAATCGGCAAACACAAACCCCACAGCTCACACAAAGCCATGCATAGTTCTTCCTACCAACCAGTGTGGAAAATCTGATAACTCAGAGAACATTGGGTAGAGTACTCAAAAGGTTTTTGCCTCAGTAGTGGGGAAAAAACTAGCCCTCGACTAATTGCTGCCCTGGTCCTGTCTAACAAAGTGTAAAACCCAAACCTGAAGAGATCAAACTGATTCAAATCCTTAATCATGTCCCACAATAAAGCATACAGAATTTTACTCAATAAGGTAAAACAAAAGGTAAAATTACCAGGCATGCAAAGCAGCAAAAAAAATGACCCATAATAGAAGAAAATGCAATCAATCAAAACCAGCCCAGAAATGACAGAGGTAACAGAATTAGTAGTAAGCAAAGTATTAAAAGCTGTAACTGAATTCCATATGTTCAAGGAACTAGAGGGAAGATTTAACATGTTAAATAGAGATATGAAAGATATCTTTTAAAAAGACTTAAAATGCTAGAGATTAAAACGGTAATGTTTGAGGTGAAAAATACATTGGATGACATTAAAGGCAAATTAGACACTTTGGGGCAAAAGATCAATGAACTTAACAATATATCAATATAAGCAAAATGAAACAGTGAGAAAAAGACTGAAAAAAATGAAGAGCATCAGTGATCTGTGCAATCACTTCAAGTGGCCTAATGCATGTATAACTGGAGTCTGTGGGGGAGAGGGCAGAAAAAAATGTTTGAATAATGGCTGAAAACATTTTCCAAATTTGATTAAGAAATATAAACCCACACACATATCCAATAATTTCAAGAAATCCATGCACAAGAAACATGAAGACAACCACACAAGCCACATTATAATCAAAATGCTTGAAATGAGCGAAAGAAAACAATGTAACCAGAAAAAGAGACATAAATACAGTAACAAGGATAACAGCAGATTTCTTTGTTGGAAACAATGCAACCCAGAAGATAGGTAAGCAACATCTTTTGTCAACCTAGAATTTTATACCCAGCAAAATTACCTTTCAAAAAACAAAGGCTAAAGAGAGATTCCTAGACATACAAAAGCTGAAAAAATTCATCCACCATCAGACCCACAATTTTTAAAATGTTAATGGAATTAATTCAGGCAGAAGGAAAACCATGCCAGATGGAAATATGAACTTACACAAGGACTGAAGAGCATAGAAAATACTAACTCTGTGGGTAAATATAGGCTTCTTTTCTTATTATTTAAATCTCTTTTAAAGATAATCAATGGTTTAAAGCTATATATATATAGAGAGAGAGAGTGGGTTTTTAACATGGATGGTTTTTAACAAGGATGTACACTATAAACTCTAAAGCAACTGCTAAACACACACAATAGTTACAGCTAATAAGCCAGCAAAGGAGATAAAGTGGAGTTACAGAAAAATAATCCAAAATAAGGCAGAGAAAGAGGAAAATAGTAATAAAGAACAAATGGAACAGAAAATATCAAGATGGCAGATCTAAACCAAACCACATCAATAATTACACTAAATGTAAGTGGTCCAAACATAACTAAAAGGCAGATTGTTAGATAGGATAAAAAAGCAAATCCAACTATATACTGCCTATAAGAAACATTTTAAAGACACAAAAAATTAAAAGTACACACATAGAAAAAGGTATTGTGCTAACATTAAAATGGAGATAATCTCTATTTGCACTGACTCATTTATATAATTCCTATAGGGTGAAAAGCAAAATAACAGGAAAATAATTTGTAGGCTATAGAATACAGTATAAATCTATGGGGAATAGATCAAGAAATGGTGAAAATAATAGCTACTGTTCACTAGCACTTCATGTAAATAATTTCAATTAATCCTCACAACCCTCAGGAAGTTAGGTGTTAGTATTCCACTTCAAAGATGAGGAGACTACAGAGATTCTGTAACTTGTCCACATAATACAGGTGACAACAGAGTCTGAATCCAACGAACTCTGCTGGCAAGCAAACCATATTGTTCTCATGTTATGTAGTTGTTGTGAGGACACTCTAAATATTTAAATGTTTCTAGAGTAATCTGAAAAGTATAAATAGCGAGATCTTTTAAAAGTAAACTCCCCTATAAATGAGATACTCTAAATATCATAAAGGCTTGCTTTTATCATTCTCAAAACCATACTTGCTCATGTTGTCTTTAGCTAGAAGTAAACCAAGAAGCTTTTGAAAACTTGATTTTTTTTTGTTTTGTTTTAAAAACTCTATTTACAATGGAAAAATTTTTAAGTCACCTGGGTGGCCAGGGCAGGGGGACGGATCTTCCAAAAATCTATTAATCTTTACTTCATTTTGTTACACTGACTGCTGGCCTATGACATTCCAGCCTCAAAGGGTATTTAATTCAGGTGTTCTTTATTATTTATGGAGTTTTGCTCTTGTCACCCAGGCTGGGGTGCAACGGTACAATCTCAGCTCATTGCGACCTCCACCTTCCAAGTTCAAGCGATTCTCCTGCCTCAGTCTCCCGAGTAGCTGGGATTACAAGCACCTGCCACCACACCCGGCTAATTTTTGTATTTAGTAGAGATGGGGTTTTGCCATGTTGGCTAGGCTGGTCTCAAACTCTTGACCTCAAGTGATCCACCCACTTTGGCCTCCCAAAGTGCTGGGATTACAGGCGTGACCCACCGTGCCTAGCCTCCTCAGTCTTTTAATTAGATATGATTTCTCCCCAGAATTGTAACTGTTAAAACCAAAAAAGGAGTGAATGTTAAAAAAAAAAAAATCTGAATAGTGAACATACTTGATTGTTAAATACAAATTTCTTTGAAAGTTCTACTCCTTCCAATTTCAGTGAAATGCTGCAATAAAAACTAGGTTGTTAAAAATAGAATTCTTGACAGTAATTTCTGGTGCCATCAAGAACAATTAACATTACTTAAAAAACAAGAAGTTGGCCAGGCGCAGTGGCTCACGCCTGTAATCCCGGCACTTTGGGAGGCCGAAGCAGGTAAGATTGCCTGAGGTCCGGAGTTTGAGACCAGACTGTCCAACATTTTGAAACCCCATCTCTACTAAAAATACAGAAATTAGCTGGACGTAGTGGAACACACCTGTAATCCCAGCTACTTGGGAGGCTGAGGCAAGAGAATTGCTTGAACCCAGGAGGCGGAGGTTGCAGTGAGCTGAGATCGCACCATTGCACTCCAGCCTGGGCGACAAGAGCAAAACTCCATCTCAAGAAAAAACAAAACAAACAAACAAAAAATTGGGTTTAAAACATTTATAGAAAAAGTAACTGCTATTTCCTAGTGGAACTACCAAATGCCAGGTAATCTGCTAGATGATTTTAATCACACTTTAACATGGATATTACTTCTAAATAACCCCAAGTAACAAAGTAAAATTATTTTACTTGGTTGAGTGTCAGAGAGGATCTGGGACCAAGGTCCTAACCATGGTGCAAAAAATCCAAGTCCTTTCAATACACTAAACTGCTACCTCAAGGAACTAGATGATAAGTAAGAAATGAAAGGCAAAAAGAGCTAAAACCTTTATATTACAGCTTCAACCTAGAGGCTTAAACCCAGGTACAACTTTTTAAGAAAATGATACGTCACAGGTGCTGTGTACTTCCCATTTCATCACCTCAGGAAGTACACCATCGGGTTATCAATCTTAGGTTGTGACTGATCACTGAGTTCAGGCATTGCCAGCCCAATCCTCCTGATAAAGTCCCCTGATATGGTTTGGCTCCCGGTCCCCACCCAAATCTCATCTCGAAATATACTCCCCATGGGTCAAGGGAGGGAAGTGACTGGATCATGGGGGTAGTTTCCCCCATGCTGTTCTCATGATAGTGAGTTTTCACAAGATGTGATGGTTCTACAAGGGGCTCCTTCCCCTTCACTTCTTTCTCCTGCCGCCATGTATGATGTGCCTGCTTCCCCTTCTGCCATGATTGTAAGTTTCCTGAGGTCTCCCCAGTCATGCAAAACTGTGAGTCAATTAAACCTTCCTTTATAAATTACGAGGTCTCAAGTAGTATATTTATAGCAGTGTAAAAATGGACTAATACATCCTCCAATTTTTACCCAATGATTCAGCATCTGATGATGATTAGGTGCCTGGATCCATTATTTTATTAAAAGTTGCAATATTGTATATTTCTAACGTCCCTACTGTATTTATTAGAATAAATTCCGCTTAAAAATATCATTTTATAGTCAATTTGTCTGAATCAGGACCAGAGTCCACACACGCTAATATGTCTCAGGGCTCTTAATCACTGTATGTATATTCTCCACCTCCAACCTCATTCTACCTTTTCGGTAATAAAACTGGGTCATTTGTCTTAAAGCATTTCCCATATTCAATATTTCATCATAGTGACATTCATTCTTCCAGTCCCCTATCTTGACTGGATCCTGATTCAAACCAATCAACTATAAGTGGCATTTTCTTCAGACATTCATGAAACTTTAAATATGGACTGAATATGAGATAAAGAATTATTGTGTTAGATGATAGTGACATTATGGGAAAAAACTTATCTGTTAAAAATATTTTAGGAATGAAATACCATATTATGATACCATATGTTACTATTTCATAATTAAAATAAAAATAATCAAATTATTTTAATTCAAATGATTAAAACTCATAATAAAAAATTATGAGTGACATAATATGTTATCTGGCATTTGTATTTAAGTACAACAGGGAAATTAAGTTGGGGGAAAGGAACAAAATTTGCAAAATGTTTTTAATTTTTGAAGCTGGGCTATATGTATATAGAAATTCATTATTCTGTTTGACTTTTGCATTCTATTTTTTAAAAATTAATCCCTAATATAGAACTGGCCAACTCTCTCAAATGACTTAAACAGAGTATATTCATATTAGGGGAATTTACTCTTTTAACTATATCCCAAAAGGCTGGATTGACAGTTATAAAACTAACCTGACTTTTGAACGTTACATTCCCTTTACGTGAAAAACATAACAGGCCATGCACAGTGGCTCATGCCTGTAATTCCCAGCAACTTTGGGAGGCTAAGGTGAAAGGATTGCTTGGGCCCAGGAGTCTGAAGCTGCAGTGAGCTATGATCGCACCAATGCAATCCAGCCTGGGTGACAAAGCGAGACCCCATCTCTAAAAACAAACAAAATGAACTCCAACAAAACCAATCAACCAACCACATTCAAAAAACTACATTAAGACCTTTTAGGGATTTAGGTGGAGAGATCAAATTCCTAAAAACAGTGATCAAGTGATTAAAAAAAAAAACCTTTAAGAATTAGAATTCTTTGCAAATATGAACTCTACTAAGACTACAATTGTCGGCTATTATTGATAATGAATTCTTCTGACTACAATATTTGAAAATGTAGCTTTTGTTAATCAAGTACTAGATGTGTAAAGCATTTCACTCGCACCAAATTTTGTGGGAATCAGAATTTTGAAACTGGAAGACAGTTAAAAACCCACATCACCTACTCCCAAAGTGTTTCTTCATTCCAGGATGTCAAAGTAAGACTTAAATATTGGTATCTGCCTATCATTTAAAACAGAAGTTTTCAAATGGCCATGCGATATTTAACTCAGTAAAGAAAATTTTGAATAAATGAAATACAAGTAATAAAAGCCTGGGGGTTTTGGGGTTTTTTGTTGTTGTTTTTGAGATGGAGTCTCGCTCTGTCGCCCAGGTTGCAGGGCAGTGGCACGATCTCGGCTCCCTGCAACCTCGGCCTCCTGGGTTCAAGAGATTCTCCTGCCTTAGCCTCCTGAGTAGCTGGGACTAGAGGCACATACCACCACGCCCGGCTAATGTTTTATATTTTTAGTAGACAAGGTTTCAATGTGTTAGCCAGGATGGTCTTGATCTCCTGACCTTGTGATCTGCCCGCCTCAGCCTCCCAAAGTGCTGGGATTACAGGCATGAGCCACCGCGCCTGCCAAAAACCTGGGTTTTATTATTCCATTTCACTCGGAGTCATTTCAGAGTAGAGCTGTGAATAAGAATCAAACTGATCGTTCTGACTCAATGTATTATTACAGGAAAGCACAATGCTAGAATCTGGCAAACCTGAATTTAAGTCACAATTACTGGGAGATTTGGCCAAGTCACTTCCAATTTCTCTAGTATACAGCCCTTCTAGAATACTCAGAGTAGTAGTTTTCAATTTTATGAAGTATAAAATTGTTAGTAGTTTGTCCCCTTGCTGTCAGCAGGAGTCAATTTAATTCAACTACTCTGAAAATTTTCATGAATGCATGGATGAATAAAAAACCTCAAGAAAATGAGGAGCAGCAGAAAACTGGAAATAATCTATTTAGCTGCACTTTACAAATGTCTCATAAGAAAAACAAGCTTGACTTCAATGGAATTTCTAGAAACAGTAAACTATGAGGTATCAAATTATTAAGAAAAATACCTAAATTACAAAGGATTCATTGCATTGGCCATTCTAAATCTTTTTCCCCTTTAGTGTTGACGCTCAAGGCACTGTCAAAAAAAAAAAAAAAAAAAAACCTTGGAACTTGAGAAAATGAGTTCAGAAATACAAGGAAAAAAGGCAATTAAGAGTAGGAACTTGAAAGCTCAAAGAAGAGGGGAAGGAAGGTTGACAAAAGACACTCAATGATCCCAGAGGTACCACCCTAACCTCTAAGCATTTCATCTATCCTAATTTTTTAAAGTTTCGTTTTAATTCCCAAAATTCCATGAATTAGGCCTAGAAATTAGCAAATACCCTTTGTGAAGAATGTAAATTTTCAGAAGAGACAGGGGGTTAGCAATCAATAACTTCTTAGTAAGAAATAATGTGAATATTTTTCTTTCCTCCTATATGCTGAGATCAGCTACTCTGAGAATGAGTTTTTGATACAAAGTAAACACTAATTTGGGAACTTGAAGCACTTATTGGGGGAAAGGACAGGAGGCTTGGGTAGTACAATGGCACTGGAAAAAAGAAAATGAAAGGGAAAATAAAGGATAGCAAACACCTTAATCTGTAGCGCTACACTGGTAGACTCAGGAAAAACCTTGTTTTTAAACATCAAATGCTTCTTTAAAAAAATTATCACATACAGTTCAACTATTCTGAAATAAAGTCACTGTATTTGGACTACATCAGAGGCCTAAACGTAATGTATGCAGTCATTCTACAATAAACTTTTTGTTTCAGCTTTCTTAAACTCCTAGTCTACTTTAGGAACACAGCCTTACTGTATTGACAAATGTTGCCCCTAAGTAACATAGGAAACCAAGCTTGGTTTCATTATTTGTCCTACAAGAAAATCCCATGCATTTTATGTTTAAAATACATAAACAGATTAGCCAGGCACAGTGGCTCATGCCTGTAATCCCAGCACTTTGGGAGGCCGAGGCAGGATCACTTGAGGTCAGGAGTTTGAAACCAGCCTGGTCAACATGGTGAAACCCTGCCTCTGCTAAAAATACAAAAATTAGCAGGACCTGGTGGCGCATGCCTGTAATCCCAGCCACTCGGGAAGCTGAGGCAAGAGAATCGCTTGAACCCAGGAGGCAGAAGGTTGCAGTGAGCCGAGATCACGCCACTGTACTCCAACTTGGGCAACAGAGCAAGATTCAGTCTAAAAAACAAAACAAAACATAAACAGATAAAACTCCAATATTTGTGTAATGCATTTATGAAACAGGGATACTTTTAACAAAAATTAACCTATATCTGGAAATAAGCACTTAGGAATTCTACAACAAAAAATATTCCTACCTGGCTGACTGAACCATAGCAACAGACTTTTTTTTCTTTTGCCCAATTAAGTAATTTACCACATACTGGGTTTTTGGTTTTTGTTTTGTTTTTTCTTCTTTTGAGACGGAGTCTGGCTCTGTCGCCCAGGCTGGAGTGCAGTGGCGCAATCTCGGCTCACTGCAAACTCCGCCTCCTGGATTCAAGCAATTCTCATGCCTCAGCCTCCCGAGTAGCTGGGATTACAGGCCATGCCACCACACCCAGCAATTTTTTTGTATCTTTAGTAGAGACAGGGTTTCACCATGTTGGCCAGGCTGGTCTCAAACTCCTGGCCTCAGGTGATTCGCCTGCCTCGGTCTCCCAAAGTGCTGGGATTACAGGCATGAGCCACTGTGCCCAGCTCCATATAGTTTTTATGTGAAAACAACGACAGTAAAAGAACAACAACAACAAACCCTAAAGTCAAAAAGTTTATGTTAACCAATCAATTAAATTCTGGAAATTTCAGCAGCACTATCTTCCCAAAATGCTTTCCAATCAAATCCTCTTTCTCCCATAAGAATTATCACAAACATAAACTGCCTAATTAATAAACTTAATTCTCATAGGTTTACGTATTTATGTCATTTGATAAACAGATGCTGGCCAATGTTAAGACTCCTAAGGACTAGGTATTAAAAACTGAAACCTCATCAGAATTTCTATTTTTATATCTGTGACTCACCAAACATACTTGGAAATGTCCATTTTCCAAGCTGACTTTCCAGTTAGATTTTAATCTTAAATAGAGTGTGTATGTGGTTTTATTAAACAAACTGTCACAATGGACAAAGCAAGCCTTTCCATGAATGTCTGCTTATCACCCTGATATCACCCAATGAAAAAGAATACAACACTTAAAATTTAATAGAATTCTAACAGTAAACATTTTCTGAGTTTCGGTTTCTAGTACCTGCTTATCTAGAGTTAATAATAATCACCCGTTCAACAATTACAGAAAAAAAACTTTTAAAGTTAAGTTCTAAATTTGAAGTATATAAAGAATATTCCTTTAAGAATATAAAGTAGTCAAGATTTCCTTTTACTCAAAAAAAAATCACTTCAGAGGTGACCTCCATGTACAAAAGGCAAGATCAATCACATTTGTCACTGGACACAAAGGATATTTCAAAGGTATTTAAAAATGGTAATTTCAAAAAGAAAAATTAATTTTAATTTTTCTACTGCATTATCAAGACCATACTTGCTTAACAAGTTAATTATGCTATTGATACAAAACATACAGTATTTACACTTAACTGTACAAAATAATTTAATGTTTACAAAAATATTAGAATGTTTAGTTGACTGACACAGTCTTAAGTAATCTCTTCTAGAGAAGTATATAGTAAGACCACTGATTCCCATTTCATTTCTTTTTTAATAAGTCAAAGAAAGGATGCTGCAATGCTTCATCCAAGGTAATTCTTTGAGTTGGATCATATTCTAACATTCTTCGAACCAGGTCAAACAGTTTCTCATGTTCTTCATCATGACAAAGCATAAATTCCTGGGGGAGAAATGTTTTTGTTTAAAAAAAAATTTAGTAATAGTGCAAACATGTGGTTTATTTAACCTTTAATCTTTTTTTCTTTTACCTTTAATGGTTTGCAGCGTCTCCTAACATATCTACCAGCAGAACTGTGTTCATCCCAATCTAGCTGGTTATGGTGAAAATACTTGCGTTTTCTACAGAAAAAAAAAAAAGTCTGGATTAGTAAAATAACAAGAGTTGTATCTTTACCCTGCACCCATGAGGGGAGACATGGAAAGCAGCTCTCTCTAGGTGTACAGACTTATATAATATATATGCATACAATTTTTAAAAACCTCAGTAACAATTATATATCAGACATCTTATATCCTCCACCCCGTGAGGTTTTAGTCTCTCAACTAAGTTGTTCCTAACTATCACACATGGAACAATGTCAGCTTAAAACTAGGGGCCCCCTGGATCCAGTCCTAAAATTCTGTTTTCACTAGATCTAGAATGGGGCTGGAAATCTTTATAAAGAACTCCCTCGGTGGCTTCTGCGATGAAGCTGTGTTTGGAAATACCACCTTGTCTAAGAATATACAGCTGGTTAAGGACAGAATAAATTTCACACTTAGAGTGATATGATTCCAAAACACAAGCTTTTCCATATTCTATGTATTATTTTTACGTCACCTTAAGAAAACATTTATGCAAACGTAAACTTGAGTTTAAAAAAAAAAAAGCCATTTTGTTTACTAGATCAGTGGTCCTCAACCTTTTTGGAACCAGGGACTGGTTTCATGGAAGCTGATCCGGAGAGGAGGGATGATGGTTTGGGATGAAACTTCCACCTCAGATCATCAGGCATTAGATTCTCATAAGGAATCTTCATGCAACGTAGATCCCTCGCATGTGCAATTCACAATAGGGTTCACATTCCTATGAGAATCTGATGCTGATCTGACAGGAGGTGCAGCTCAGGCAGCAATAATGCTCACTCACCCGCCACTCACCTCCTGTTGTACAGCCCAGTTCCTAGGGGTTGGGGACCCCTGCACTAGATCACGAGGTAAATATTTTTTATTATATTAGTTTTTAAAAACATGGCCTAGTGCAGTGACTCACACCTGTAATTCCAGCACTTTGGGAGGCCAAGGCAGGCGGATCACCTGAGGTCAGGAGTTCAAGACCAGCCTGACTAACATGGTGAAACCCCATCTCTAATAAAAATACAAAAATTAGCCAGGCATAGTGGTGGGCACCTGTAATCCCAGCGACTCGGGAGGCTGAGGCAGGAGAATCACTTGAACCCAGGAGGTGGAGGTTGCAGTGAGCTGAGATGGCACCACTGCACTCCAGCCTGGGTGACAGAGTGAGACTCCATCTCAAAAAAAAAAAAAAAAAAGAGTAAGATGCAGTTAGAAGTTACCTCCAGTACAGGAAAAAAAAAAAAAAAAAAAGTCAAAATCTATAATCCTTGGAATCAGCATTACAACAACGTTGGGTTTTCTGTAGTTTGAATATATGCTATTGCACGTATCCAACAAAAGGCTTTAATCTTAAAACATACCTTGTTTTCTGAATCATGTGTTGTGGTATAGGTCCTAATATTCGTTCCATCATTGCCAGGTGCTCTTTACTATCATGAGTCTAAAAAACGTAAGGAAAAGAAATTTAGACTCTCCATTTCCCTACAGACACAGTAACTTGCTTAATCTAAAATCTTAGTTTCCTTCTTTATTTGTATTTCTTACACTGTTTAAAGAATAACTGGGCAAGGTTACCAGAAAAACCGTCTCCTCATTTAATCAGCTGCTTAACCAAAATTAACACCCAGTACCCAATGAATAGTTCACTTGTTAACACTTACTACTCCCAGGCAACAGACATACATACAGTCCCAATAATTCTCTAAACAATTCTGAGCTAGGTATGTGGGAACATGAATTTCAAAAAGGTTAAGATACTACCTCAAAGTCATATAGCTCATATATGAGGAAAGTTAAGCTATCAACCCATCTCAAAGCACATATCCTTAAATTAGACAGTAACAGAGGCGTGGCTAAAGTAGAATACAGAAAACTGTCAAACTTACAGCTGGAATGGTATGCTTCTAGAGCAGAGGTTGGCAAACTTCTGTAAAGGGCCAGATAGTAAATATTTTAGGCTTGGCTGGTCATGAGTGGACCCTATTGCATATTCTTCTTCTTTTTGTAAAAACAGGCACCAGGCAGGATTTCACCATGGGCCAAAGTTTGCTAACCCTTGTTCTGGAGAGCAGAGGCTGTATGCAACACTTTTAAAAGAAATCTATCAACTACTGTGCCTTGTATATTGCTTCCAAATCATTGTGATACATGACAGGAATAAGTAATACTAGCTTCACATTTTAAAGAAATTCCTTAGTTTAAGAGTATTTTGCAGGGTGGAGTTAAAATATAAACCACCTCTCAAATAATATATACTTCATTTAAAACTCAAAGTGATTTATAATCACAAAATCACCTGAAGCATCCATTTTATGTAAGTCAGATTGATGAAAGCATTCACTTTGCTTAACTTTTTCTTGACCCTACGGCTCACCACTGCAAAACCAGACAATACCTCCCAGAACTGATCGATAACCATGATTCTAAGACATCAAACTTATCTATAAACTCAGAGTACTTTTCAACAGGATCTCTACAGATTAGACAGAAACAGAAATCTGGTGAGGTGCCCCACGAACAGGGAATTCATCATTGTGCAACAGCTGCCTAAGTGACTCTTAGCCCATCATAGCTGCATGCCCCCTGCACTGCTCTAACTTCAAATCTACCTCAACAGTACTAGCTGGCATCTCCAGCCCCTCTTCCCCAAACAAAACAATACAATACCTTGATCATACCACAACCCTACTTAAAGTTCTTCAATGGTTGCATCACCTAAAGCTTTCAAGAATTTAGATTTCAGGCTGGGTGCGGTGGCTCACACCTGTAATCCCAGCACTTTGGGAGGCCGAGGAGGGCAGATCACTTGAGGTCAGGAGTTCGAGACCAGCCTGGTCAACACAGCAAAACCCTGTCTCTACTAAAAACACAAAAAATTAGTGGGGTGTGGCAGCTCGTGCCTGTAGTCCCAGCTACTTGGGAGGCTGAGACATGAGAATCACTTGAACCTGGGAGGCAGAGGTTGCAGTGAGCCGACATTGTGCCACTGCACTCCAGCCTGGGTGACAGAGTGAGACGCCATCTCAGGGGGAAAAAAAAAAAAAAAAATTAAGATTTCAGATGTAAGTACAACTTAAAGACAGAGTGGAAAAGAAAGTAGAGTTTCCTACTTTTTGTTTTACCAATTGAGGACTTTTTATTTTTAAAAGCAAACTACCAACAACTATGACTATCATTACATAAAAGAGACATTAAAAAAAAAAAAAAAAAGCAGGAGGGATAATCTCTAAATAAGGGTCAGAATGGCAACCCTAGACAACCATGTTCATTTTGGACCAGTCTACTTTTGGAATCCACTGACTCTAGGATCAAACCAATACCTTGCGAAGTCTTTTATGAATTGATCCTTGCCTATTGTTATAATTTTCCCATTTATACAAGACACTCTGACAACGCTATTCTTCCCTGAGTAGAATATGTTCCTTTACTCCTCTGTGCATTTACAGATACTATTTCTTCTTCCTTATATGCCCATTGCACTCCAGTTTTCTAACTCCTCCTCCTCTTCCTATGTTCTCAGTGACGCCCTCTCTAAAGAAAGTAATTATTAACCTTTCCTGGGTTCTCCCTACCTACACTTTCTGTCTTTCTTTTTTTTTTTTTTGCAACAGAGTCTCACCCTGTTGTCCAGGCTGGAGTGCAGTGGCATGATCTCGGCCCACTGCAAGCTCCGCCTCCCAGGTTCACGCCATTCTCCTGCCTCAGCCTCCCGAGTAGCTGGGACTACAGGCGCCCGCCACCACACCCGGCTAATTTTTTACATTTTTAGTAGAGACGGGGTTTCACCATGTTAGCCAGGATGGTCTCAATCTCCTGACCTCGTGATCCGCCCACCTCGGCCTCCCAAAGTGCTGGGATTACAGGTGTGAGCTACCGTGCCTGGCCCTCCCTACCTACACTTTCTACATTGCTCCATCACAGCAAATGCTACACTATACTGCAATAGTTTTCCAATGTCTTTTGCATGACTTGAGAAGATGTTGTCTCTTCACCTTTATGTACTTATACTTAGAAATGCCTAAGACATTATACATGCTTAATACTTAAGAGTAAAATACAATCCCTTGTTGTTCCTGAATTCTTTTATAAAAAGGAATAAGTGACTCGTTCATGGCCATATTGATAGTCAAAATAACTAGAACTGAAAACTGGCCACATTAACACTACTGCAAATTTATGAAGAAGCTCTACAATTTAAAAAAGGAGACAGTATGAACCATATATGAACCACGTGTTACAAACACTAATCACATGCAAAATTAACTATCATCACTCACTCATAGTAATATTTCATTCAACTGTGGTTTTAAAGAATGACCATTTTGCCTAAGTTTTAATCTCAAGAATAATGATGTATGGCAGTTTTCCAATATGGAAGTCAAAACTTTAGCATACCTTTAACGTTTACAATTTGTTATGAATTATTAAATGGAATTTACTAGCCACGTACCTGAAAGACTGTGAAACCAAGGTAATATTCAATAAGAATGCAACCTATGCTCCAAACATCACAAGGCTGAGACCAACCTAAAGCTATTTTAAAACAAATAGAAACATTTTACTATGCAACAACTTTTAATTGACAGTACATTAAATCCTTCTCTATATTGAGTGCTCCCTTTACAGAACCCATTTGGGAGAATGACACCAAATTCAGGGTTTATATTTCTAGTTTTGCAGCAAATGCTCTTCAACACACTCCATAGTCCATATGCTCACATCAAGACACAGTATTCTAACTAGGGAGGGGCGCATGTTATGTAAAATAAAATGGGGCTACCATTTTCCAACTATACAACCAATTCGTGCAAATATTCCATAGTTTCTGAACTGTTTATATAATGGGAGAGCACTGCTGTTAAAACCATTATTATGCTCAGTTCATGGTTAGTCCAAGAATTTTTATATTTTATTAGCACAAATACAGGTTTATAATTATCCTCAGAATGAAATTACTAATCCCTTATCAATTATCATCAGCTTGATGCATGAGTTTACTTCTTCCGTTAAGGGAAATATTACCGTTTTGCACAAATTGTATAAAAAGTATAATGGGAATTTTAAGCAGTTTCACCTATAAGCAGAAATTACAGACACATTGGAGCCCAGAGAGGGATCTATATATAAACATCAGGGCTGTCTATACATGATTTTATACACTTTCTCCTTCAGAATTCTCAATGACAGTATTATACAGATCAGAATAAAACATCTAGTCTTCTTAAATCTATACTGACTGGGAAGGAGAAAGAACCAACCACATAGATATTTTAATAGTTCAAAGATCAAATATTTAGTAAAAAAAAGTATAAATAAAATCTACATTCAAAGACATTTCAATTACTTTCATTATCACTGAAGTTAAAGATAAAAGAAGAAATATATTCAAGTCAATATATAATGACTTAAGTCATTTTTGTTAACCACCTGCTCCAGTGTCTATCATTTGAACAAACGGATAATAATAGAACATGGGCCAGGCATGGTGGCTCATGCCTGTAATACCAGCACTTTGGGAGGCCGAGGCGGGTGGATCACGAGGTCGGCAGTTCGAGACCAGTCTGACCAACATGGTGAAACCCCATCTCTACTAAAAATACAAAAAAATTAGCTGGGCGTGGTGGCAGGTGCCTGTAATCCCAGCGATTTGGGAGGCTGAGGCAGAAGAATGCCTTGAAACCGGAAGGCAGAGGTTGCAGTGAGCCGAGATTGCGCCACTGCACGCTAGGCTGGGCAATAAAGTCAAAACTCCATCTCAAAACAATAAATAAATAACAAAAATAAAAAATAATAAAAATTTAAAAATATATATATAAAAATTAGTTGGGCGTGGTGGTGTGCACCTGTAATCCCAGCTACTCAGGAGGCTGAGGCAGGAGAATCGTTTGAACCCGGGAGACAGAGGTTGCAGTGAGCTGAGATTGCACCACTGCACTCCAGCCCAGGCAACAGAGTGAGACTCTGTCTCAAAAAATAAATAAATAAATAATGGAGCATGGTTTCTACCTATTAACACATACAAAATCCGTAAATGCTAGAGCTCAGACCTCATAAAAGTTTTATTTTTCGACCAGGCACGGTGGCTCACACCTGTAATCCCAGCACTTTGGGAGGCCAATGCAGGCGAATCACAAGGTCAGGAGTTGGAGACTAGCCTGGCCAATGTGGTGAAACCCCATCTCTACTACAAATACAAAAAATTAGCTGGGCCTGGTGGCGGGCACCTGTAAGCCCAGCTACTTGGGAGGCTGAGGCAGGAGAATCGCTTGAACCCGGGAGGCAGAAGTTGCAGTGAGCCAAGATCGTGCCACTGCACTCCAGCCCGGGCGACAGTGCAAGACTGTGTCTCAAAAAAAAAAAAAAAAAAAGTTTTATTTTTCAACCACTCCTATCTCCCAATTTAGTTTTTTCCCAGGTGACTGTAATCTTCTGCAATACACCATTCTAAATCATCTCATTCTTGGATGAGTTAGCTTTTATACCCAACATGAGGCCAACTGCCCACTTCAACTCTAGTTGAACCTGACTACATTTTCCTCTCCAATTGAATTACGCCTTCATCCTCACTCCAGAAAGGTCCAAACAAAGGACGTTTCTATTCTCCCAATCTCCTGATTCTTTCTCCTCAAGGCCAGAGACTCCAATTTCAGATTTGTACTATCCCTTGCTTGGCCACATTTGGAACTTTATTATTAATAAGATTGACCATATTCTGGTGGGTGCGGTGGCTCACGCCTATAATCCCAGCACTTTGGGAGGCCAAGGCAGGCGGATCACTTGAGCCCAGGAGTTCGACACCAGCCTGTGCAACATGGCGAGGCCCTGTCTCTGTTATAAAAAACATAAAAATTAAAAAAAAAAAAAATCCTTGGCCAGGCACAGTGGCTCACGCCTGTAATCCAAGCACTTTGGGAGGCTGAGGCAGGAGGATCACCTGAGGTCAGGAGTTCGAGACCAGCCTGACTAACATGGTGAAACCCCATTTCTACTAAAAACTATAAAAACTAGCCGGGTGCGGTGGTGGGCACCTGTAATCCCAGCTACTCAGGAGGCTGAGGTAGGAGAATCGCGCAAACCTGGGAGGCGGAGGTTGCAGTGAGCCGAGATGGTGCCACTGCACTTCAGCCTAGGTGACAAAGTGAAACTCCATCTCAAAAAAAAAAAAAAGGGTTACTATATACTATATTTTACTCAATCTAGGATAGCATACTGTACGATGCACCACTGTTTCATATACCAATAACAGAAAAGATGCCAAATATTTGGGGAAAAATCTGATTCTTAAAATGAGGAATCTATTGCCTTCTAATCTCTGAAAATACCTCTCTGTCCACTATCTCTTCCCATATTGCTTTCTTTTACCCTTACACAGTAGCTCCCTTCAATTTGTACTAAGCAGAAATCCTATTATTATGCATTTAAAAGACAAGCTCTAGAGTTGTGCTTGTTCAATATGGTAACCACTAGCCACATGTGGCTGTTTAAATCTGAAATTTAAATTAACGTAAATTCAAAACTCAGTTCTCCTCAGTCACATTGGCCCCACTACAAGGTAGTCAGTCACGCACAGTGACTAGTGACTACCATATGGGACAGTGCAGAAATGGAACATTTCCATCATCAAGGGAAGTTCTGTGGGCAAGAGCCGCATAGCATTCTTGATTTCCTCACCCCTTTACTACTCTACTCTAGGTAAATATCATGAGTTTGCTTTTACACTCCTATTCTGAACTACCAAGTCCCGTTGGACACACAAAAAAAGTAAAAAGTATTAAAATACGATTCCACAAAAATGCTTTACAATCTAACCTCAGTTGGACCTAACTTTAGGCTAAGTAATCAGCTTACTACATTCAACTCTCTTGATATGCCTGATCTGAATGTTTCCCAATGTCTCCAAGCTCCCAAGCCAATCTCTGACTTCCCTGATTTATTAACACGACCTGGTCTATAACTTTTAATGTTGAGGCATAACACTTCCTTAATAAGTCCCTTCTTATTTGAAAACTCTGCACCTTAACTCATTTTCTTTCCCAGACTTTCTCACATCAAGGGTTATCACAGGAGCTCTCTTCTTAGAGAAGCCCCTCTTTCTTCTCTTGACCTTTATCCATCCTATATCTAGACATCTGCCAACCAGTTTCCTCAGTATTTTTACCAGCCATGTGCTTTTGTGATGGCATGAAAATAGGTACTCATATAACTTCAAAATCACATTTTTTTGATGCATTTAGCTAACACAGCCTGTTCTCTTATGATCATTTAAGATTCACTTGTTCAAAAATAACCACCACCTGGAATATCTTTCCCAGACAGTATCACATGTTTACCACTCAGGAAAAGTATTTATAGCAATGTCCACACATTTTTTATGAAAATAGAAAACGTTTTCTGAATCCTGCTAAGAAGATCATACTTCCCCACCCCACCAGTAAAGCTGTAAAGAACAAAAATCTCTTATTCAATTATAATATCAGAAAGCCAGGTGTCTACTGACCCAAAATGACCTCGGGAGCTCTGTAGTGCCGGGTAGACACCAAAGTACTGTGATGTTCATCATCATACGTTGCACTTCCAAAGTCAACAACTTTGATATCTGTGTTTTTCAGTGTGCGTTCATCACGTTTCTAGAGAGATACAGTTGAGTAAATATGAAACTCAATAGATATATTTTATAGCACTACTCAAAAGGCCAGCACATGAATTATCTTCTTGATTGTCAAAGTAAGCTCATGAGAAAGGCAAAGAAGGATTACTTCTTTTTGGTTAAACATCAGGATATAATAAGGCTCAGAAGTGAAATTCCTCATCCAAAGATCATCAAGTTAAATTAATTTTAAAGGCAACCACCAAAATTAAAACAAGTCTTTAACTTACCATTTTAGAATTATATTTGACTACATAGTCAGACTTCACAAATAAAATATTTTCAGGCTTCAGATCTGTATGGGTTAATTTATTATGATGTAAAACTACAAGAGAACAAAAACACATTATTAGTTTCACTTACAAACTTAATTTGTACCAGCAGGGAAAGGAGGACTGGCAAAGGATACAGTGGTCAAGAGACGTTTCATCTTTACTTGTAAAATGTCTGTTTTTTAATGACAACATTTGGATATATAGCTTGTATAATAAAAACAAGTTTTCTGGTGCTTAAAGATTTATCTTAATTGTTAAGGAGGTACAAACATAAAAAATATTTAAAAATAAAGATTTATCGCTGGGCACGGTGGCTCACGCCTGTAACTCCAGCACTTTGGGAGACCGAGGGGGGGCAGATCACAAGGTCAAGAGATTGAGACCATCCTGGTTAACACTGTGAAATCCCATCTCTACTAAAAATACAAAAAATTAGCTGGGCGTGGTGGTGGGCACCTGTAGTCCCAGCTACTCGGGAGGCTGAGGCAGGAGAATGGCGTGAACCCGGGAGGCGGAGCTTGCAGCCACCCGAGAGTGCCACTGCACTCCAGCCTGGGCGACAGAGCGAGACTCCGTCTCAAAATAAATAAATAAATAAATAAAAATAAAGATCTATCAAGTGTACTTACAATTTATTGACTGGCAGATCTGATACGCCATCTGCCTGATGTGGTCAATTTGAAATGGCAGAAAGCTGTTTTCTTTAATGAAATCATAAGTACTAAGTCCCAGCAGTTCAAACACAATACAGACATGACCATGATGATCAAACCATTCTAGCATCTGGACACATCGGCTAAAACAGAGCAAAATACTAATTCAGTTTATGGAAATCTGAATACTTCATGTAATATGATGGCGCCTAGGTTAAAGTTATACTTACAAGACACTATTGGGATCAGTACTATTTAAGTGCTCTAATACTTGGATTTCTGAACGAGCTGCTTCACGGTAACGGCCTACATTTTTTACGATTTTCACTGCTACATGCATGCCATCCCTTAAAAATAAAATTAAGATAAAAATGATAAATGTACAAGAGTGAGTTGAAGCCATGTTATGCTCTAAAGCATAATCTTAATTACCAATTCCTCTATGCCATTTAAAATAATCTTTCAGAACATATAGCAGATTCCATATAACATCTTCTCAAAACATTTTGATAAAATACTTTATATGAAGTGATAATTCCCTTAATACTTACGAGTTTTAACGTTTGCTCCCAGAATTTTAAATTTAATTACATTTTATGCAACAACAATTTTAAAATATATATACAAATGTAAACCAAAAATAGGACATGCTACTGTTAAAAGCATTCATTCATTTACCAGGCTAGGCCTACTCTGTGCCAGGCAATGCATAGATATTAGTGATTAAAAGACGGGGTGTGTCCCTACGTACTTCAAAGTCTAATGGAAAAGACAGACAGAAACAACTTAGACTTCTTCACAGAAGAGGTGACACAGAACTGAGTCCTGAAAGATAGCTGGGAGTTTGTCAGATTGGGAGGGAAACACCCAGGTAAAGGAGACCCCAACTCTAAGTAATGAAGCCCAGAAAAACCTTAGCAGATGCACTGATGCAAGTATACAGAAACCGCTACAGGGGAGAGCAGTGGGCTTTAGACTGGGGCATCTGTAAGAATGCTTCCTGAAAAGTATAGAGCCATAAATGTTTCAAATCTTCAATTTCTTTTTGCCTTCCTTTTTAAACCTAATCTACCTACAGACGAGCCAGCAGTCAAGCCTTCTTTTTCACTATTACCCTTCCACTTTACAAAACCATGCCCATCTCTTACTAGTGTAACAAGATGTATGCCCTAGGCTATAAAAAACATTTGGGGGAAACAAACACGTATTCCAATGGCTGGATACAAAACCTTTTTCCACATCCAGTGGTTTCCAATTCATTGCTTTCAACAAGGCCCCAATGAATGTGAACTGATAAGTCACTAAAGAAAGTTTTTTAATATTTGCCATATACCTCAAGACTTAAAAGAACTCTAATAAGATTACTGTGACAAAGCTTCTACTCCTATCTATTTAATTATATGACCAAAAAGTTTTCTCAGTGCTTGTATCCATAAAAAAAAGAAAACAGACAATGCTAAACAGTCAGATATTTATCTATGGCTACATGTACTCATTTTTTTAGAGGCCTCAACTGCCCCAATGAAGGAAACATTCCAGGCCAGATGTGGTAAAGGTGTGTGCCACACGTGACTACAGGCTCGCACCTGTAATCCCAGCACTATGGGAGGCTGAGGCATATGGATCACTTGAGGCCAGGAGTTCCACACCAGCCAGAGCAACACAGTGAGACTCCATCTCATTAAAAAAAAATTTTTTTTAAGATACATTTCATTAAATAGACCAAGACTTAGACTTTCAAGAAATTCTAAAAGGACATTAATGGGATGACTGGTGAAATGTGAATAAAGTCTGCAGATTAGTTGGCAAAATTTGAAAACATATGTATGTAAAATGATAAAGCAAATCTTATAAAATGTTAACATTTGGAAAATGGGTTAACATTTGGAATATATGGGAATTCTTTGAACTATTTTATCAATTTTTCTGTAAGTCTGAAAATATCTCAAAATACTTTAAAGTTCAATTTACATTCACATATTTGTTGCAGAAAAGCAAAATGGGATAATTTAGGACAGTATTTATGGAAAGTGAAATGACAATAAATTCAATAATAAAACATTTCTAAGTATTCAAGAAGAGCTTGTTTATGGATGATGGTAGGTATCAAGCTGCTATGGTATTTAGATTCCCTGAAATGCATTTAGAGAGAGGTAAGTTTTAATTTTTTAATATTAATATTTACAACAGGTTGGAAATTACATCCTTCCCAAATAATTTATGATAAAAAATTTTGTCATTTTAGAAATGTGCAGTTTCGCAGAAGTTCTAAGAGCTTCACTTACAAAAGTTTTCAAGCCACAAAATAGAGGTCCTAGAGGAAAACGGTAAAATGAGGCAGAAAGGGTCAAATCACAAACTTTATTCTCTAGGCCCTAGATAATAAAATTTCTTTATAGTTTAGGAACCTAACTTAACATTGCAGATTAGACATGCTTTATTGCCTCTATAATCTGAAATTGCCAAATCTTGTATACAGGGTCAAGGGCCTCAGTTCTGGAGTTCTGGGAAATTCCTTCACTTGAACATCCACTTTAATTTCAATGATTTCCCCCTGCTGAAATTTGTCATCATTCTTTTTTTTTTTTTTTGAGACGGATTTTCACTCTTGTTGCCCACGCTGGAGTGCAATGGCACAATCTTGGCTAACCACAACCTCTGCCTCCCTCCCCTCCCGGGTTCAAGTGATTCTCCTGCCTCAGCCTCCCAAGTAGCAGGGATTACAGGCATGTGCCACCACACCCGGCTAATTTTGTATTTTTAGTAGAGAATGTATTTCTCCATGTTGGTCAGGCTAGTCTCGAACTCCCAACCTCAGGTGATCCGCCTTGCCTTGGCCTCCCAAAGTGCTGCGATTACAGGAGTGAGCCACCGTGCCCGGCAGTCATCATTCTTAAGATCCACATTCATGGTAAATAAATCATACACAGTTCAAGAAATTTTGGTGAGAAATTTACCCCCCAACACACGTGGCTACCATTTAAAATATATTCCATCTTGGCCGGGCACAGTGGCTCAGGCTTGTAATCCCAACATTTTGGGAAACAGAGGCGTGCGGATCACTTGAGGTCAGGAGTTCGAGACCAGCCAGGCCAACATGGTGAAACCCCATCTCTACTAAAAGTACAAAAACTAGCTAGGTGTGGTGGCAGGCTCCTGTAATCCCAGCTACTCGAGAGGCTGAAGGAGGAGAATCACTTGAAGCAGGAGAATCACTTGAAGCCAGGAGGCAGCAGTTGCAGTGAGCCAAGATAGCACCACTGCACTCAAGCCTGGGCAACAGAGGCCCTATCTCAAATAAATAAATAAATAAAATTTCATCTAAATTATGACTCTTTCCCCACCAAAAATATCAGAATGTTCAAAAAGGAAAAAAACAAACTTACATGCCATGATCAATGCACTCTACAACTTTGCCAAAGGCTCCTTCACCCAAAGTGTCCACGATTTCATCTAAAGTGAGGAGGGAAAAAGAGGTGTAAGTACCTGAGTACAAATTGTCTAGTAATTCAAACAATGAATGCTTAAGTGTGGAATATTTTCAAATGATCTCTATCAAAGCATAACTAAGGTTTCAGCACTCAAATTATTTTAGTTTCAGCTGCTACAAAAACAATTAGATAGAGCTATCTTTCTTGCTCTAATCTCAAATTCCACTATTATTTTGGAACTTTAGAATAGAAATATTTAAATTCTACAGAAAAGAAGAAATACAAAAGAACAAACAAACCCACAAAAAACAAAATAAAAAAGCAATGAAGAGTTCTTTAGCCCCCCGCTGACAAACTATTCTTAAAAAGATTATTCTTTCTGCAAAGTTTAAAAAGTGTTGAAAAATATTCTATACATCTTGCTCTTAGAACGTCTCCACTTTGACAGATCAGGTGACCCTCCTCATCATCCTCTATACTCCTGGATCTTTTCCTTCGGTGGCTCTTCTGGAACGGCAAGTGGGCAGCACCAAGATCGTCCAGCCAATCAATATATCAGAGTGAATTCAGGGCAGAATACGCAATTCATTCAGCGGGGAGATATTCAGGCATTCAGATAAGCACCAGGCCACGAACAGTTGGCAGGAGCAATTTCAAATTCAGTCCCCAGAAATTCACAGGGCACAGTTTATGTTACAGAAGAAAAACATGGCAAGGAACAGATTTTCAGATAAGATACTTAAAGTTGCAATAGAAAAAAACAACACAATTGTCTCTTTAAAATACTGATTTAATTGAAGTCTGAAATTTAAAGAATGCAATGTCATGATTTACTTATCTCTTGCTATAAATAGGATATGCTGTGAATTGAGATGTCTAGTTTGTCAGAAAAATGTTTTAAAATGTCAAGACTATTTGAAATTATTCTAATTTAGCAATATTTTAAAATATACACGATTAAAATAAAAGGGGAAAATAAAGGCTATTTAATTTCAATGTTCAATCTAATAAAAACTAGTTTTACTGAAGAAAACTTGGGGAGAAACTAATTCAAAGTTCTCTGTTCAAGCAGGTGAAGATGTCCGAGTGTTAAAAAAAAAAAGGGGGGGGGGGGCAGACTTTTTGGATGTTTCCCATTCAGCACCCATTTTCATAACTTCAAAAGAATGCATTGCAGACAACGATGCACTGTACTATGGAACTATAATCTATGCAGGTTAGCAACATTTAGGTATCCACCAGTGCAATGTTTCACATTTATTTTCAAGTACCAGATAAAGGCTTTCTAAGAAAAAAAAATGCTTAAGATGAAAGAAAAGATATGGGTGCGTGATTTTTTCATAAGAATATGTTACAAATACAAAAATATTCTTATTATTAAAATCAATAAACTCATTATCTGGTCTGCAGAATATGAGGAAATGTGGGCAAATGAGGGCTAGCTAATAAATATACAGATCAGCTACAAGAATTTGGAGATTTCCTTTAAGGATTTAAGTAATATAAATACAATTATAATATATCCAAATAGTATTTTATATACATATATAAAAAATTAGAAACTTATCAGCTCATTAAGAGTACACACAAATAAAACTCCACTCAAATTAAAAACAAAACCAATCATACCGAACGTGACTGATGACTTGAACAGTGTCTATTGCGCTTCCTTTTAGGACTGCTTCTCCTGCTGCGGACTGAAGATTTACTGCAGTGGATTCGATAACCGTTTTCAATGTCTCTGTGATAATGTCTAGGAACATATCCTTCACAGTAGTCATTCCTGTACTCGTCAACGTATCTCCGGTCCCGATAATCTCGCTCATTCAAGGACCTTGCTTCTAAATAATGACTGCAAACACATTAAAAGATTTCAAATTATTCTCTTCATTCTGCAATCATGTGGTTCAAACAAAACATTTTTCCCAAAAATTCTTAAACAGCTAACTCAATATAAGAAAAAAATTCAAACAGATGAATTAGCATTTACATGTATCTCATAAAGCTTAAGAAATAATTTTACTTTAACAAACAAGCAAATGGGCCCATTATAGAGACTGCTGTCAAGCACTTCACACCAAGGAATAAAGCTTGAGTCAAATCATTAATTCATGTCTAGTGTTTACTTGATTAAGTGTTCTTTTACCTTCTGCACCTGTATCTAAGCTGTCTTAATCTCTCACAGAGGTACAATCAGAGGCAGGCAAAAAGGATTCCCTTCTCTTTTAATGTAAGAGCATTTTAGATATCCCTGGCACAGAGAGAATTCCTTCATGAAAGGTATATTAGAGCTATAAGGAGCCTTAAATGTATTCCAGCCCTTTCATTTTACCGACGACTACATTAAGATCCCTAGAAGAAAAATGATTTGCCAAGGTTGTATAACAACATTAATGACAAAAACTAAAATATTTTCAAACCACTATTATACAGGCTAATTTTATCACACACATCATCTATCACGTCTCCTCTACTCTTTGCATTTCTAGCCTTGTTATTCCTGTTTGAGAAACAGACAACATAGCTTCTGAGGACTACCTCATGTGCCAAAGGCATCCAAAATATATCCCCCTAAAATAAGAAAGGGATCCTGTAGTTTAGGATTACAGTAGTTCCACCACCCTACTTCCCTTTGCATTTCTAATTTCCTGTCATTCCTGTTTGAGAAATACCTAAGAAACAACAGAAAACACCATCATCTAGTGCCACAGTGCTTTAATCTACAGATCCCTTTGAAAATCTGCTGAAAGCCATGGACTCTCTTCCCTAAGAAACACATAAACAAAACTTGGCAAGGAATTTCAGAGGTCATGGACCTCAGGATGTCAATGGATCCCAGTTAAGTGGCCTTGATCTGATGGAAAGAAAAGGACATAGATTCAATTGGCCCAGTTTCCCGTCCCCCTCTCTACCTGGGATGAGTGTCCTCTTCAACAGAGTGCGAAGCTTCAAGAGGGATGCACATGGAGCACTGAGGGAGAGAGGGGACACCTGCCCAGTCAGACAAATCGGCTAAAATAATCCTAACAAGCAATGGAGTGACGGATGTTGACTAGATTGCCCTCACCAACCCCTTTCCTTTCTCCAGAATATGCTGTCATTCTTTTTCCCAGGGGGCTGGTTTAGGCAGAAATAGAAGCATCTTTACAACTACTACCCAATAGGGCTAGCATCAAATCTAGGCTGGGGAGATACAGAAACCCGGTTCTCTTTCCCTAGCATCAGCTTTAAGTTGTATTTATTGGAGAAACAACTCAGGATATTTGGGTAAGACTGTGGGTAGTCTAGGTTAGAGATCTGATCAGTTGGCTTGAAACTGTCAGGGAGAGGCCACCAATACAATAAGCTAGACGTGACCATACTTTTAAGGGTATCCTTCCCGTAAAAGTCCAAAATCCTTCTAAAAACTAGCACTAACAATCTTTAGCTGGAATACTGCATGGAATTAGAGCTGCTAAGCCATAAACAACGTATAGAGTAACAAAACATGGAGTGAACACCATGAGGACAAACTAAAAGGATGAGAGTCTCTTCAATAGATAATGGCCAATGACCAAGGCTGAGAGATTATATAAACAAAGTCTACAGAATTACACAGGCTATGGACAGGGTAGACAGGATGAACAGACTGATTTAATTTTTTTAAATATCCACTGAATTCCCAGTGAATATTTCACTATAGCCTTTCAAATAGCCAAGACGGATGAGGGTAAGGGCATTCGTTTTTATATCCACACAGGTCCTGTGGGAGATAAAAAAAAAATTATATAAGGCAAAGTCCCTGCCAACAAATAATGAACAATTTGAGATTATTCACATAAAAATGAAACAAAATCCAACAATGTAGGAAATCCTAAAAGGTTATAACACATGAGTGCTTAGAGTCAGAGATGGGGAAAAAAATCTGTTTAAAATGGTCAGAGAATAATTACAAAAAAAAGATGGAAATAGAGTTGCATCTTAAAGGGAAGCCAGGATTTGGACAAAGTAGAATACAGAAGAAATTCCGGGGGAGAAGAATGGCATATTACCATCTTAAATTCATATGGCACTTTTAGCCACAATGGCTTAGAGATGGATTTGTCTATGCATTACTCAGGAAAAAGACAATCCCAGCAAGAGCAATTTTCACATAGGGGAATGTAGACAAATAAGTAAGCTGAGAATAGCATCGTTAAAAACCCTGCGCGCTAGGCTAAAGAGTATTTCTCAAAGGACGGTCTATTTATCAACAATATCAAATATGGAGTTCTTATTAAAAATGGTAACCCTGGGCCTTAGGTCATACTCACTGACTCTAAATCTGGTCAACATACCTCCAAGGTGATTCTTATTCACACTAAAGTTGGAGAATCACTGGTTTAAGACTTGATACTTTATGTTACAGGCTTCTGACCACAATATATAAAGGTAGGGTTTACAGCCACATCAGTCTTTCTAATGCAGAATGGATTAACTAAGCCTGTAGAAAGGGAGACCAATTCACAGGCTACCTCCAAAAGACAAATCATAAAGACACTATACAATATATATATGACAAATGGTTAAAATAATGTCATAAAAAGCTCTTCTAAATCAATAAAAAAAAATAAATAGGCTAAGAATAAAAAGATGTTCAAATGATCAATAAATATATGACAGCGGACAAATTTGTTAGAAATTTAAAAATTCATTTAATCAAAACATTATTCTTGGCCTTTCAAAACAGCCAAGATTGGTGAGAGCATGAAGGAGCACGTTGTATAATTTGGCAAACTCTCTAGAAAAAGAAATATGAACCTGTAGCAAGAAATAAGAGTTCACACCCTTTAACTTAAAAATGCTTCTTCCTGGAGTGTATTTTCAGGAAATAATCAGGGGCAAAGATTTAGAAACAAAGATTTTTTTAAATTATAATTTTACAGCTAAATAATGGGGACAAATTTCCTACAGAGATTACCATCTTTATACTTTTCTGCATTTTTCAGTTTTTTGTTATTTTATAAAAACACTCAAAGTTTTTGATCTTCAAAAATTAGAATATTCTGGATTATGGTGAACGTTGACCACCAAACACACCTGGTACAAATGTCAAAGAAGGCACTGGCCTGGTGGTTAACTGGACTCAGTATCATGTTTATGTAGTTAACTATGAGCACAAATGAACTGTTCATCACTCATCACTTCCTGTCTATATATACAACGTATAATTATCCTATGAATAACCAGTACTATGATGTTAAGCCTTAGGGTTTTTTGTATTTATTAATAGTGGAGTACAGATAGTTTTTTTTAGTGTACTGTACATTAATTATTAATTATCTCTGGTCTTTGAAATCCTGTCATAAACCTTCCCCCTTCCCCTTATATAACAATGTGTATGAAGCATGATTTGTCTGCACTGACTACAAATAAGCTCAGTTTGGCAGAACAAGTCTGTTAACGTGGAGAAGGAAAGAAATTACATACTGTTTTTTAAAGTAACCCCAGCTGGCTAATTTAGAAAGCAATCTGGTAAACAGTCCCAATGGAACATCTGCACAAAACAAGAAAACAGAACCAACAAAACAAACGAAAAAGGGAAATTAATGAAAGAGTGAAAAATTACCTAGCCTTTCTTTAATCACTTAGAACTTTAAGATTCCTTTAATTCTATATAAGTATATTACCTCCAAATTTTACACTGGTAAGAATACAATAAAACAGGACACATGCTGTTGCAAGTTTTTATTGAGGCCATTTCCCAAATTACTAGCTACTACCTACGCAAAAGAATAGTTCTTAAATAAAGCCAGCTTCTAAAAATCCCAAACAAACATATCCCTTGGCCTCATCTACAAATATAACCTGTACAACATGGTATAAGTGACTAATAATACATGCTGCTTTTCTCTGTTGGAATAACTCCTCCCCTATAAAACCCTATCTTATTTCTGAAACAATGAGCACTACAATATACCCATCTCCCTCCTACATACAAGTTAAAGGTACTCATTGGGCATTCTATCACTATTACTTAACTTTTTGTGTGTCATCTCCCTAATCACGTTACTGGCAGTTGGGACTCACCATGTTATTTAATACATTTTACATTCACTTACTGATCAACTGTCTCCTACCACTCCCAGGCAGACAGACATAAATAAGGATAAGAACTTTGTTTTATTCACAGCTGTAGCCTCAGCACCTATAGTCTAGTCTAAAATAAGTACTCAAATACTTTCTAAATGAGTATTTGTTGACTGAATTATAAAACAATTTGACAGATGAAAGCTATACAAGCAAATGACAAATCATTTAAAACTATTAGAGCTAAAATGCTACTAGTTCAAGAGTTAATTTACCAATCAGATTCTTTAAACTGGTGATGTGGTTTACAATGCCTGTTCTCTTGTGTGCTACTATGAGATCTCCTCTTCCGCTTGTGACTTCCACGGTAGCTTTCATGTCCCCAGCTTTCTCTGCTATCCCAATCAGGACAGTGAGTTCTTTTGGAATGCCGCATCTGTTGATAGAAATGAAAAGGGAATTGTGGAGGTTATAGATGTGTGATAGGTAAATTATTATATATTAATATTCTTTAAGTATCAAAACCCAACACACAGGGTCTTACAGGCGCCAAAATCTTTTTAGGTGGTAATGCTTCCCAAGGCACTGGTGTGTTGGATGACTGCTAAGAGGCATAGAGATCTAGTATTAAATTGTGGGTAATACTGATACTTTAAGACATTTTTTTTGAATTCTGATTACATCCAGGACAAATTCTCAGCTTGGTGCTTGTCTTCAACTAACACTTGCTAACTGCCTTTTTAAAAATTAAAAAAAAAAGGGGGGGGCCAAATAAAAAGGTTCAGGCCTAGTGTTTCCAGCAGACAAGTATTTAGCTAAAAATTAGTAACATTTTTATTTATCATTTTATTTTGTTACTTTATACTTATTAGTGATTTTCCAACTAAGTTATTGACATATTTTCTTTTAAAAATGTTAACATTAAAATGTGAGCTGATTTAAGGAGAAATAATATCAGTGTCATGCAGCTTTGGCGAAGTACTGTAATACAAATAACTGAAGCGCAAGACAAAAACACTTAGGGATACTAAATACGGGAGGTGACTTTGTTTTAATGGTAAAGAGCTATTCAATGATGAAGCTTCTTTTTCTCAAATTCTCCATAGTTCTTTTCTCTAAATCTCAGAATGACTCTAAGCTTTGAGAATATTAGTTCTGTGTGGATAGAACACAATAGTCAACAGAGAAACTGAAGAGATATAAAAAGGTGATTTTAGGCCGGGTGCGGTGGCTCATGCCTGTAATCCCAGAACTTTGGGAGGCCAAGCCCAGGAGTCTCAGACCAGCCTGCGCTACACATAGTGAAACCGTCTCTACGAAAAAATTTTTTTAAATGTTTATGTGATTTTATGAACTCATTTTCTCTATCCAACAAGTTCATTTTCTTATCCAGCAGTTATTCTTAACCTTAAAATCTATTTGTAGTAAATCTGGAGTAACTCTGAAAAAGAACTCAACCTACAAGGATGCACACTGAAGCATGGTCACAGTGAAAGCAAACGATAACAGTGACATCTGACTCTATTTACAAACTCCAGTGCATAACCTGGGTTCCTTCCAGGCTCAGCATCTGTGCTCAAACAATATAACCCCTATCTGTCTCTCCCCATCTTAACTATTTTCCAAAGCAGTTAAGTTTTAACAGTCAGGTCCAAATTCTGCTAAACAGGGTGAGTTTAAATGGTAAAAAGAGAAGAATTTCACAATTTAGCAAGGAGCTGAAAAAAGCTAAAACGGAGTAAAATCCACTTAGTTAACCTCATTCAGCTTGCCCAAATGACTAATAAGCAAACAAATGCAAGTAGAAATTTAAATAATTTTAAATGGATTAAAGGTTTTGAAGTGAGGCAGCTTCAATTCTTCTGGGAGGTATTCCACAAGAAAGTATGTGTCACGCCATCAGAGTCTGATTGCCACCAGACAGTCAGATATTTTAATTCACTCTCTTGCTGATTCTAATTCTATAGCACCCTCCTAATGTGGCTGTCAGCTTACTTTACAGAGGAAGAGAAGGCACTGATCAGGCCAAACAGCAATTCTAAAACTCTTGTTAGCGTCTCAATGGAAGTGAGCATTCCGGTTTGATACAAATGGAGTCACTTCCATATGGGAAGGTGACATGAATAACAGCACAAATTTACTTGAGGCAAAAGGCCAAAACACAAACTTTCTTCATTAGAGCTATCAAGAAAAATTTATGGCTGGGCGCAGTGGCGCCTCACTCCTTGAGCCCAGGAATTCGAGACTGGCCTGGGCAACACGGCGAAACCCTGCCTTCACAAAAATACAAAAAATTAGCCGCACATAGTGACTTGAGCCTGTAGTCCCAGCTACTGGGACAATCACTGGAGCCCAAGGAAGTCAAGGCTGCAGAAAGCCATGATCACGCCATTGCATACCAGTATGGGCGACAGTGGGACCCTGTCTCAAAAAAAAAAAAAAAAAGAAAATGTGTATTTCAAGTGCAGTTCTTCTGAAGCGTTCCGTCAAATACCAAAGTTGTATTTTAACCACATCAGGAACTCAGCTTGGTTAAGCATTTTTAAATCATAGCAAGCAAAATCTCATCTGATGACCCTCCATTACTATGAAGTTTTCTTGAAGACTTATGTGTCTTCTTCAGTTTTGTTTTTTCCTCTTCTACTGTAAGTCTGCCACAACCAGCTAACCTCCAGCAAAACAGAATTCTCAAATTATCAGTTAATACGCAAACATTAAAATAACGAGCTCCCTTGTGAGAGTCCAAAATTCTTCTCAAGTTCACTACTTCAAATGTAATTCAGCTGTTAGTCCCAGCCTCTGACCTCCCCCACTCACCCTGCAATGTTCAAAAATATTTTATCTGAAGGCACAAAGATCACCCGACCCACGTTCTATGTGGTAAGGTTCCTTCGCATACATAAAAAAGAAAAGCTATCTAGAATCATGACACTGCCTCTAATTAATAAAGGATCCTACATGCTGGAATAACTAGGTATCTTTCAAAAAACAATGACACAATGGATCTCATATGCAGATCCATCGCCACTGCCCTTAAGAGCCTGCAGTTCTTGACAACTTTACGCTATGTACATGGCTTAAAAACATCGAAATAGGTTACAAGTTTAGGATTGGATGGCTCCAAGAGGACTGCATTTAATGGGTTACAAGCCTGTAGGGGTGTGTAAAAAGCACAATCGCACAGGACAGTTATGAAGCAAGACAAAGTGGCTGGCGAGTTCAGTTTGCGGGGCGGTTTCCTAAGGATCGGATAAGCATATCTGGGCTATTTAGGCAACCAGGGATAATAAGATGCAAAACTACCAGAAACGCAGGTTCGCTGCAACAATGTTGTGTTCAGCATAGTACAGAGGACTAGCCTCCGCAAATTTCCACCTCTCACACACAAGCAGCTACTGCCCTCAACCACCTGGATTTGCACGGACGCCCCGTCCCCACCTCCCGGCTCCTGGGCACCCGGCCAGTGCCTTTGGCGCACTCAAGACAGGGGCAAATGCTTGACACTGGAAAACCCCCGAAACGCTACAGACGACCCAGGCCAGGAATCCAGGGGAAGACTTGATCTCCGACGGCACGAATGCCGGAGACGGCTCTCGAAGGGTCTCCCGACAGGTCCTAGCGCCCGCCGGCTGGAAGAGGTCCCGACAGGGTTAACCAACAGCCGCGCTCGCCAGCCAGCAGGGGACCGCGAGCCCACGGCCTCCGGAGCCGCGACGCGAGCGGCCAGGGCCCTCAGAGAAGGGTCAGCGGCAGAACCGCGACGCCCGAGCAACTTTCAGTGCTTCCGGCGTGCACCAGCCGAGCAGCGCCCCGCAGAACTCCCAACTCAGCTCCAGAAGCCCAGGCCCCTAACGCGTTCGTTTCTCCGACACCTGGCTCGGAGACCTAAAGACCGACAGCCGCCTGTCCCAGCACACACCATCTGCAACCCTACCTCCGCAAAAGCAAATGGCCCTTCGGCCGAGAAATGTCGCCAAACTGCCGTCTTCCCTCCTCGGCCGCTGCGACAAACACCCCACAAAATGGCGGCAGCGCCGTCGCCCTACAATCCCCCGGTCGCCTCTAGCACCACCTACGCCGCGCGAACGCGCCTGCGTGACAGAGCCTTGCGCGCTCCCGCCGCTCCACCTAAGGGCGGGGCTCCACGTGACGTAAGAGCGGGACCCGAGCCTCCACACTGCGGCTGCGCAGCCCAGGCATTTTTCCCACCCACCCCCACCAACGCCCCCGGTCCCGGGGCCTCTGGGCCGGGAGGGTGTTTACGTTCTCTACGGGCTTGGGTGGAACCGGGAAGGAACGCCCGTGTCCCGCCCTAAGTGTGTAACGCGTGTCTGCCCCCTCCCCCGGGGCAACTCCCGAAGCAGCCGGCACGCGACAACGGCCCCAAAACCGCCCAGGGCGGGGCCTGGCTGGTGCCTGGGCTGTTCCGTGGACTGGGTGCTTGCAGTCCAGCCCACTTGGCGCTTCCAGTCTAAGGTGGATTCGGATAAGAGGCTGTCTCAGAAAACAAGCTCAAGGGGTGCTTATCTTTTCAAGGCATGTGCTCCTATTCAGAACAAAACAAAAACCCGGAGGTTTCAGTGGAGACTCCTGACAAGGTTTTCCTGTTAGGATCCCTACTTCCTGAGCAGATAAGGTAGCTGGAAGTTTCCCTAACGAACTTTTCCCCATTTTTTTTGTCCCTGCGGGCTGATTTTATTCAAGGCAGAAAAATGTCTCTGAGCTAGTGATAGTCCGTTATGGGGCTTGCTTACCTCAGATAGGGTATTCTGCAGTTTTGAGAACCCCCAGGCAGTTCCCCCGTGTAAGTATGTAACATGAGAAATATTAGGGTCGAAGTCGGAGCCCTGTGGGGAACACTTAAGGGCTAGAGGGAAAGGGGCCTGAGAAGGAATGATCAGCAGAGGAGGAGAACCAAGAATGGGGTGTCAAAGCAAGGGAGGGCTTAAGTGAGGGAAAGGGTTTAGGTGAGGTGAGACTGAAGATCGTCGCGGGGGACGGCGGGCGGGGTGGCGGTTGGCTTCTGTATTCTGACGGGGATTCGCTGGATAAAAGGGAAAGCTAGAAATCAAAATTGGGAGGGTAGGGTTGAACTCTTGCGGGTATTAGCCCAATAGCATGTGGGAGACCTGTTATCCTGTTAGGTGAAAGGAGGGAACGGAAATACCTTTAGTGAACTAACAGGATAGAAACTTGTGCCATCTGGTTTGGGTAAGTAGGGTAAATTTAGATAAATCTCGGAGATTGTACAGCATTTCAAAAAGTAAGTTGATATGACAAGTTGAATTTTCATGGAGATTGCACTCCAAGAAGTGAAGTTGAAAAGAAACTTGGAAAATTGGAAGAGTAAACTCCTTATGCTACAGAATGAAACAAATGATATTATTTTCATCTAGAATAGCCACCATTTTTGCATCTACAAATATAAATCTTACTCATCCTTGAAGGGCCATTTCTTCAAGATGCTGTCTCTGACATTAGTTCCCACCCATTTCCCTGCTCCTGACTACTCCAGTTAGATGTGAAGTCCTCAAATAGTGGAGTATTTGGAGCCACCTGGTATGCTAACAGATTTTGCCCAAAGAGTGAAATGTATTGGTTCTACAATTGATTACACATCCTGTCTCAAGGGAATCTATTAGATAGAATGTTGAGCTGACTGGTCTGGGCTATAATACAAGGTAGAGTGGGGCTCAAATTGCAGCATATGAGAATGTGAATTCAAGCTGGCACCAAAGAATGTTATCCTGTTTGATGGAGTAGGAGAGATTCTGCCTCATGAGGTTATAAGAAAGTGTGGTCAGGACAGCCCACAATTCTGCTCAAAAAAGCAACACTATGTTAAAAAGCAGCGACTTGAAATGCCACCTACAGAGGCCTTTATATTATAGACGTCACACACACTGTTACCCAATAGTAGAGTCTGCTTTGTAATTACATTCATCTCGCTTTAGTGTTTTAATTTGTATGCCACCAAAAGGTCTAATGTTTAAAAGTGTGTAGTGATCAGAAGGAAGCTGAGAATGACTAGCACCTCTGTGCTATGTGATGCAGCACTATGGTGCCCCTAGTCACTCTCTGTGGCGTTGTGCTTAGTTTGGAGACAAGGACCTGATTTATATTGTCTTTGGTATCTCAGACCTAGAACCCAGTAAATATTTGTAGGTTGTTTACATAAGCTGCTTTGGGCTGTTTTGCTCAGTTGGTTTAAGGTCAAAGTGAGTAAGTTAAAGGTAGACATTTCATCCCAGCATCACTGCACCAGTTAGCTTACCACCCTTACGTGGCAGCCTAACCCTTCCTATTAAGTCAGTTACCTGGCAAGACTTCATGAAAAGGTTTATCTAAATTTCTGAGAATCTGCTACCAATACCAGAAACACTGCCTAATCCAGTGGTTTCATCTCTACACAAGAACAAGTATGACCAAAAAAACCTTTGAGTTAACTGATGTGTCAAAGCAACTAGTCAAAGGCTGGGCACGGTGGCTCACGCCTGTAATCTCAGCTTGCAGGCAGAGGTGGGTGGATCACTTGAGCCCAGGATTTCAAGACTAGCCTGGCCAACATGGTGAAATCCCATCTCTACAAAAAATACAGAAAAAAAATTGGCTGGACATGGTGGTGCCTGCCTGTGGTCCCAGCTACTCGGGAGGCTGAGGTGGGAGGATGGTTTGAGCCCAGGAGGCAGAGGTTGCAGTGAGCCAAGATCGGGCAACTGCACTCTAGCCTGGGTGACAGAGCCAAACCCTGTCTCAAAAGCAAAAACAAAAAGAACTAGTTTAAGAATTTCTTTTGGCTGGGCGCGGTGGCTCACGCCTGTAATCCCAGCACTTTGGGAGGCCGAGGCAGGCAGATCATGAGGTCAGGAGTTCGAGACCAGCCTGGCCAATATGGTGAAACCCCGTCTCTACTAAAAATACAAAAATTAGCTGGGCGTGGTGGTGGGCGCCTGTACTCCCAGCTACTCAGGAGGCTGAGGCAGAAGAATTGCTTGAGCCCAGGAGGCGGGGCTGCAGTAAGCTGAGATCGTGCCACTGCACTCCAGCCTGGGCAACAGAGTAAGACTCTGTCTCAAAAAAAAAAAAAAAAAAATTTTAGCTTTGAAGAGCAACCAAAGGAATATTCTTATCACATATTCTAGGATGTGTATACTACATGCTTAACTTCGGACATCAAAAACGCTCATATATGAAAGCCAAGTTTTAGAGTAAAAGTCTAAATTATTGTGTAAATTAAAAGCTTATTACCTTATAGAGTAACCTTTACAAAGGTATAAACCTTTGCAGTTATAGCCTCTGTTATTAGCTACTGGTTACTGATATTTACTAATTAGAGTTGCTTTTAGCTATCAAATGCTCATTCTATGCTAACCACTTTATATACATGATCTCATTTAATCATCTGAATCCTATAAAGTGATCATTGGTTATTTGCCCTAGATCAGTTATCAAGTCCCAGAATCAGGATTCAAACCCAGATCTTGCTTGCTCCAAAGCTCTTGTATTTAATCCGTTCTACTGACTGCTTCAACTTACACAACAAAGTACATAGCAACTTACTTCACTTAGTCATTAGAGCAAACACGCTGAGTGCATCTTTCAGCAAGATCAAAGGTTTGTCTTAAAAAACCACTCTCCAAGGTAATATATCATCGAAGGCTTTTCACGATGACACAATGGATCTGTTTATCTCCAGCACATCAAGGTCACTAAAGGTCTCAGTGCCTTATTTGCTGTTTAACACTGAGTCACAAAGGGTCTCCCAGGCATCCCACACTGTCCCAGATGAGTGACATCCCAGGTGCCTCCAGTGTTTCCTGATACTATAAAGCAAGATTCAGTGGCACCAAACGGTGCCAGAAGCATTCTCTGGTTCACAACACACTTTGCAGTGTACATGTGAGGTGGGGAGTGGAAGGGTCCAAAGAAGGATTTAGCTCAGAGGTTGTGTAGGGGAATATGATAGGCTGGTCTTTCCAGCCTCCTTGTCAGTTTCTGCAACCACCAATGAAAGGTTCTCAGAGCTAGTCACAGCTGAATGTGCCTTTTGGATACACCTACCACACAGACTGCAGTAACCTTCAGGACTTCTCATGCTATTGGTTCTAGAAACTGTAGCATATCAACAATTTAACATATGTCCTGCCATTTCATGCCCAAACGCCCTTGAAAGAGAAAGTAACAATTTAAGCAGACTCAGTAATGGATTCTTAGCTGCAGTGGATTAGCCATATCATCCCTCTCCATTGATATAGAAAATCAGGAATTGAACTGAGATTTTTTTCTGTCAACTTCAATTATTGGCTTGATGTGGAGTCCCTGGGTTTCACAGCAGTCCCTAAAATGTCTTATTGATTTCCTAATGTCTATCACTTATTACCCTATAAGTCATCGTACCCCAACACTGATCTGATTCAAATCACATTGAAAAAATTTTCCCAGATGTGTTTTCTCTGATGAATCTACTTAGTGATTTTCCCCCAGCGTTTAAAACTTCTTATAAAAGTATCCTGGTTGACTATGTTATCATTGTAGATCAGATATCAGACTAAAGACTGTGCTTGTCTTGGACAATCTATAGGTCTGTGTTGGACAAGCCTGTATATACAGAGACATTTGCAAGAGCTAAATGACCTCTTTAGAGGCCGTTTCTCTTCTTCTTTTTTTTTTTTTTTTTTTTTGAGACGGAGTCTCGCTCTATCACCCAGGCTGGAGTGCAGTGGTGCAATCTTGGCTCACTGCAAGCTCCGCTCCCTGGGTTCATGCCATTCTCCTGCCTCAGCCTCCCAAGTAGCTGGGAATACTGGGACTACAGGCGCCCGCCACCATGCCCGGCTAATTTTTTGTATTTTTTTTAGTAAAGACGGGGTTTCACTGTGTTAGCCAGGATGGTCTCGATTTCCTGACCTCGTGATCCGCCCACCTCGGCCTCCCAAAGTGCTGGGATTACAGGCGTGAGCCACCGTGCCCAGCTTTAGAGGCTATTTCTCATTCAGGTTAGTAAATTAGGGTTTCTCAGCCCTCACTACCAATATCCTCAGCTGTCAACCATCCAATGAAACCATTAAAAAGAAAGTATATTTACCTAAATCCTAAATATTTAAGGAACATTGTAGAATCCTACATAAAAGGATGAAAATATGTCACATATTTGTCTCTAAATCTTCTAGGGTTACTCTTTATTTTAATGTATAAATATCAATGTCCTATTTCATGTAATTATAGGAAGTACAGCATCCTTCAGAGTATTCTGATGACTTCTGGAGAGGCTGTTCACTTTTCTGGTAGCCCCCGTCACGTCTTACTCTGATTTCTGTTCTGGTTCCATCTCTCAGTTCCCCTACACTATCTCATCTGCAATTGCTGTCCTTACTTCATAAAGTTTTGTGCCAACTATGGACACACATCCTTTGTCCTTTATTTCCCAAAGCCTATTAATACATAGCTTTAAGGAGGAATAAGCTTAAAACTTTGAGGTTGCAAGAGTCTCCCTGTATTAGTCCGTTTTCACACTGCTATAAAGAACTTCTTGGAAACTGGTTAACTTACAAAGGAAAGAGGTTTAATTGACTCACAGTTCCGCATGGCTGGGAAGGCCTCATGGCAGAAGGGGAAGCAGGCACCTTCCTCACAAGGCAACAGGGGAGAGAAGTGTGTGTGAAAGAGGAATTGTCAAATACTTATAAAAGCATCAGTTCTCATGAGAACTCACTTGCTATCAGGAGAACAGCATGGGGGAATCCACTCCCATG
This sequence comes from Pongo abelii, assembly GCF_028885655.2. NCBI lineage: Eukaryota > Metazoa > Chordata > Mammalia > Primates > Hominidae > Pongo > Pongo abelii. Next base: position 187,402,606 of record NC_071989.2, read on the forward strand.
ATCCAATCACCTCTCACCACGTCCCTCTCTCAGCACGTGGGGATTAGGGGGTTACAATTTGAGATGAGATTTGGGTGAGGACACAGAGCCAGCCGTGTCATCCCATTTATCCTCGGTTTCACCTCACATGGTTTTAGTTACCCGCAGTCAACTGCAGTCAGAAAATATTAAATGGACAATTCCAGAAATAAAACCTCATATGTTTTAAATTGTACACTGTCGGGAGTAGTTTCATGAAATCTTGCACGGCCTGGCTCCCTCCTGCCCGTGTGGTGAATCCTCCCTTTGTCCAGTGTATCCATGCTGTATCCCCTACCTGACAGTCACGTAGTAGCCATCTGGGTTGTCAGATCCGCTGGGACGATATCACAGTGCTTGTGTTCAAGTACCCCTTGTTAATAATAATTCTTGCCCCCATGCACGACAGTAGTGATGCTGGCAGTTTGCGTATGCCAAAGAGAAGCTGCAAAGTGCTTCGTTAAAGTGGAAAGGTGAAAGTTCTCGACTTAAGGAAAGAAAGTAAAATCATATCCTGAGATTGCCAAGATCTACGAGAGCAAGTCTTCTATTTGTAAAATTGTGAAGGAAAAAGAAATTCATGCTAGTTTTGCTATTGTACCTCAGACTGCATAAGTGATAGCCACAGTGCCTGATGAGTGCTTAGTGAAGATGGAAAAGGGATTACATTTGTGGGTGGGAGACATGAACAGAAACGTATTCCAATCGATGCCAACTGAGTTCAGTACTGTCTGTGGTTTCAGGCACCCACTGGGGGTCTTGCAACGTATCACTGAGGATAAGAGGGGACTGAGATACTGGAGGGTGGGTACAGCACAGAAGTGAAAACAGCTTAAAATTTAGTATCAGAATTCACAATTCTGAAGGTGCCAAATCATTCCCCATTAAATAGGGTCATCTCTTACTGGCCTTTCTCTCCTTAGGTCCCAACCAACCAAGTTCCTTTGAATCATTCTCAAATTTTCTTTCAAGAACTCTCTCCTTTTGGCTGGGCATGGTGGCTCACGCCCGTAATTCCAGCACTTTGGGAGGCCGAGGGAGGCAAATTGCTTGATTCCAGGAGTTCGAGACCAGCCTGGCCAACATGGCAAAATCCCATCTTTACTAAAATTAGAAAAATTAGCCAGACATGGTGGCGCACACCTGTAATCCCAGCTACATCAGGAGGCTGAGGCACAAGAATTGCTTGAACCCAGGAGGCAGAGGTTGCAATGAGCCGAGATGGTACCACTGCACTCCAGCTGACCGACAGACTCCCTCCTTCCTTCCTTCTTTCCTTCTGTATTTATTGGACACTTACGTATGCCACATACTGTTCTTGATGCTAAAGATACGAAAGTATATAAGACAAAGTGCCTATCCCCATGGAGGTTAGGTTGCAGTGGGAGAGAGAAAAAAATGGAAATAAATAAAATACTTCAATGTTTTACATGTGCTATGAAAGAAACAAACTAGGGACTGAAAGAATAACTGAGGATGGCTTATTTTAGGTGGGCTGGTCAGAAAAGGGCTCTTGGCAGCTGTAACATTTTAGTTGAAGCTAAAAGAAAAGGGGAAGCCGGACATGTGAAGGATGGGATAAAAACCTCCTGCAAGTCTCATTGAACTCCATGAGGAAATTGTGAGGATGCTCATGGAAGTTTTGTTTGTCATAGGAAGAAAAACTTGGAAACAATGTACAGATCCATCATTAGGGAATGAATAACTAGAAAATATATGTGGATACTACATATCGGTTAAAAACTATGAACTAGATTTATGTATAGCATATGAACAGACCTAAGAAACTTAATGTTGAGTGGAGAAAAAAAACTCGCGATTTACAAGACCATTTGTGAGGATATTTAAAAACCCACAACTACCCTACATATTTTCAAGGCCACGTGTACGACTGAGTAAGTGACTTGAGGAAAGATTGGAAGGACAATATATGAAACACACTGGAGATTTGCTTCTCAGAGGTCTGAACTTGGAATAGGAGACCACTGAGGCTTGGCATTCCGTTTCATCTGCAGCTTTGCCACCTGACAGTTAAATCCTTGGTCTGATTTTCCACACAATGTTGCAGCAGGCCTTCTGTCTCTACAGTGTGCTTTAACTTACAATTAACTGACCTGAGCTTGTCATTTTCCTTCTTCAAAGTTTTTTGTTTGTTTCTTTGTTTGAGACGGAGTTTCACTCTGTCACCCAGGCTGGAGTGCAGTGGCATGATCTCAGCTCACTGCAACCTCCACCTCCTGGGTTCAAGCAATTCTCCTGCCTCAGCCTCCTGAGTATCTGGGACTACAGGCATGCACCACCACGCCCAGCTAATTTTTTTGCATTTTTAGTAGAGACAGAGTTTCACCATGTTGGTCAGGCTGGTCTCAAACTCCTGACCTCAAATGATCCGCCCACCTTGGCCTCTCAAAGTGCTGGGATTATAGGTGTGAGCCACTGTCCCTGGCCTCGAAGTTTTGAAAATAACCAAAGGCAGACAACTCTTACGCAATTCTTATAATTGCCATTGCCCCCATGCTATTTGAGTGCCTCCAGCTACTGCATCAGCCAAGGTTTCACCTCCACCTGGAACTCATTCCAGTTTACCACCCGTGAGGGTTTTTCTAGATCCAAGGGCTATATTCTTTTTCCTATTTTACCACCTTGTCTCCCTTAGAAGTAATGATAGTGGGCATCCTTGCCTTATCACTGAGTTGCGAAGGGAATGCTTCTAATACCTACAGGTCATATTTGGCAGGCTTCCAAATTAACCTGCCTGGGGAGGTCTTGTGGTTCCTGATGACCTTCTGTCCTGAGCAAAGAATCTTCTTGTGAGTTCCTCAGATTCTTGACATACTGATTAATGCATAACCCACTGACGTTGAACAAGACACTGATTTGTTTCTGAATCTTGAAGTTTTACTGATTATCCTGCACGTAGAACATTGTAGCGTGCATGTAGTCATCTGTAGCCAATGATTGTAACCTCTATACTGTACCCTCCAATGCAGAGGGTACGACTCCTCTGGGAAGGAGTCCACTCCCTTCTCCTAAACTTTCTTATAAAAGCCTTCCACCTTGTAGCACACCCTAGAACGTGCCAGCCTTCTTGGTGTGTCTTCTCAGGTCAATCCTCACATTTGGCTTCCAATACAACTTTATCAAATCAGCCTTAGTTTTGGTAACACTTTCAAGATTTTAGTTAAGTTTGATGTTATAACTTTTCTTCTCAGTATGTTGTGGAAATATGTTCACCCCAATAAATATTTATACACAGTCAATCCTGTTTTTTTTTTTTTTTTTTTTTTTTGAGATAGAGTCTTGCTCTCTTGCCCAGGCTGGAGTGCAGTGGCATGATCTCAGCTCACTGCAAGCTCCGCCTCCCGGGTTCACGCCATTCTCCTGCCTCAGCCTCCCAGGTAGCTGGAACTCCAGGCGCCCGCCACCACGCCTAGCTAATTTTTTGTATTTTTTTTTTTTTTTAGTAGAGATGGGTTCCACCGTGTTTGCCAGGATGGTCTCGATCTCCTGACCTCGATCTGCCTGCCTCGGCCTCCCAAAGTGCTGGGATTACAGGCGTGAGCCACCGCGCCCAGCAGTCAATACTTATTATTAATGGGCGGATTTTGTATTTACAAAGTTGCCTACTCACTAAAATTTATGTGCAACCCCAATTCAATACTTGAGGCACTTACATCTCATTCACAGACATGAGCAGAGCGGCAAAAAAAAAAAAAAAATGTTGCTCAATGCAAAGATTCCCAGCTGAGTTCAAATAAGGCTACCTCTGCCATCTTGTTTCAGCTGTCATATGGAAAACCAGTGCCCTTTTCAGGGTTTATTTAGTGCCACATTTCCCCCATGTTTGTGTTCATTGTTGATGATTTGGCTGTTTAAAGTGGCCCCAAGCACCATGCTGAAGCGCTGACTGGTGTTCCCAAGTGCAAAAAGGCCGTGATGTGCCTTACGGAAGAAATACATGTTAGATAAGCTTCATGCAAGCATGAGTTATAGTGCCCTTGGCCAGGAGGTGAATGTTAATGAATCAACAGTGTATATTAAATAAGATGTCTTTAAGCAGAAACACAGACAAAAAAAGGTTACATACTGATCGGTTGATGAAAATGTCGTGAGCAGAGGCTCACAGGAACTGTACCCCCTGTATTTCCCCAGAGGTAGTGGTTCAGTATTCACGGACTCAGGGTTCACAGCCACTCTGTAGAACCTAACTGGTGCCAAATAATAAGAATCAACTGCGTACATTAAGATTAAAAAAGCATGTTGCATGGGAAAATCCTTGTACTGAAAACAATTCATTTTCTATCTGAAATAAGTTCTTTTTTTTTTTTCTAGTTGGAGTCTTGCTCTGTCGCCCAGGCTGGAGTGCAGTGGCGCGATCTCCGCTCACTGCAAGCTCCGCCTCTCAGGTTCACGCCATTCTCCTTCCTCAGCCTCCCGAGTAGCTGGGACTACAGGCACCCGCCACCACGCCCGGCTAATTTTTTGTATTTTTAGTAGAGTCGGGTTTCATCTTGTTGGCCAGGATGGTCTCGATTTCCTGACCTCATGATCTGCCTGCCTCAGCCTCCCAAAGTGCTGGGATTACAGGTGTGAGCCGCGGTGCCCAGCCTCCTATCTGAAATAAATTCTAAGTATCTAAGTGCTCTCTCTTTAATTGTATTTCCCTGATGATTTGGCTCTCCTTAACAGTTCCTAGTTTTGCAGAATTTGCTTATAAAATTCCTTGCAGTTACAATCTACGTCCATTTACATTGTTACATAGTTTCTACAGTGGTCGTATCAACTTATTTCATTCTCTTGTCTATTAACTCATTAATGAGAAAATACTCTCAACATTAATATTATGAGCTATATATGTATACACACATATACAGCTATATATCCATACTGCATATATATTGAACATGTGTTATCATAAAATTAATAACTGAAAACTGATCTTCCAATTTGATCCATTGAAGCACATAATATCTTTCAAGGAATAACTTTCCATTCTTCAGTATTATTTTACATCTCTTGATCAAAATCTATGTAAAAGAATAAAATTCTTCAAACCCCACTTCAAAAGACAGCAGTGGCAAGTGTCATAAAAATCATCTATTACAATTCAGAATTTCTTTTTCTTTTCTTTCTTTTTTTTTTTTTTTTTCTGAGACGGAGTCTTGCTCTGTTGCCCAGGCTGGAGTGCAGTGGCGTGATCTTGGCTCACTGCAAGCTCTGCCTCCCGGGTTCACGCCATTCTCCTGCCTCAGCCTCCCGAGTAGCTGGGACTACAGGCGCCTGCCACCACGCCTGGCTAATTTTTTGTATTTTTAGTAGAGACAGGGTTTCACTGTGTTAGCCAGGATGGTCTCGATCTCCTGACCTCGTGATCCGCCTGCCTCGGCCTCTCAAAGTGCTGGGATTACAGGCGTGAGCCACCGCGCCCGGCCTTGTTTTTATTTTCTTTCTTTCTTTTTGAGATGGAGTCTCACTCTGTCGCCCAGGCTGGAGTGCAGTGGCATGGTTTTGGCTCATTGCAACCTCCGCCTCCTGGGTTCAAGCAATTCTCCTGCCTCAGCCTCCCAAGTAGCTGGGATTGCAGACATGAGCCACTACACCTGGCTAATTTTTGCCTTTTTAGTAGAGACGGGGTTTCACCGTGTTGGCCAGGCTGGTCTGAAACCCCTGACCTCAGGTGATTTGCCCACGTCAGCCTCCCAAGGTACTGGGATTTCAGACGTGAGCTACTGCTCCCGGGCCAGAGTTTCTTTTTATTTTCACAAGCAAGGTTGTCCCTTTTAAGAATTGCTTGACACTTAAAGGGATGATCTTTTCATCAGCTCTTTCTTTAACACAAGATTAAATGATTTGAGCTGGCCAGGCTTCCACCCACTGCCGAGGGAACGTGTGTGTGGGTTGAGGAATGTGTTCAAAGTTCAATGAGTTAACAAATCTGCCTCAGTTTTCACTTCCTGCTTGTACAGGGTGTCAAGGTCGGTCAGATGTGAGTATAAACTGGAGCCTGTCTTGTTCCCTAGGTCTCCCTTTTAAATGTTTCGCTGATTGCTTGATGGCCCCAAGTGTTATCACAGCCTTAGGAGATTCCATGCTCTGCTGGCCTCTGATTGCTACCAAATATTATTGTTTTCAACAAAACCAAGTAAATAGAGCTTTTCCTTGAAGCTCCAAATCATTTCAGCCCCTTTTGGCACCAGTAAGGCAGCCAGTCCCACCAATACTGCACCATGGAGCTGGGGTGGCGGCAGGGGGAGTGAGGACGGGAGCAGTTCTAAGACGATGTGTCACACACTTTGTTGATCTTACCAAGGTTCAATAGTTTCTCTTGAATAAATGCTTTTCAGCTTGTTGTATGCCTTTGGTTAATTTCCAGAGTTCCAAAGTAATTGTTTTTAGTAATTTGCTATTTATTTTTTAGTTGCTGCTTTTGGGAGAGAATGTGTCAAGGTCCTCTCTCTGTTCTTCTGGAAGTTCCCCATGGGTATAATTCAAAATTTTCTGTTTTAATTTAATCTAATATATCAAAAATATCATTTAAACATGTAATTTATATCAATATTGTTATTATTATTATTTTGTAGAGATGGGGTTTCTCCATGTTGCCCAGGCTGGTCTTGAACTCAGGGGCTCAGGTGATCCATCTGCCTCTACCTCCCAAAGTGCTGGGATTACAGGCCTGAGCCACTGTGCCTGGCCTATATCAATATTATTAATGAAGTATTTTGTTTTCTTTTTTTTGTTTGTACCAAGGTTTTATAATCTGATATATATTTTACACTTACAGTTCATCTCAATTTGAACTAGTTACATTTTCAGTGCCTAATAGCCACTTTGGCTAGTGGCTACAAGATTGGACACACAGTTTTAACTGTTGCTAAAGAAATACTGCTGGTTTTTAGATATTAATCCTATGTGTTGTCACCTTGCTAAATTCTCTCGTCATGTCTAATTTCTTGTCTTTAAATTATTTGGGGCTTTCTAGGTAAAAGATTGTATCATCTGCAAATAATAATGGGCTTGTTTCACCTCTTGGTCTTTACACCTCTTATTTATTTTTCTTCTGTTACTGTGCTACCTAAGGTGACGAGTACAGCTACAAATGGAAGCAGTGATCATGGGCAACATTGTCTTGTCAGATCTTACAAGAAATATTGTTAACATTTTGCTGTTAAGAATGCTGTCCCTAACAGGTGTTGATAGCAACTTTTCATTAGATTGAGATGGTTCCTTTCCATTTCAAATTCATACACACACATTCTTGGTGGGCATTTTATTTGCTTTTTATTCTTCTTTTGAGATGATTGCATGATTTTTATAGTAATATAAAATTACATTTAGAGTTTCTTTAACTTTAAGCTACTTTTCCATTCATGGAAAAACCTTTTATATACTATATTTTCTGGGTCATTGTTGCAATTTTTTTAAAGGCTTCTTGTGTCTATGTCCATGAATGAGATTGGCCCCCACTCTTTATTCTCCTGTAGTTCATTATCCATCCAGAAGTTGGAAAAGTCTTAGAAATACTGAACTCATTACTTGTCTACAGAAAGCTATCAAAATTTTCTAAGTTTATTTAAAACAAATTTAAAACCATTATTCGGCCAACAAGGCCTTACAAAATCTGGTATATCTTATGCTATTCTCCATTTACCTTCAGCCTTTTTCAGTGCTACTCAATGTTTTTCTGGATAGCCTATCTAGTTCATTAAGACAAGAAAGATAAATAAATGAATTGCAGAAAAAAAAATCTGTCATTATTTGTGGATGTTATCACTGTATGTGTAGAAAATGAAAAATATGTCTGTAATCCCAGCACTTTGGGAGGCCGAGGCGGGTGGATCACCTGAGGTCAGGAGTTCAAGACCAGCCTGGCCAACATCGTGAAACCCTGTCTCTACTAAAAATACAAAAATTAGTTGGGCATGTTGGCGCATGCCTGTACTTCCAGCTACTCAGGAGGCGGAGACAGGAGAATTGCTTGAACCTGGGAGGCGGAGGTTGCAGTGAGCCGAGATCTCACCACTGCACTCCAACTCAGGCGACAGAGCGAGGCTCCGTCTCAAAAAAAAAAAAAAAAGAAAAAGAAGATGCAAAATAAGGCCCAGCATGGTGGCTTACGCCTATAAACCCAGCACTTTGGGAGGCCAAGGAGGGCAGATAGCTTAAGCTCAGGAATTTGAGATCAGCCTGAACAACATGGTGAAACAACATCTCTACAAAAAATACAAAAAAATTAGCTGGGCTTGGTGGCGCAGGCCTGTAGTCCCAGCTACTCGGGAAGCTGAGGTGCGAGAATCTCTTGAGCCCGGGAGGCAGAGGTTGCAGTGAGCCAAGATTGTGCCACTGCACTCCAGTCTGGGCAACAGAGCCAGACCCTGTCTCAAAAAAAAAAAAAAAAAAAAAAAAAGAAAAGAAAGAGAGAAAGAAAGAAAGAGAAAATGCACAGCATAACCTGTAAATCATTAGCAAAGTTGATGGATATAAAATCAGTGTAAAAAATCAAATATGTTTCTGTCAACAATATATCTTAGCAAAGTTTTATCATTTCTACCATTTTACCTTATGGTAAAAATGATAAAACTTTACTAAGAGATCTTCGGGAAGACCTACATAAAGATACCAAATTCATTGGGTAAAAGACTCAATATTAAAAATACTGCCTATTCTTTCCAAATTGATCCATTAGATCAATTACAAGCAAAATCCCAATGGGGCTTTTTGTAGAAACTGAGAAGCTGATTCTAAAAAAAATGTGATAAAACTACAAAGAGCCACGACTCGCCAAGTGACTTGAAGAAGAACAAGGCGAGAGCACATGCTCGAACAGAGATTATAGTGAACCTATAGTGACTAAGACAGCATGATGTCGGCACAAGGATAGATAAGTAAACCAACAGAACAGAATAGAGAGCCCAGGAACAGATCTCCATACGCTGGGTGCCTCCAGAAAAAGATTCCAAGACTCTAATATTTGTGGCACGAAGTTTCATAAGGAGTATTCTCAGGAAGAGCACCTTGAAGTGAGCAGATGTGTCGCTTCAGCGGTCCTCTCAGGAAATCTGGGTCTGAAGTCACCCTTCACAGTTGTCCCAGTTGAGTTAGGAGGTCCCGATCTTTATATTCCAACATTGACCAGTCATTAGAGGTAGGCTGACCCCAGGGAAGGCATATAGCTTTGAGAAGACGCTTCCTTAGGTTAAGGGCAGTTTCTAGACAATGACTCATCTGTAAGCTGGCAGCCAGAGCAGTGAGTGCACTGGTCCTGAAGTGGGTTACGGGTGGCACAGCACCGTGTCCACTGCCGGCCACCCTTCCACTGCAGTAAGCCCATGCCATCTGGAGCCACTATTCCAGGTTTCTGGCAGGTTTCGTGGCTAGCTCTTTTGCTGGTCTTGGCGGCTCATCTGGGAAGGTAACCCAGGCCCTCAAGCCTGTGTGCTCTAAGCCCCTAGTCACCCTGTTCTTCTCAGGCCATGGCTTACTTGCTTGTCCATTTACTGTTAAGACTGGGAAAGAGGCTGGGCACAGAGGCTCACGGCTGTAATCCGAGCACTTTGGGAGGCCAAGGCAGGCAGATCACGAGCTCAGGAGTTCAAGACCAGCCTGGCCAACATGGTGAAACCCCATCTCTACTAAAGATACAAAAAATTAGCCGGGCATAGTGGCACGCACCTGTAATCCCAGGTACTCGGGAGGCTGAGGCAGAAGAATCGCTTGAATTTAGGAAGCGGAGGTTGCAGTGAGTTGAGATTGCCCCATTGCACTCCAGCCTGGGCGACAGGGCGAGACTCTGTCTCAAAAAAAAAAAACAAAAAAAAACAAAGGCTGGGAAAGAGGGTACCAAGATCACCCGAATGGGTTGCTCAGTGTCTCACTTATCCTTCGCATCCCCATGGTGTAACAACAGTCCGGCCTCCTCCTGATCATCAGGGTTAGTCACCTCTGGCAGAATTCTGACTCTTTTTCTTGCCTTGTAATTTCTTGGCACAAGACGCTCAAATGAATGGGCAACAGGTCAGCTGTAGCTTAAAGTTTAATGGGACATTTTCTGTGTCTTTCTGCATTGTTCTTCTGAGACCTAAGACCTCTCGACCCACAGAGTGTAGAATTGTGGGAAAACAAAGCACAGACTCTCCTCATGGTGTTTTTGCCCCATCACAGATATCTCTAATACTGTAGGGTCTTCCAGATTTTATAGCCCAAGGGACAGGGCTGTGTACACCAAAGCTGAGACCTGCTCCATAGCCATTTCCTGCTCTGGGCCTCAATCCAGAGTAGCTTTTCCTATGGTCGTGGCTGGCCTCAGAGGATGGCCCCTACTGAGCTTCTCGATGATGCTGGTGACCCTCTCATCAGCACTTTCCTTATCTCCTTGGAGGATGGAGCCTCTTCTAGGCCCTCTCACAAGGCAGAGTCAGCTGATGAGTTTTCTGGCCTTGTAGAGTACATCCCCTCTAGCATGTCTCATTCTAGGTCTTATGGTTCCCTCATCTGCCATTTTCCACAGTTTCCAGCATTTTCACTTCCTGCAGGGTGAGTGGCTCTTTCCCCAGGCTTCATCTGTAGCAGCACATTAGCTTTGTCTCTCAGGGGACTTGCCTAGGTGTTAGATCCTGTGTCATGGCAGAGGGCTCCCGTATCAATAAACTCGCCCTCCCAGGCTTCTGTTGCACAGCTCTCGATGAGCACCTTTGGGATCCAGCCCATGTTTCCTCTTTCAGCTCCTGCCAGTGCTGTGAAGCAGGTTCACTGTGCTCTAGTTACCACACTGTCTGAATCTGGTGAGACAGAACACCCACATATAAGTTACATGAAGAGGGTTTGTTACTTACTCATAGGCAGCAAGGGACAATGGAAGCCTAGGATTCATTGGAAGCTAATCCCCAGGGCTCAGGAAAGCCACCTAAGGTTGGATTGGAGCCTTGCCGTGGTGTGTGTGCTCCACTTGGACTGCAGCCAAAGGGCCATGGAAGAAAGTGCATCCTGGGTTTTATGCCCCAGGGCAATGTGACTCACTGGAATAAGGCATTGAAGGACATCCTGTTTCTGGGGTAGGGGGGTCTGGAATAGAGCCCAGGTCTTTCCAGCCAGCTTCTCCTTATCTCACATTGTTGTGTTCCCAGCACAGTCTATGGTTTTTCTTGAGAACTGCAAGTAAGAAAGAGGAGAGAACTGGGTTGGTCCAAGGCCATCTGCAGAACTGTCCTGCAAGTATTTGTTGGCAAGGTCCTGCAGTTCCTTTGCCTACGGTTCTTTCCTTCCCTTAAGAGGCCCAGCACTTGCCTGGCCAGATTACATTGTACCTTGACCCTAGTTACTGGTCTTGGGACTGGGGAAGAGGGGATTGATCCTGAGAAGGGTGCATGCTTTCCTTTAAAGCGGAAGCCTCCAGATCTTCTTTACATCTTCAAGCATGGAAGCAGCACTGACCTTTAACAGGGAAGAACGGTCCACTTCTGCAGACCCAGGAGGTTCAGAGCAATCTAAGAATGCAAGATTTTTTAGCGCATCAACAGAGATGTCCCTATTTCCAGTGTCAGGCTCCTATTCCTTCCCAATTAGGATCCTGACTTTGGCATAGCAAACCTACTGGAGTTGAGCATCCAACCTTCTCTGGAATTCTACTATTCTTACGTCTAAGTCCTGTGAGTACTTGCCGTGTTCTCTTTCTTGACTTAGTGATTGCTTTTGTATTTGCTTTGTGAGTTTTCAACTCTATGTGCTATGGTTTGAAAGTTTTTGTCTCCTTCAAAGTTCATGTTGAAACTTAATCCCCAATGCAACAGTGTGAAGAGGTGGAGCCTTTAGGAGGTGATTAGGCAAGAGGGCTGTGCTCTCATGAATAGATTAGTGCCTTATTAAAGGGCTTGAGGGGATGAGTTCACCCCTTCTACCTGTTGTATCATGTGAAGATGCAGCTTTTCTCACTTCTGAAAAGAACAGTGTCCATGCCGCCATCTTGAAAGCAGAGACCAGGTCCACACCAGGCATACCCAACCTGCCAGTACTTTGATCTTGGACTTTCCAACCTCCAGAATGGTGAGAAATAAATTTCTGTTATTTTTAAATTACCTAGTCTGTGGTATTTTCTTATAGCATCACAAATGGACTAAGACACTATGGGAAAGCTATGGCCAGACAGGCCAAATCTGGCCTGCTGACTGTTTTTGTAAGTGAAGTCTTACTGGAGTACAGCCATACCCATTCACTTACCTATTGTCTATAGCTGCTTCCCACTACAGTGGCAGAAGCGAATAGTTATGACAGAATGTATGGCCCGCCAAAGATGAAAGTATTTATTATCTAGCTAGTTACAGAAGAAGTTTGTTGAGCCCTGCTTTCTATCATATATTTTAATTTGCTCTTTTTGTATATGTATTATATCTCTCAATCTAAAAAAAGAAAGAAAATCTAGCAGCTATCCACTCATCCTGAGAACATATGTATAATTATTATGCCTTCCTATGAACAATTCTTTGATTACTTAAAACCAATCTAAATATTTGCCACGGGCCTTCATGGTGAAGGCTTTACACACCAGCCTGTAATTTAGGGTTGGGGATTAGTTGAGTCACACGTGGGAAACCTGCAGCCTGCCAATCTCACCTCACTCTTTCATTCCCCTTCATGCTGCTGCAGGCAAATTCCTCGATTCAAGGAGGAACACCAGGTGGCTGTCTGGGGATCATCAAAGGTGACCTGAAAAGCCCTTTTCTGCACTGGAGACATGACGTTGGAACAGGGACAACATCTCTAATATCAGGAAGGGTACCAGAGGTGACTTGCTGGGAGAAAAGGAGAGCAGGGAAGAGAACATGTTTACTATTTGGGGGCGTAGTACATTTGGAACAGCAACCCTGGGGGTCAGTTATAAGGCATGTAGATGAGCAGAAGGATCCCTAGAGAGCTTTACTCCCAGACAGGAGGCGATGGAGACGTGTGTGTACGTGAACTTGTTCACTGAGAGCAGCTGTGATGATGTGCCTATAATCAGACATGTGGGTAGGAGTGACAGTGTGCCAGAGCCTAAGACAGGGGTGGTTTGTGGGTCCTTTGGGGAGTGACAAGGGGGTAGTGGTTGCAGCCCCTCCCAGCGTGTGTGTGTGTATGTGTGTGTGTGTGATGGTGAATGAAGGGGAAGGGATCATGGTAATGCATGATATTGCAAGGGTGATGGGAGCATTGGCTTGCTTCTTCATCCTTACAGCTGGGGTTGATGCATATTTTTCCACCTGACTCTTAAAATCTTTGCCTTTTTAAGTAGCTGAGAAGGAGGGCGGGGGTAGTGTCGTGTTGTGAGCTGAGTCACAGGAAACTTAGGCTGTCAGACACATATGGGGAAAGGGTGGCAATCTGAGAGGTAGGAAGAGGATATTTCAGGGGATAGTGGAGGAAGCTCAGTGAAAGGGAGCTTGGTAGCTCCTGCTCTACCAAGCATTTTCTAGCTGGGTGGGGATCACATAGGTCTTTCTGATCTCCTCAACTAGGTTGCAGCTGCCTTTGTGTTCTGACAGCCAATAGCTCACTTCCCGTCCTTTCTGTTCTCCTTCCTGTAGGGTAGAGAGTACTTTGTGGGGAATGTGGTTGGAAGAGCTGGGAAACATCTGCTACCATGGGGCACAGGCTTCCAATTAGAACAAGTGGAGAGCTGGCTGGATCTAGTGCAGGGTGGGCCCTGCTCCATCACCACCCTTGATATGAAGCAGTATTGTGCACCTTCATCTTATTTTCCCTAAATAAGAAATGCTTTCTTATTTAAGAAATTCAGCCAAGAACTCTGTTACTGCGGGTCCTCGTCTCCATGTCCTTACATGCCCCACAGCTTGAAGGAGAGGAGCCCTCTCTTCAGGGCTTGCATTGTTCTCGTAACTTCTGTCCTGCTATGCCAATCCTCAAGCCTAGGGAAAGGTGACTGGAGAGACTTAAGAAAAGAAACTATATTGGGCCGGGTGCGATGGCTCATGCCTGTAATCCCAGCACTTTGGGAGGCCAAGGTGGGCAGATCACCTAAGGTTGGGAGTTTGATACCAGCCTGACCAAAATGGAGAAACCCCGTCTCTACTGAAAGCACAAAATTAGCCGGGTGTGGTGGCGCATGCCTGTAATCCCAGCTACTTGGGAGGCTGAGGCAGGAGAATTACTTGAACCCAGGAGGCGGAGGTTGCAGTGAGCCAAGATTGTGTCATTGCACTCCAGCCTGGGCAACAAGAGCGAAATTCCATCTCAAAAAAAGAAAAGAAAGAAACTAAATCAACATAAGTGGGTTTGATTATTTAATAAAAGTACCTGTTCTCACTTTATTTCAATGTAAAATGAATCTAGGAAAAGTATTACTAGTTATGTAGGAGCTATAGAGGAGTGTTGTGATGGTAATCTAATATTTTTAATTTTAGAATATGTAATCTTCTGCTTTCTGTTATTGTTTGCGTGTGTGTGTGTGTGTGTGCATGTGCACTTATGTTGTGTGCATGCACGCCGTAGGGATTCAGGAAAAACCAGTGTTATCCTGTGGATATAAGTATGTTTAATCACCTTTGTTAGTTGAGGAAGAGTATGGTGGATTACATTATTGTTTACTAAATATTCACTCCTTCTCTATCAATGTCCATGGGAAGAGGATAATGCCCTGCTCTATTGGTACAGGCCTCAACCATGTCACTTGGCCAATGAAATGTAGGTAGGAGTGACGGTGGGCCGCTGCCTAAGCCTTACAGTGTTTTGCGTGTTTCTCTTGCCCCTGTTACACTCCTGCCTTTCACCTCAACCGAAATATGCCTTGGATACATACTGGCCCAGGGAGGAGGAGACACTCATGAAGCCGGCGTAGACCCAAAACCCAGCTTGGACTCAAACCCAGCTGGGCCTCTCCAAGATCAGCCAAACGCAGCCAGACTGCAGACGTGTGAGTGAGAAATAAAGGCTTACTGTGGGCAACTGAGTTTTGGGGTGTTATACACACTCTTGTAAAATTAGCTAACTGATAGGGAGACTTCTAAAGTCCTAATGTCTAATCTCCCCTTTTTCCTCAGTAGTAGTTCTCCTACCCAGTAGTTAGCTGCTGCTAGTCACTTAGCTGAAAGATTGTATGTCTCTGACTCTTGCAGATTGGTAAGGCCTTGTAAGTAGTTCCAGGGAATAACAAGTAAGTAGAAATGTTCCTAAATGGAGAGGGTGTACATTTCTGTTCTTTGCCCTCCTCCCGTGGGTATAGCGCAGGTGTGATGGCTACATCAGGGATCCATAAAGTGCTGCCTACTGGCAGGCCAGATGTTTTTAAAGTTTTATTAGAATATAGTCATGATGGCTGGGCACAGTGGCTCACATCTGTAATTCCAGCACTTTGGGAGGCCAAGGTGGGAGGATCACTTGTGCCCAGGAGTTCGAGACCAGCCTGGGCAACATAGTGAGACCCTATCTGTATTGAAAATTTGCAAAAAGTAAAAATGATAAAAATATATCGTCATGCATATTCATTTGTACATCATCTGCTGCTTTTGTATTACAAAGGTGGAACTGATTAGTTATGACAGAGACTTTGTGGCCAGCAAAGCCTACAATATTTAGTCTCTGGCTCTTTGAGCATGAGTTTACTCACCACTGGCCTGGAATGTGAACTGCCTCCTTATACCATAAAGAACCTGAGAAAACAATATGCTATAATACAATGCTTTTTCCCTGGGAATTTCTTTCAATATTTACTAGTGTCCATCTACCTTTTAATGTTTTTCAGAGATGGGATCTCACTCTGTTTCCCAGGGTGGAGTGTATTGGCGTGATCATAGCTCATTACAGTCTGAAATTCCTGGGTTCAAGCAACCCTCCTGCCTCAGCCTCCTGAGTAGCTGGAACTACAGGTATGTGCCACCATGCTGGGATAATTTTTTTTAAAAAAGTTTCGTAGAGACAGGGTCTCGCTATGTTGACCAGGCTGATCTTGAACGCCTGTCCTCAAGCAATCTTCTCGCTTCAGTCTCCCAAGTAGCTGGGATTCTGGGCTCAAGTCATCTACTTATTTTTTATTTTATTTATTTATTTATTTATTTATTTATTTTTTGAGATGGAGTTTTGCTCTTGTCACCCAGCTGGAGTGCAATGGCACGATCTCAGCTCACTGCACCCTCTGCCTCCTGGGTTCAAGCGATTCTCCTGCCTCAGCCTCCCGAGTAGGTGGGATTACAGGCACCCGCCACCATGCTTGGCTAATTTTTGTATTTTTAGTAGAGACGAAGTTTCACCATGTTGGTCAGGCTGGTCTCAAACTGCTGACCTCAAGTGATCTGCCCGCCTCACCTCCCAAAGTGCTGGGATTTCAGGCGTGAGCCACTGCACCTGGCCCATCTGCTTATTTTTAACTGATACTTGAAAGAAGGAATCATTATCACTAATTATAGTATACAATATTTTCTGTGCATCTTAGTCATAGACACTTTATTGATATTGGATTGAACGTTTCATTGGGTTTCTATTAAGGATAGCGTGAAGTAGAACGGGGACTAAGACCTGGGAAGTGTATACATTCAAGAGTCTTCCATGTGGGTGCTGGTGAGAGGCACAGGGCTGAACAGGGTTAGCAGGGTTACAGCAGAGCAAGAACAGGGCTGAGGACGAAGCCCTGGGAGCAACAGAATTTGTGGGGTGGGAATAAGAGTCCGTGAAGGAGGCCAGAAAGTCAGGAAGGGAATGCTGGAGAGGAGCAGACCTCAGGACCTGTATAAGGGAGGGAACTGAATTCTACTCCTGTTATATACCCAAGATAACTGAAAACATGTTCACAAAAAACATATACATGAATGTTCGTAACAGCACTATTCATGATAGTCCAAAAGTGTAACAAGCCAAATGTGCATCAATGGATGAATGGATAAACAAAATGTGGTCTTTCCACACAGTGGAATACTACTCAGCCGTAAAAAGGAATGAAGTGCTGACACATGCCACAGCATGGATGGACTTGGAAAACATTAAGCCGAGTGAGTGAAGCCAGTCACGAAAGGCCATACGTGGTATGATTCCATTCATATGAAAGTACAGAGCAGGGAAATCTACAGTGAAGGAAAGCAGATTAGTGGTTGTTTAGGGTCAGGGGAGGAGGACGGGAGTATGGGGAGTGAAAGCTAAAGGGTGTGGGGTTCCTTTTTGTGGTGAGAGAAACATGCTAGAGACCATCGAATTGTGAACTTCACATTGGTGAAGTGTATGGTATACGAAACATAAAGCTCAGTGAAGCTGTTTAAAATATTAGGAAGTCACCAGTAGCTTTGAGGAAGCATTTTTAATCAAGTACGAGTGATGAGGCCAGGAGACCGGGTGTGGTATGTTGAGGGTGATTGGGAGTTGCAAAGTGATGAAGGGGAAGCAATGCTGAGAGGTTATTTAAGGTTTGAGAAGATGTGAGGCTGCTTGGAGAGCAAGAGGAGGTGACCTGTCAGTGGAGAGGAAGGGGAGACATTGACAGTTGATGGAGACAGGGCCAAAGGACATTCTCAGGGGAGGCACAGGTGGCAAGTGGAGCCTTTGAAGAGCAGAGAGACCAGTTTCCCCCTAAAACACGAGGGAAAGAAAGAAGAATCCTGAGAGCTCACTGAAAACAGGAATCACATCAGATTTGTTTTTGTAATCTCCACATCTAGCTCAATTAATGGGAAATATACATTTATTCATTCACTAAATATTTAATGAGGGCAGACTGTGCCAGGCACTACTTTCCTGGCTAGTGATCCCACAGCGGCCCTCACAGACAAAACCTCCATTCTAGTTCAAGGGGGTGAAACAGCACACAGGCTGTGGAAGAGTTGTTAGCATTCACCAAATGTCCATGAGTGCCTCTGTTTCCCAGCTCTCCTTGCAGTGAGGCTGAAACCACATGACTAGTTCTGGCCAATGGCCTGTGGGTGCATCACTTTCAGGTTGGGGCAATAAAGAGCCAGTGTTTGGCCTCCTTTTCTCCTCTTCTGCTATGGTGACCTTGGAAACCACATGTCCATGAAGCAATAGGGATCCTTTCTGTGTGCAACGTGTTCTCGCCTCTTGATTTGCTTTGATTCTCCTCTCTATCTCCTCTTCCATTTCTTTCTGTCTTTCTTTTAAGTGCTGGTCACAACAGGCTAAATGATTTCATGAGTCACTAATAAGCTCTTTGAAAAATATTGTTCTAGATCAACACTTAATCTGCACCTGAATCGTAAGGGATCTTGTTAATACAGGTTCTGGCTCAGTAGGTATGAGTTGGGGCCTGAGAGTCTGCATTCTAAAAATCTCCAAAGGCAGGGTGCAGTGGTTCACGTCCATCATCCCAGCACTTTGGGTCTAGGAGTTTGAGACTGGCCTGAGCAACATCCTGAGACTCTGTTTCTATAAAAAAAATTTTAAGAAGTAAAAAAATTAAAAAATGAAAAGCTCCTAGGTGGTGTGCTGCTGCTGCTCCAGGTTCAAGGGTCACAATTTTAGTAGCAAGGTCCTAGAGGGCATCCCTGTGCCCCTGGTAATGACATTTTTGACAAAAGTATATCTCACTGGAGTAATACACACATGCAGATGTAACAGACTTGCACATATGTATACTCATGTACATGTGTCCACCACACATGTGTGCCCACAGATTTGTGACCATCCACTCCTCCCCAGGTACCCTTATTGGTATCTGTCAGCTTAAAAATGAGATATGTTCAAACATTTTGTTAATCGGTGTTTTGACCATGTGCCATTTAGTTGCATCTGGTGAGTGAGTGAACACACAGTCATCCTGGGGGTGGTTGGAGGGGAGCTAGTAGGGGAGGAAATAAATCAAAACTCCAGCAAGAGTCAAAGGGAGCGTCCTGTGCCTGGCAGAGTCCTCACTCCACTTGCTGGGCTTCATCCAACCCCTGTGTACCCATGGGGCACCTCTGGGGACATCAGTCATAATTCCTGCTTTCTACAACCATCCCTTTTGATTTTTACATCATAAATAAAGTTCATCTTCTGTGTCTGTTGCCATCATGCTGTAAGTCCCATGGCGTCCCAGTCTCATAAATCTTCTGCCCTTTTTGGCAGCCCCACTAGTCTTATTTATTATTATTGTTGGCACCGTTGTTGTTTGCTAACAGTGATGATTCTCTGGGAACAGATTATATGAAAATATGAGCTTTACACAGAGAATAGCATTAATGCTGTGTTAATGAGTCATCAGCATGAATACCGTTGAGGTGAGAGGTAATCATAAGGGCCTCTGTACCGTCATGATGGCATTTTAGTGTTTTGATGGGAAGCTTTTCATATACAAAGTAATATACATTAATTTGAGGCTACTATAAGAGTAATGTTTGCAAACAAACAAAACAAACATTTTTTCAAAAATGTGCCATTAAGGAATACAATAAGTCATTGAACATTGTCTAATTTAGAGTCATAAAAGTCTTACAAATTCCATCTATTCTTTTTCAAGGTACTTAAAGGAAATGAGTTCTATAGAAGTCAACACTCAGCCTTAGGACAATTGTTACAAATTATTAAGCTCATTTTGTGCAAGACATGAGTGAATGAATGGGTTACAGAACAATGGAAGTAAATCACACACATAAATCACACTTCCAGCCGGGCGGTGGCTCATGCCTGTAATCCTAGCACTTTGGGAGGCTGAGGTGAGTGGCTCACGCCTGTAATCCCATCACTTTGGGAAGCTGAGGTGGGTGGCTCACGCCTGTAATCCCATTACTTTGGGAGGCTGAGGTGGGTGGATCACTTGAGGTCAGGAGTTTGAGAGCAGCCTGTCCAACATGGTGAAACCCCGTCTCTGCTACAAATACAAAAAACTAGCTGGGCATGGTGGCGGGCGCCTGTAATCCCAGCTCTCTGGAGGCTGAGGCAAGAGAATCGCTTGAACCCAGAAGGCGGAGGTTGCAGTGAGCCAAGATTGTGCCACTGCACTCCACCCTGGGCAACAGAGTGAGACTCCATCTTAGAAAAAATAAGTAAATAAAAGTAAAGCACACTTCCACTCAGTTTCTCAGCCATGCAGGGTACACCTGCTTACTGTATCTTTCCCGAGAGCCACACAATTATGAAAAGAATAAGACTTTCCCTTTTATTAAAGACAGAGTATAAAAAGTATTTGTTCCTTTAAGACCATTTTATTGAGGTATGATTGACACATAAAGAGCTGTACATATTTAATGTATCCAGCTGGATGAATTTAGGCATAAGTATACCCCTGTGAAACCATCACCACCACCAAGGCCATAGACATGCCCATCACTTTCCCAAGCTTCCTCCCACCCCCTTTATTATTATTATTATTATTCTGCGGTAAGAGCACTTAACAGACGATCTGCCCTCTTAGCGAATTTCAAGTATCCAAGACAGTATTGTTAGCTATAGGTACTATGCTGTAGTAGGTCTCTAGAATTTATTTATCTTGCATAACTAAAATTTGCTACCTTTGACCATCACTTTCCATTTCCCCTCCTCCAGCCCTTGGCAACCACCATCCTGCTCTCTACTTCTATGAGTTCGACCATTTCAGATTCCTCATCACACTAAAACCAGGCAGTATTTGTCTTTCTATATGTGGCCTATTTCTGTTAGCATGATGTCCTCCAGGCTCAGCCAAATTGTCACAAGTGGCAGAATGTCACTTCTGTTTTTTATGACTGAACCCCATTCCATTGCATGTACATACCATGTTTCTTCATCCATTCCTCCGTCAATGGACACGTCGGTTGTTTCCATATCTTGGCTATCGTGAATAACGCTGCAGCGAGCATGGGAGGGCAGATGTCTCTTTGAGATCCTGATTTCAGTTCCTTTGGATAAATACCCAAAAGTAGGATTGCTGGATCATATGATCGTACTATTTTTAATTGTTTGAGTAACCTCCACACAATTTACATTCACGCCAATAGCGTATCAGGGTTTCTGTTTTCCCACATATTTGCCAACACTTATCTTTATTTATTTATTTATTTATTTTTTTGAGACAGAGTTTTGCTCTTGTTGCCCAGGCTGGAGTGCAATGGTGCAATCTCAGCTCATGACGACCTCCACCTCCCGGGTTCAAGCGATTCTCCTGCCTCAGCCTCCCGAGTAGCTGGGATTACAGGCATGCACCACCATGCCTAGCTAATTTGTATTTTCAGTAGAGACAGGGTTTCTCCATGTTGGTCAGGCTGGTCTTGAACTCCTGACCTCAGGTGATCCACCCGCCTCGGCCTCCCAAAGTGCTGAGATTACAGGCGTGAGCCACCACGCCCGGCTGTTTTGTTTTTAATATAATAGCCATCCTCCCAGTGAGGTGATTTCTCCTTATGATTTTTTTTTTTTTTTGAGACGGAGTCTTGCTCTTGTCACCCAAGCTGGAGTGCAATGGCGCAATCTCAGCTCACTGCAACCTCCACCTCCCAGGTTCCAGTGATTCTCCTGCCTCAGCCTCCCGAGTAGCTGGGGTTACAGGCATGTGCCACCACGCCCGGCTAATTTTTGTGTTTTTAGTAGAGACAGGCTTTCACCATGTTGGCCAGGCTGGTCTCAATCTCCTGACCTCAAGTAATCTGCCCGCCTCGACCTCCCAAAGTGCTGGGATTACAGGCGTGAGCCACCATGCCCAGCCAGTACCCATTTTTAAATTGGGTTATTTGGAGGTTTCTTTGCTATTGAACTGTTTGAGTTCCTTGTATACTGTGGATGTTGACCTTTTATCAGGTATGTTGTGGATGTTAACCTTTTATCAGGTATGTTGTGGATGTTAACCTTTTATCAGGTATGTGGGTTGCAGACAGTTTCTCCCATTCTGTAGGTTGTCTTTTCAATTGTTTCCTTTGCTCTGCAGACCTTTTAGTTTGATATAATCCCACTTGTTTGTTTTTACTTTTGTTGTCTGTGCTTTTGTTGTCATGTCCAAACAGTTATCACCAAGACCAATGTCAAGGAGTTTTTCCTCTATGTTTTCTTCCAGAAGTTTTACAGTTTCAGGTCTTAGGTTTAAATCCTTCATACATTTTTAGTTGATTTTTGTGTATGATGTAAGAAAGGAGTTCACTCTCATTCTTTTGCCTGTGGATATCCAGTTTTCCACACCATCCTGTTTTGTTTTCTTGGTGCCTTGTTGAAGGTAAGTTGATCGTGTGTATGGGGAAGAGGGTTATTCCTGGCTTCTCTACTCAGCTCCATTGGTCTAGGTGTCCATTTTTAGGCTAGTACCATACCGTTTTGATTACTGCAGCTAAAGTAGTAGCTTTCTTCACTGAAAGGAAGCTTAACGGTATTATTCATAAACCGTAAAATTTTAGTTTACTAGGGTAGAATCCTTCAAAAATGGCATATGGGAAAGTATAAACTGATGGGTTTCTCACTAACAGAAACTCTGAGCCCAATTTAGGACCATGAACAGATTAATTTCTGTTTATACTAAACAAAGTGTTATGTAGAGAATCTCTTCAATCTAATACTGTTTCTTATGCTAAAATATAGCTGTCTTTTTTTTAAAAACTATTTAGTTTAGAAACCATTTCAATTTATACATTTCCCATACTTCTGTTCTTCCAAAAAATAAACACATACAAACACCTCGCGGTTTCTTTTGAAATTCCTTCCATGAGAAAGGTGAGCAGGAAGAAACGGGCGACAACTACAAGCCTGTCATACTCTTGTTAGATTAAGAATCTGGGAACCGTTGGTCGGGCGCAGTGGCTCATACCTGTAATCCCAGCACTTTGGGAGGCCAAGGTGGGTGGATCATCTGAGGTCAGGAGCTCAACACCAGCCTGGCCAACATGGTGAAACCCTATCTCTACTAAAAATACAAAACTTAGCTGAGTATGGTGGTACACACCTGCAGTCCCAGCTACTTGGTAGGCTGAGGCAGGAGAATTGCTTGAACCCTGGAGGCGGAGGTTGCAATGAGCTAAGATAGTTACCCTGCACTCCAGCCTGGGCAACAGAGTGAGACTGTCTGAAAAAAAAAAAAAAAAAAGAATCTGGGAACTGTAAACCTTGCCCTTCCAATAAAGGCAATTTTTGTTGGCTATTTTGGTGCCTAATCGCTTGTGTGCCTGCCGGGAAAAGTCCAATGAGAGCAGCATGTGGGCGTGGTGTGTGCACTCTCAGTTCTGAGGAAGGCCTGCTCCCTCCTGCACTAACCCAGGGTGCTTTCGCCCACTTGAGACCAGTGTGACGTACGGCTTTGCATTCCAATAATGACACGTTCCAAACTGATTTGGCAGCCAGAACTGTTTGCCAGTGGTCAGCTTGTTTAAGTGATATAAGGAAACCAGTAAAACAGAATCCTGAATCAGAATACCGATGATTCATACAAAAATTAAAACAGGCCTTAAATCTAAAAAGTACTTATTACCACCTTGTGGTCACATACCCCCCACACTATAGCAAAAATGGAAATCCCGCAGCAGCCAGATGTGGGAGAGAAGGGAGGTAGCCCTCCGTCCCAGAACAATAAACAAAGGAGCTGCAGAGCCGCGGAGCACTAAGGAGGGCTGTGCTCTTCAAACACAGCCCCATTCAGACACGCCTCCCTCAGCAGACTTTCCTGCAGACGGGCGTACTGACAGATGGATGTTCAGACACGTAGACATTCAGAGAGACACAGAGATGTTCAGACAAGTGCATTCTGGCTGGGTGGGTGGCTCACGCCTGTAATCCCAGCACTTTGGGAGGCTGAGGCAGGCAGATCACCTGAGGCCAGGAGTTGGAGACCAGCCTGGCTAACATAGTGAAACCCCGTCTCTACTAAAAATACAGAAATTAGCTGGGTACGGTGCTGGGCGCCTATAATCCCAGCTACTCAGGAGGCTGAGGCAGGAGAATCGCTTGAACCCAGGAGGCGGAGGTTGCAGTGAGCCAAGATCGTGCCATTGCACTCCAGCCTGGGTGACAGAGTGAGACTCTGTCTCAAAAAATAAAAAATAAAAAACAGACAAGTGCGTTCTGACAGATGGACATTCTGACAGACAGGTGTTCAGACACATGAATCAGAAATATGCATGTTCAGACACAGATGATTAGACACATGGACAGATGTTCCATTCAGAGAGACATATATTCTGACAGATGGACAGAAGTTTAGACAGACAGACGTTCCAGCAGATGGGCATTCTGACACACAAGAAGTTCCAACAGAAGATGTTCATACAGATGTTTGGACGGACTGACATTTAGACAAATGGACAGAAGTTCAGACAGACAGACATTCCAACAAATGGATGTTGAAACAGATGGACAGACCTGTCAAATGAGCATTCTGACAGACGGGCATTATGACACACAGATGGTCAGAGATGGACTTTCCAACGTATGGATATTCCGACAGATTCATGTTCAGAAAGATGTAAATGGATGTTCCCAAAGGAGAGACTTTCAGACAGACAGATGTTCCTACCAATGGGTGTTTTCACACACAAAAATGCAGACACACAGATCATTGGATAGAGCATACTGATGGACACCAATAGATGTCCAATAGATGCTTAAACAGATAGATATTTGGACAGATGGACATTCAGACAGGAGGTCGTTTGGGTAGGCCAACAGATCACTTTCAGACAGACGGACATTCAGACAGATGGACATTTGGACAGACAGATCTTGGGACAGGTGGAAAGATTCACATACACACACACATTGTGACAGATGGGCATACTGACTGATGGACATTCAGACATGTGAACAGATGTTCTGGCAGGTGGGTGTTTTGGCAGACAGGCATTCTGAGAAGACATTCGAATGGACAGATGGTGGACGGATGGACAGGAGGAAACATTCAGATAGGTGGATGCTCAAACAGATGTTCGCTCAGTCACAAAGATGTTCAGACACACACATGTTCTTACAGGTGGATGTTCTGACAAACAGAAATTCAGACGTTATTGGAGGATGGAGGGGTGTTCAGAATGATGGGCATCAGACAGAGAGAGTGTCAGAGAGCTGGACATTCAGACACATGGCCAGATGTACAAACAGATAGATATTTGGACAGATGCCCAGATGCCCTGACAGACAGATGGCTGTTGAGACAGAACAACATTCAGACAAATGAACAGACAGACATTCAGACTGATGGACTTGTGGACATAGGGACAGACATTCACAAAGATGGTTTTTCAAGCAGATAGACTGAGTATCTGATAGACTGGATCCATCTGAAGGTCTGCAGGTGGACAGATGTTCAGACAAACAGGTGTTTTGGGAGAAGGGTGTGCCAATGTACAGCAGTTCTGACAGATGGATGCTCAAATGCTTGTTCCTGTAGACTGATGTTCAGACAGATGATATGCATTCTGACAGGCAGACATTATGACAGGACAGTGAGGACAATGGAAGTTTGGGCAGACAGAGGCCATTCCAGCAGATAGGTGCCTACAGAAGATATCCTGTGTGTCAGATGCTCGTACGTGGGAATGTCTGTCTGACAAGCCGACTTTCTGTATGTTCCAGTGTCTGTCTCTCTGTATGTCTGTCTGCAACTCTGTCCATCCGCCTAAACACCTGTCTGCCTGAACATCTGCCTGTCCGTCTGGGCATCCATGTGTCTGAATGTGCATGTGTTGGAATTGCTGTATGTTGGAATTCCCATCTGTGATAACATCCATCTGTCTGAATGTGTTTGTATGAGAACCCATCCACATGTCTGACCATCCTTAAGTCTGAACATCTTCATGTTGGCACACCCATCTGTTGGAACATCAGTTTACCAAAATGTCTGTTCATCTCTCAAAACATTTGTCGATATGAATGTATGTTCTTCTGTCCTAATGTCCCCCTGCCTGCCTTCCTGAATGTCAATGGGTCCAAACATCTGTCTGTCTGAATGTCCATCTGTTTACTATACAGTTTATAAAACTCTTGTGAAAGTGTCCCTGTAGGGTTGTTACAGAATCCGGAGGACTTCAAGTGAAACAGGAGACTCGAGAGCAGGTTTGGATGTGGGATTAGGAAGAGAATTTGAGGTCCTATTCACCTGGGAACTGAAGGTGGGATCATGACTAATGCTGAGAAAGTACCCCACACCTAACCCCAGAGCCTGGCATATCAAAGACCAACTCCCCTTATTGTTTCATTTTTATGAGGCCAAGCCTATGTCTGACTGTCGGCTCCTCCTGTGGGCAGCCTGGCGAGGGAGGGAAGCTCTAGGGAGTCCATGTCTTCCTCCTGGTCCTGTGTGCACACAGGGAAGATGGGGCTGGTGCCTAATTAATGTGATCTTCAGGACAGGTGATTTGAGGTTGTCAGAGTAACACAAACTGAGACTGATGAATCTCAGGTGGAAAAGGATCTGATAGGCAGAAGACTTGGGAAGGCACTGGATCCAGAATTTAGCCAGGACAGGGAGAGAGAAGGACCTGACTGGTGAATCACAGGGAAGCCTTTGATTTTGTTTGTTTGTTTGTTTTTGAGATGGAGTCTCGCTGTCGCCCAGTCTGGAGTACAATGGCACAATCTTGGCTCACTGCAACCTCCACCTTCTGGGTTCAAGCAATTCTCCTGCCCCAGCCTCCTGAGTAGCTGGGATTACAGGTGTGCACCACCATGCCCGGCTAATTTTTGTATTTTTAGTAGAGATGGGGTTTCATTATGTTGGTCAGGATGATCTTGAACTCCTGACCTCGTGATCCACCTGCCTCGGCCTCCCAAAGTGCCGGGATTACAGGTGAGAGCCACCGCACCCATCTGTAGGCAGCCTTTGTGACGATGGTAACGGTGGAGATGATGATGGAAGTGGCAATGATGGCGGCCGCCAGCTGCTGGTGTTTAATACCTGCCAGAGCTTCTGCTGGGTCTTCTACATGCACTGTCACATATATTACTCATGCTGATGTTATACGGTCAGTATTATGATCCCCATTTTAGATAATAAAAGTGAACTTTAGAATGAAAATGTCCCTTGTGTGAGTTCACTTGAACATTAAATGTCAAAATTGGAAATAAAAGCCGTTTCTGACTACAGAATTAATCCATTCACCCCTTCATTACTTACATCATAACTATTACCTACTAGCAGGCCAGGCATTGTGCTCAGTGCTAGGGAAAATACAGTGAGGGAAAAAAGGCATAATTCCTGCTTGTGTGGACTTTTTTCTCCCGGGGGCATGGAGGCAAACATGAATAAAATATGTGTCTAGTCAAAACCTGCTGCTAAGGGTGAGAAAGAGAATAGGACGGTGGGTGTTGAGGGCGTGGCCCAGGGCACCTGATCAGGCTCTTTAGGAGGCTTCTCAGAGGAAGCCGCATTGAAAATGGGGAGAGTGTGGGTTATGGGATGAAGGATGGGTTGGGGTAGAGCATTCCAGGCAGAGGGAAGGATGTGCTGCATCTGAGCTACTGGAAGAAAACCCCTGAGGCTGGGATAAAGAGGGAGAAGAGAAAAGTACAGGGTGAGGCTGGACAGGCCAGTTCATTTTGGATCCTCTGGGCATCTTAGGACCCGGGCCTTTCTTCAAAGAGCAAAGGGCAGTCCATTGGCTGGACTGGACGAGGTCCTTTTTTTTTTTATTTTTATTTTTATTTTTTGAGATGGAGTCTTGCTCTGTCGCCCAGGCTGGAGTGCAGTGGCGCGATCTCAGCTCACGGCAAGCTCCACCTCCTGGGTTCACGCCATTCTCCTGCCTCAGCCTCCCGAGTAGCTTGGACTACGGGCACCCGCCACCACGCCCGGCTAATTTTTTTGTATTTTTAGTAGAGACGGGGTTTCACCATGTTAGCCAGGATGGTCTTGATCTCCTGACCTCATGATCCGCCCGCCTCAGCCTCCCAAAGTGCTGGGATTACAGGCGTGAGCCACCGCGCCCGGCCAAGGTCCTTCATTTTTTAGAGCCTCAGCCTTCTTGTCTGTAAATTGGGACACCTGAGGCCTCCTTCACAGGCTTCCCATGAGTATTTGGTGAGAGAGTTAACTTGAAAGCTCAGCACAGTGCCTGCCTTGGATTGATTTCTGTAACTTTATATAGAAACTGAGATGTTTAAAGAACGGAAATCCAAAATAATCAAATCATATTCCTGTAAATAAAGATAAAAAGAAATAGATGTCTTTGGTCTGAAGGGATGAGTTACAGGCAGACTAGGATTCAAGGGCGTGAGCCCACAGAAGTGGGTTGTAGGCCCAGAGGAGGAGACAGGAAACAGCAGGCATTAGGAGAAGCTGAGCAGACACTCGGTTTAAGTTGGGCTGCTTTAGCTATGGTCCAAATGCTATTTCTTTTTTCTTCTCTTTTATTTTATTTTTTTGAGACCGAGTCTCACTCTGTTGCTCAGGCTGGAGTGCAGTGGTGCAATCTCGGCTCACTGCAAGCTCCACCTCCTGGGTTCACGCCATTCTCCTGCCTCAGCCTCCCGAGTAGCTGGGACTACAGGCGCCTGCCACGACGCCCAGCTAATTTTTGTATTTTTAATAGAGATGGGGTTTCCCCAAGTTGGCCAGGCTTGTCTCAAACTTCTGACCTTAGGTGATCTGCCTGCTTCGGCCTCCCACAGTGCTGGGATTACAGGCATGAGCCACCATGCCCAGACTCCAGATGCTATTTCTGAACTCATCCCTGTTGTCCTTTCCAGGTTTGGGGAGGTGTGAGAAGTGCCCAGCACCACAGGCCAAGGGATCGCTGCCTGCCCATGGCCACCACCTTCCTGGACTTAGAACCCTGGGGAAGACCTAGCCTGTGCGACTCTGTCCTTCTCTCTCCTCACAGCCCTGGTTCTGAGGGTCTTTGTGAAGCATTGAGACACTCCCATTGTCAAAGGCCACAGCTGGTCTCTCAGCTATTAGATTGGTGCCATTACTTTTAATGGCAAAACCTCAATGACTTTTGCACCGACCTAAATCCATTCTCCTCACCTCATTCCCTTTGTGTCCTCTGCTCCCTGCTCTTCACTGGGGGTCCTGTTACCTGAAAGGGGTCCCAATCCAGACCCTAAGAGAGGGTTCTTAGATCTCACACAAGAAAGAATTTGAGGTGGATCCATACTGTAAAGTGAAAGCAAGGTTATTAAGAAAGTAAAGGAATTAGGCCTGGAGCAGTGGCTCACGCCTGTAATCCCAGCACTTTGGGAGGCCGAGGCGGGCGGGTCACGAGGTCAGGAGATTGAGATCATCCTGGCTAACACGGTGAAACCCCGTCTCTACTGAAAATACAAAAAATTAGCCGGGCGTGGTGGTGGATGCCTGTAGTCCCAGCTACTCGGGAGGCTGAGGCAGGAGAATGGTGTGAACCCGGGAGGCGGAGCTTGCAGTGAGCCGAGATTGCGCCACTGCACTCCAGCCTGGGCGACAGAGCAAGACTCCATCTCAAAAAAAAAAAAAAAAAAGGAAGTAAAGGAATTAAAAGAATGTCACTCTAATAGGCAGAGCAGCCCTGAGGGCTGTTTGTTGCCCATTTTTATAATTATTTCTCGATGATATGCTAAACATGGGGTACATCATTCATGCCTCCCCTTTTTAGACGATAGAGGGGAACTTCCTGACGTGGCCATGGCATTTGTAGACTGTCCTGGCGCTGGGGGGAGTGTAGCAGCGAGGATGCCCAGAGGTCACTCTCGTCGCCATCTTGGTTTTGGTGGGTTTTAGCGGCTTCTTTACTGCAGCATGTTTTATCAACAAGGTCTTTCTGACCTGTATCTTGTGCCGACCTCCTATCTCATCCTGTGTCTTAGAACACCTAACCATCTGGGGATGCAGCCCCGTAGGCCTCAGCCTTATTTTACCCAGCCCCATTCAACATGGAGTTGCTTTGGCTCAGACGCCACTGACAGTCCTACCACAGCGACCTGCCCCTCCAGACCATCCACCCTTGGAATCGTTATTCCCAGAAGCTGTTTCCACTGTGCCAGAAGATGATCACTGTGGTCCTGGCCTGTAAAACCGAAAGGCCAGGGAGCAGCATCTGGCAGCTCACAGCACCCAGAGCTTCTAACTCCTGCATTTTCATCTGCTCCCTCGTCCACATGATGCTCTATGGGGGTGGCTAGTGAACCCTCCTCTCTCCCCAGATGCAGGCCCTTATCTGAGCCTGGACACATCAGCCTGGAGGGCAGTGAGGGGCCAGTCACTGCCTCCTACTCTGTCCTGAGCTGCTTCCTGGCTGTGGTCAGCTTTTCTGTCACTTTTGCAGCTGGAAACCTCTGTGATACCTTCTGTGAGGCCAAGTTCCTCATGTTCTGCATGCCCGTGGTCCCACAGTGTCCAGGCATCCTTCCTGCTCACCAACCCGTGCACTGGGGCAAGGCCATGGGGGTCAGGGAGGTCTCCACATTGGCCTCCAGCCTAGGGTTGCTGGGATGTGTATTTGCTCCTAAATGCTACATAACCCTGCTGAGACCAGACCAAAATTTGGTTATAAAGAAGGAAGGTTTGAGGAACAGCATATTTTCAGGAGCTTTGACTATGTTTGCACAAATCGTGAGCATCTTGGAGAAAAAAGGAGCATTGCTATACTTGTACATCTTGTTTCTATTTAAGATTTATCTACATTCTCTCAGGACAAGAGAATTCTCCTGTTATAACCATCCAGGACACCCCAATGCTCATGAGGCTCACCTCAGAACAAAAACATTTGAGACTTGTTGGTGCACCAAGTATCAGGCCATGGATAGTCTTATCATTTCTTTGCCTTGTTCTTTTGTGGGAGCTGCTAATTTCCCTCCGTATCTTTAGACAACAGTCTGGTTGCCTAGAGTCCTGAAACACATTTCTCTAATTGCTTCTGCTTGTTGTCTCTAGAGCCCACTAGAGAATACGTTGTTAATACCTGAGCCATGCGTTCCTTCGGCGCTTCAATACTTTTCTTTTTTTTTTTTTTGAGACAGAGTCTTGGTCTGTTGCCCAGGCTGGAGTGCAGTGGCGCAATCTCGGCTCACTGCGACCTCCGCCTCCTGAGTTCAAGCAATTATCCTGCCTCAACCTTCCAAGTAGCTGGGATTACAGGCGCCCTCCACCACGCCCAGCTAATTTTTGTATTTTTAGTAGAGACGAGGTTTCACCGTGTTGGCCAGGCTAGTCTCGAACTCCTGACCTCATGATCCGCCCGCCTCAGCCTCCCAAAGTGCTGGGATTACAGGTGTGAGCCCCCATGCCCCGCCAAGCTTCAGTACTTTTCACTGTGCATTGAACTTAGTAGACTCTTTTCTGTACCCCTTCATATCCCGTCATCAGCCTGGAAACAGCACACTGTTAGGGTGACCAACCATCCCAGCTTGCATGGGACTGAGGGGTTTCCCAGGACACAGATTCTTTCAGTGCTAAAGATGGAACTGTCCCAGGCAAACCAGGATGGCTGGTCACCCTAACAGTTCAGGCCACGCTTTGGAGCTGGGCAGATGGTGGTGCCAACATATGCATTCTTTGATTTACTTTAGTCCATGTCCTTGGTCAGTTCACAAAACACTTCTGAACCTCATTTTGTCTCATTTGCCAAATGGAGGTAATAATAGTCAACGTGTAG
Organism: Pongo abelii; assembly: GCF_028885655.2. Taxonomy (NCBI): domain Eukaryota; kingdom Metazoa; phylum Chordata; class Mammalia; order Primates; family Hominidae; genus Pongo; species Pongo abelii. The sequence continues at coordinate 187,434,039 of NC_071989.2, forward strand.
CACTGTTCCGAAGATGAAATGGGCTCATGTGTGTCAAAATACGTCCCTTGATATTTGGTGAGCATTGATTATCTTTGCCTGGTGTCATCTAAATGGGCATGATGAGGTTGAAGTCTTAGGATGCAGACTGATAGTAGACAGAATTGAACATATATTATCCCAATAACCGTTTCTCGCATTTTTTTTTCTTGAGACAGTCTCATTCCATCACCGAGGCTGCAGTGCAGTGGTGCAATCTTGGCTGACCACAGCCTTGACCTCCTGGGCTCAAGCGATCTTCCCACCTCGGCCTCTGTAGTAGCTGGGACTACAGGCACACATCACTGCACCTGGCTAATTTTTGTATATTTTTGTAGAGACCAAGTCTCCCCATGTTGCCTGGTCTCAAACTTCTGGGCTCAAGGGATCTACCCACCTCACTTCCCAAAGTGCTGGGATTACAGGCATGGGCCACTGCACCTGGCCTCATTCCTCACATTTGTGAAATGCTTCATTCTTTACTGAGACCTCTTACTGCATTAGCCTGTGCCTGCTCATGTGGGAGTCAACCTCAGCTGATAGTGGCCAGTCAACAGGGAGAGAGGGGCCTGGTTAGGACTGGATGAGGCTGGAGATAAGTGGGTCACTCAGATGCCACAGGGGTTAAGCTGAGGGGCTGAGAGGCCGAGGAGTTCAGCTTTGCTGGGAGTGGCCCAGGCACCCCAGGCAGTGCTGACTGTTCTCGAGGAGCAGAATGCTGAGCACAGGAGCCAGAAAGGCCCTGGCACCTAGAAGCCTCCTACAGCTGCCACTTGAGTCCACTGCTCCATTCAAGGTCCTCTTCTTGGCCCCAGACCTGGTCCCCATGTTCTCTTTTCCTGTTGCAGTCACTGGGCAGTCTGCTTTTCCTCCCCAGCGTCTACCCCCATTCACTCTCCCCACTGCTGACTTCAAGGTCCTCCACCATCGCTAACCCTTCTTTGTTTCTAACTTCAAAGATGACTTCTCAGCCCTTGTAGGTTTCAGGCTGATCCTACTGACCATTTTAGACAGCAGCTGAGTGACGGCCATGATCACTAACACGAGGAAGTTCAAGCACCTCCAGGGCTCCTTCCACGATGACTCCTGACCCCATAGAATGAGAGAGAGAAGCCCTCACTGGGCACCCCTCTTGACTGTCATCCCTATTCACCATCCATGTGACTCCACTGTGGGAACACACATAATGCCCTCACCTTCTGATATCCAGACACAATATAGGGAGAACAATATTAACAGTGATAGTCACTGTTTATTCTTATTGAGGGTTTCGTATATGCCAGACACTAGATAAAAACTTTCCAAGGCTGAGGGCGGTGGCTCACGCCTAGAATCCCAGCACTTTGGGAGACTGAGGTGGGCGGATCACAAGGTCAGGAGATCAAGACCATCCTGGCCAACATGGTGAAACCCCATCTCTACTAAAATACAAAAAATTAGCCAGACGTGATGGTGCATGCCTGTAGTCCCAGCTACCTGGGAGGCTGAGGCAGGGGAATCACTTGAACTCAGGAGGGAGAGGTTGCAGTGAGCTGAAATCATGCCACTGCACTCCAACCTGGTGACAGAGCAAGACTCCCTTTGACTTTCTTCACAAAATTGGAAAAAACTACTTTAAAGTTCATATGGAACCAAAAAAGAGCCCGCATTGCCAAGTCAATCCTAAGCCAAAAGAACAAAGCTGGAGGCATTACGCTACCTGACTTCAAACTATACTACAAGGCTACAGTAACCAAAACAGCATGGTACTGGTACCAAAACAGAGATATAGACCAATGGAACAGAACAGAGCCCTCAGAAATAATGCCGCTTATCTACAACTATCTGATCTTTGACAAACCTGACAAAAACAAGCAATGGGAAAAGGATTCCCTATTTAATAAATGGTGCTGGGAAAACTGGCTAGCCATATGTAGAAAGCTGAAACTGGATCCCTTCCTTACACCTTATACAAAAATTAATTCAAGATGGATTAAAGACTTACATGTTAGACCTAAAACCTAAAAACCCTAGAAGAAAACCTAGGCAATACCATTCAGGACATAGGCATGGGCAAGGACTTCATGTCTAAAACACCAAAAGCAATGGCAACAAAAGCCAAAATTGACAAATGGGATCTAATTAAACTAAAGAGCTTCTGCACAGCAAAAGAAACCACCATCAGAGTGAACAGGCAACCTACAGAATGGGAGAAAATATTTGCAACCTACTCATCTGACAAAGGGCTAATATCCAGAATCTACAGTGAACTCCAACAAATTTACAAGAAAAAAACAACCCCATCAAGAAGTGGGCAAAGGATATGAACAGACACTTCTCAAAAGAAGACATTTATGCAGCCAAAAAACACATGAAAAAATGCTCATCATCACTGGCCATCAGAGAAATGCAAATCAAAACCACAATGGGATACCATCTCACACCAGTTAGAATGGCGATCATTAAAAATTCAGGAAACAACAGGTGCTGGAGAGGATGTAGAGAAATAGGAACACTTTTACACTGTTGGTGGGACTGTAAACTAGTTCAACCATTGTGGAAGTCAGTGTGGCGATTCCTCAGGGATCTAGAACTAGAAATACCATTTGACCCAGCCATCCCGTTACTGGGTATATACCCAAAGGATTATAAATCATGCTGCTATAAAGACATATGCACACGTATGTTTATTGTGGCACTATTCACAATAGCAAAGACTTGGAACCAACCCAAATGTCCAACAATGATAGACTGTATTAAGAAAATGTGGCACATATACACCATGGAATACTATGCAGCCATAAAAAATGATGAGTTCGTGTCCTTTGTAGGGACATGGATGAAGCTGGAAACCATCATTCTCAGCAAACTATCGCAAGGACAAAAAACCAAACACCGCATGTTCTCACTCATAGGTGGGAACTGAACAATGAGAACACTTGGACACAGGAAGGAGAGCATCACACACCGGGGACTGTTGTGGGGTGAAGGGCTGGGGAGGGATAGCATTAGGAGATATATCTAATGTAAATGATGAGTTAATGGGTGCAGCATACCAACATGGCACATGTATACATATGTAACAAACCTGCACATTGTGCACATGTACCCTAAAACTTAAAGTATAATAATAATAAAATTTTTTAAAAAAGAATACCCTGGGGGGGGGGAAAAAAAAAAAAACTTTACAAGACACCAGCTAGGAGGAGGGAGCTGTAAGTGAACTCACATCTGGGCTACGCATCACTTGAAGGCAAAACTCAAGAGACAAGCTTCCGTAAAAGAAAGTTAGCTTTATTTGATAAGTGGGCAATCCAGGAGGAGGCAGTGATGTGTGTTCAAAAACTCCTTTGAACTGTGTCTCTAGATCAGTGGTTTTTAAGAGAAGTTAGGGGAAGCGCAAATGATGATCAAAGCATTCTTTGCAACAGCAGCTATGTGCACAGCCCCAGGCAGGCAGTTCATCACTGCTGTCTTGGTGAGCGTCTTGTGACCTTTTGCAGGCACAGCCAGACTCTTCTTATCTGGTGGTCGAAAACTGCCAGGCAGCCTGCTCCCGGGATTGTTAGCACATTTCTCTCTCATCTATGCTCAAGGTCTTCTTTTCTTGAGGCTGTTTTTAGTGAATAAGTCTACCAGCTTCAGCAAAGCAGTAATTACACTCGAGCAAGAAAAATTCTTCTTTGACATGGAATCAGTGCTGATACAGGCCCACTGCCTGAATGAGGAAAGCTGGGCCTCAGGGGACAAAGTGCCATGTTCCAGATCCCACTGGGACCAAGGAGCTGCAGACGCAGTGACACTCATGCCATGAGGACCTGCCACGTGGAGATGTGATCACATACCTCACAGGAGGCTAAAGGCAGTGAGCAATTCAAGCCCCAGAAAGAAAGCTGGCACGTGCCAGCAACGCAGAGACCTGCAGCAGCTCAGGCACAGGTTAGGAAACTCCAGGTCGACTTGCAGCTGCTGGTCTGAGGAGGGAGTTAGAATTCACCCTGCATGAATATCCCCCATCGCCAGAGAGGGAGCTGGTGGAAGGAGCTGCAGGGGCAGTGATGAGCTGTCATCCCTACTCACCATCCACAGCCACATTCAACGGGCTCTGGGAAGAGGGAGAGACAGAGACGATTGTTCCGACAGGCCGCCCAACCGCTCTACCTACCTCCCACCAGTTCTCACACTGCAGTCAGTGCAATCTTTTAACATATCAGCCTTCAAAAGGAAGGAAATTCTGATGCATGCTACAACATCAAGGAACCTTGAGGACATGATGCTAAGTGAAAAGAACCAGTCACAAAAGGACAAATACTGTAGGATTCCACTTATATGAGATACCTAGAGCATTCTAACGTAGAGCATTCTATAGAAAGCAGAATGGTGGTGGCCAGGGGCTGGGGTAGGGGGAGCAGGGAGTTGTTTAACAAGTACAGAGTTGCAGTTTTCAAGAGGAAAACGTTCTGGAGATGGATGGTGCTGATGGTTGTGCAACAGTGTGAATATATTTACTGCTGCACTGCATGTACACTGAGAAATGGTGAAGATGATAAAGCTTATAGTCTGCATTTTTGACCACAATACAAATTAATAATAATAATAATAAAATATCACACCCCTAATCCCTCCAGAGGCTCCTTCCCATGCCTAGGAAATCTAAAACTTCTTGCCATGTGTGTTTGTTTCCAAGAGCCGCTGTCACCGAGTTCCACAAACCGTGTGGCTTACACAGCAGATATGTGTTGTCTCATGGTCCTGGAGTCTGGAAGTTCGAGATCAAGGTGATAGCCGGCCGGTTCCTTCTGTGAGAGGGGATTTGCTCCACGCCTCCTGCCTGGCTTCTGGTGGTTTGCTGGCAAGCTTTGGCATGCCTCAGCTTCTAGAGGCATCACCCCAATCTCCACCCTCATCTTCACGTGGTATTCTCCCTATCTCCAAACTTCCCCTTTTTATGAGGACACAGTCATAGTGGATGAGGGGCCAACCCTAATGGCCTCATTTTTGTTTGTTTTGTCATAGACTCCTTTTAATCTGATTACCCCTGTAAAGATTGTATCTTCAAATAAGATCCCATTCTGAGGTATTGAAGGTTAGGACTTTGACACATGGATTTTGGGAAGATACAATTCAACCCGTAACACCGTGGCTCTGCAAAACGTGAGCGCTGACAGCCTGTGGCCTCATTTCTTAGCATTCTCCCCTCCACTGCAGGGCAGCCACGCTTACTTCCTTGCTCATCCCCCAGTGCACCAAGCACTGCTGTCTTCTGGCCTTTGGGAATGTAACTCCTGCAGCTACAGGAGCGCCCTTGTCTTATGGAGTGCCACAGCAACATACGAAACATGTAGAGCATCATCCCGACATGAAAATGCTTCTTCCCACTCACTTCTGCTCTCAACTTGGCTGTTCCTGGAGAGCTTCGTAAAGTGTAGGGATTTATCAAATTCTAATTCCATTATTCACTTGTTAAACAGTTTCCTCTTTCTCATTCACTGATTCACTCTTCCAACAAATATTTGCTGAATATCTACTTTATTCCACGCAGCCTGCAGGTGCCCGGGACTCACTGGTGATTGACACAAATGTCTCTTCTTCTTCCAGCTAATGTCCTAGCAAGAGAGGCCAAACACAGACAGTGCAAATAAATCATGAACAAAATGCATGATGCTAAAAGGTGATAAGGGCTTAGAGAAGAAGAGGAGTGACAAACGGGGTCTGAGAACATGAGGAGCAGGTTCAGTGACAGCATGGAAATGGGTAGTCAGAGAAGGTCTGTGGGAAGGCAAGAGCTGAGCGAGGATTGAAGACACGGAGCGAGCCACAGAGCCAGCCACTGTGCTGTCTGGAGGACACACATTCCAGGTTGAAAGAATTGTTAGAGCAAAGGCTTTGGCGAGGAACTTTCCCTGGTATGTTGGGGTTGCAGCCCATGGGGTTAAAGTGGACAAAGGGGAGAGTGGTCAAGGAGCAAGTCAAAGGCCACTGGGAGCAAATTCATGTTAGGGCTTTGGTTTCTGCTTGATTTAGGGGAGAATGTGCAGAGCTCTGAGCATGTCATGGAATAGACTAAGGGACACAGGTAGACACAGGAAAGCCCACTAGTAGACCGTTACAGAGTGCCAGGGAGAAATGACATGGGTTAAACCAGATGGGGAGCAGTGGATGAGGAGAGAAGAGAAATATCTGGAAGGTCCAGCCGTCATTCCTTCACAGACTGGATGCTTGTGGGAATATCAGAGGGCACGAGTGTTCACAGCCTGAGCAACTGAAAAGGCAGATTTGCCTTCAGCTGGGACAGGAAAGGCTGTGGACAAGAAAAGCAGGTCTGCTGGGGAAGACCCTCGGTTCTGCTCTGGACTGGACTGAGCTAGATGTCTAGACGTCAAAGTGCAGGTGTCGCAGGGATTTCTTTTCTTTCAACACCATATTGGAGGTCACAGCAAGAATTTCTGAGCTGAGTTAACGGAGACTTGACATCATGGTCAGCAGTAAGAACCAGAGCAATGACAGTAATAAGAGCAATACCAACAGCTCCAGTCCGCTGTCTTGAGTGGACAGACCACAGAGCTCTCGTGATGGCATGTTCCACCATCCCCAGTGTACACAGGAGGGCTCTGAGGCACAGAGAGGGAAGGGCTGGCTCTAGCTCACCCAACAAGCTAGGACAGACTGGGGCTAGAATCCAGTTCTTCTGATCCCATATCCATCTCCTGCTTTTTTCTGACACATAAGATGTTCTTTGATCCAACAGAACAGCCCCCTTTCCCTGAACAGATGCTGTATCTTCCCACTCTGCCAGGAATATCTGCCTCGCATCCCGACTTCCTTCTGACGAAGCCCTTTTCAAATGCTGCCTCCTCTTCATGTGGGCATCGTCCACCTCTCTCCTCTCTCCTCTGACTGCCCCAGTCGCTCCCCTGCTCAGCCTCCATCTCAGATTCCCTGATGCTCTCCAGAGACAGGGCACGCATCCGACTCACGCCCAGACCCCAAAGTTCCTCTCCTTGTGAACTCACAGCGGGAGCCACTGGGTGTGATTGAGCGGATAAGGGAAGGGGTGAATGCATTCCACACTCAGTAACCATGTTTGTGGCACCCTAGAAGATGCAGATACAGGATACGCTTATTCATTTATTCATTTGCAGACATTCTTAGCCATTGGAAGCACTAACTTCTTAAAAATGTGACAAAAGCTGTGAAATCTTTTGCCAGAAAACTGCACATATATACACACAATTTGCAGATAGATTCAAGGGGGCTATGAATTTCAACCCACCTGCATTCCTTAGACTTCAGATTAAGCATCTCTATCGCTGCGTGCCACAGAGCTGGGGATCCAGGCTGGGCTAAAGTATAGCCCTGTCTACACTCTGGGACACCCACTGAGTTGGAGTTCAGTCTGTCTTAGATAAAAATATTCACAATCACTACACAGCTGCTTCCCACATTTTCTCCCACAGGACATGTGGAGAGGAGTCTGGCTTCAGTGATCTGCGGGCAGTGAAGATGAATCTGTTGTCATGAACAATGGTTTCTATCTCACTTGGAGTTAAGGGATTTGTGGACCGTCAAAGGCAGAAGTGTTTAGGAATTGTCAGAATTTCAGCATGATGCCTAGACTGTGGTTGTGGCTGATGCCTGCCCTTCTATCATGGATTGGCTGCATTTCAGAAGTGTGTGGACTGGTAAACGACAAATAAGTAAAAACCCTGTTGTTGATAAATTAGAATGGGTTTTCCACTGGTTCATATAGTAACCTGTTGCTATGGCAAAAGAAAAATTAGTTCTTTTGTAGGAGAAAGGAAATTTGTCATTCTCAGAGCTAAGCAGAAACTCATTCTTCTCAGAAAAGCAGAGGGGAATTTCTCACTGTCTCTTGGTGCTTAGGTAAGAAAGGCCTGTGAAGGGCAGGGTCTCTGAGAACAAAATGAGAGAGTGGAGCGCCCTAGATGGAATGGGGAATTGAGGCTGTTGATCACAAAAATGCTTTTTCCCTGGAAGCATTTGTTATCTAGCGCCAGCTACAGGCCGAGAATCTAAGCCTGGCCTGGGAAGAAGGCCACTGTAAGCAGACAGACAAGCCTGCCCAGCGTTGGATGTGCAACGTGATCCCCCTGTAGGGAGATTTGCAGAATTCTGAAGCTGCATGAGTGGAAAGACAAAGAGCTAAGCCACAATTCTCTCCGAGGCCAAACAAAAATTCACATATTCCCTAAGCCCCAGAAGACAAAAATGTACTGGGCTCAGGAGGGCCAAATGTAAAGAACAGGATGAAGCAAGAGACACTGACTGAATCTTGCCAGAACTGCAACAAAGATTTGACTCAGCCCATTCCGTTGTTTAACTCAGATGATCAGATCTCACCCAGTCTACCTTCTGGAACAAAGACGGACTCTCTCTAGTGGAAGATGAAGACATCTGGGGTTATTACAGTTTTTCATGTACAATGCCCAGTGCACTAGTGAATATTATGGGAATGCAAAGAGACAGAACCTGCGAATAAAGACTAGGAGAATAAAAGCAGACTTAGGAGCAGACACACAGGTCATAAAGAGACTTTAAAATAATCATATGTTTAGAAGAATAGAAGAAAAGAATGACAAAATAGATGGAAAGGCAGTAAATTTCAACAGAGAATTAGAGTTTATATATATGACTCATATATACATATGAGTCAAATGGACATTTTTAAAGCTAAAAACACAATATGTATAATTAGGAACTTATTGGAAATAGAACAGGGTATGGCAGAGATTGAAAAGAGAAGAATATTGGACTAATAAATAAGAAAGTAAAATGATAGAAAGGGTCCAAACTGAAACACTAAAAGAAAAAAATTAAAATGAAGAGGAGAGTGTAAGATAAATGTGGGACACCATCAAAAGGTTCAATATAAATGTTATTAGAACTCCAGAAAACAAGGAGAACGGGGAAAGGGTGGCAGCAGTAACTAGAGCAATAAGAAAGGAAATACCTAGTGTCCACCCAGGCTAGCCTTCCTGTCTCATGGAAAGGGAAAATGAAACAAAACAGAGAAGTGTGGTGAAGGTCACAGCCCAGGGGCCCATTAGCAGGCTGAGACCTAATCCTAAGACTTTATTTATTTTTTTTTAGACAAAGTCTCGCTGTCGCCCAGGCTGGAGTGCAGTGGTGCGATCTCGGCTCACTGCAGGCTCCGCCCCCCGGGCTTCACGCCATTCTCCTGCCTCAGCCTCCCGAGTAGCTGGGACTACAGGCATCCGCCACCTCACCCGGCTAATTTTTTGTATTTTTAGTAGAGACGGGGTTTCACCGTGTTAGCCAGGATGGTCTCGATCTCCTGACCTCGTGATCCCCCGCCTCGGCCTCCCAAAGTGCTGGGATTACAGGCGTGAGCCACCGCGCCCGGCCGTCCTAAGACTTTAGAAGGCTTCCCTACCCCAAGAGTTTACCATCACATCAGTAGGGCTCAGCAGGGGACAACTGAAAACACTGTGTGTCTCAGACATTATGTAGGAAGAGGTCTCTAGAGAAACCCAAAGACAACAGGGGAGGGAAAGCAAGGACACCAGAAGGAATGTTAGCCTTTGATGCTTGCAGCACAGTAAATGCAACCTAGGCCTTAGCCAGATAAACACAAAACCTCACACCGAAGGCCTACTTACCTCGGTTCCTTTAACCCAGGACATAATGTCTGGCTGTTAACAAAAAATTACAGAGCATACTAAAAGACAAAAGCACAGTTTTAAGAGACAAAGCAAGCATCAGACCAGACTCAGATATGGCAGAGAGGTTGGAGTCTTTAGATTGTCAGCTTAAAATTATAATTGCCCAGGTGCAGTGGCTCACACCTAAAATCCCAGCATTTTGGGAGGCCGAGGAGGGTCGATCACCTGAGGTCAAGAGTTCAAGATCAGCCTGGCCAACATGGGGAAACCCCGTCTCTACTAAAAAATACAAAAAGTTAGCCAGGCATGGTGGTGGGCACCTGTAATCCCAGTGACTCAGGAGGCTGACGCAGGAGAATCGCTTGAACCCAGGAGGCAGAGGTTGCAGTGAGCCGAGATCGCGCCACTGCACTCCAGCCTGGGCAACAGAGACAGACTCCATCTCAAAAAAACAAAAAACAAACCTATAATATGCCAGCAGCTCTAATGGAAAAAGTAGACAAGATGCAAGAACACATATGTGTTGGGGTGATCAGACCCAACAACAGGTCGTGGGGGTGATGAAGTCCGGCGGAGTCAAAGGATTGAGAAAAAGACAGTCTGAGAGAGAGAAGTGGGACCACAGGGCCATCACTAGTATACGGAGGCTGCGAAGGCCCTGAGCTCTGGGAGCCCACGCTACTTATTGGTAATCCAACAAAGAAACAGGTGGTGAGAATGTGGAGGTCAAAAGGGGGCGTTGCATCAAGCACATGATTTACATGATTTACAGCTGTGATGGTTTAGCATTCGCTCTGCCACTTGAGATAATGGAGAGCAGGTTCTTTTAATTCAAGACACAATCGATCCTGGGAGAGCAAGGAGCAAGGAGCCAGAAAGTCTAGACACATTTCAGAGCCACGAGCCCTGGACTCTATCCAAGCCACGAGGGGTTTTATGCCCTGGGCTTAGGATATGGTGTGACAGGGCAGCCTTCCACCCTTTAGCACAGAGCTTGGTGTTCCAAAGGCCACAAGGGGTTTTAGACCCTGGACCCCAGACATGTTCCAAGATTTTTTACATTATGTCAGACATGCAAGCCCTGCCTCAGCTTCTCCCAATACTCAGCTTTTCCCAACACATATGTAATATAAGCAGAGACATGGAAACTTTAAGAAAAAATCAAAAGGAAATGCTAGAAATTAAAAAAACTCACTATAATTGAAATGGAGAATGCCTTTGTGTGTGGGCTTATCAAAAGATTAGACGTGACTGAGAAAACAATCAGTGCACCTGGAGAAATGCAAAGAGGAAGAAGGAATGGAAAAGACAGAGCCTATCTAAGAACTGTGGGACAATGAGAAAACATGTAAAAAATGGACATACAAGAAGGGGAAGGGAGAAAGGAATTTCAAAGATTCTTTTCTAACCAAAGCATTTATGGCTATAAATTGCCCTCCAAGCTCTGTCTTAGCTTCACTCTACAAAATGCTTCTAATTTTCTGTGTGATTTCTTCTTTGACTCATGGAATATTTTGAAGTATATTCTTTAATTTTCAAATATTTGGGGTTTTCCTAGATAACACCTTTTTATTTTAATTGAATACTGTCTAGTCAGAGGCATATTCTGTAGGGTTTCAATCTTTTGAAATCTCTTGAGGCTGGGCACCTTGGCTCACACCTGTAATCCCAGCACTTTGGGGTGCAAGGCGGGAGGATTGCCTGAGGCTAGGAGTTTGAGACCAGCCTGGCCAACATGGTGAAACTGTCTCTACTAACAATACAAAAAATTAGCCAGGCGTGGTGGGCACCTGTAATCCCAGCTACTCGGGAAGCTGAGGCAGGAGAATCGCTCGAACCCAGGAGGCGGAGGTTGCAGTGAGCTGAGATCTCTTCTCCTCTTATAAGGAGCCATACTGAATTAAGGGCCTGCCCTACTCCAGTATGATCCTGTCTTAATTAATGACATTATTTCCAAGTAAGTTCACATTCTGAGGTACTGGGGTGGCAGGGCATTCGGGGCGGGGTGCGGGGTAGGGACACACTTCAACTCAAAACACTTGCTAAACTCATTTATAGTTCTAATGTTTTTGGGTGGATTCCTTAGGATTTCTATATACATGATCATGTCTATAAATAAAGGTAGTTTTACTTCTTCCTTTTCTTTTTAAATATTTTTTTTCTCACTTGATTCACTGGCTAGAAGTTTTAGTACAATGTTGCATAAAAGTGGTAACAGATACTTTTCCTTAAGAGGAAAGAATTGTCTTTCATCATTCAGTATGATATCAGCTGTTGGTTTTTTGGTATATGTCCCCTTTTAAGTTAAAGAAGTTCTCTTCTTTTTTTTATTTATTTTATTTTATTTTATTTTATTTTTTTGAGACAGAGTCTCGCTCTGTCGCCCAGGCTGGAGTGCAGTGGCGCGATCTCCGCTCACTGCAAGCTCCGCCTCCCGGGTTCACGCCATTCTCCTGCCTCAGCCTCCCGAGTAGCTGGGACTACAGGCGCCCGCCACCACGCCCGGCTAATTTTTTGTATTTTTAGTAGAGACGGGGTTTTACCATGTTAGCCAGGATGGACTCGATCTCCTCACCTTGTGATCCGCCTGCCTTGGCCTCCCAAAGTGCTGGGATTACAGGCGTGAGCCACTGCGCCCGGCCTCCTTTAGCATTTATTACAATGCAGCTCTACCAGCAAGAAATCATCTTTGTTTTCTTTTACCTGAAAGTATTTTTATTTTCTCTTCAGTTTGGAAGAATAATTGTACTAGATATGGAATGCTGATTGACAGTTTTGCTCTTTTAAAAAGGTCTACCCAATTCTTCTGCCCTCTGATAAAGAACTGTCAGTGGTAATTTTCATTTATTGTTTCCTTGTATGACATGTGCCATTTCCCTCTGGCTGATTTCAACATTTTGTCTTTATCTTTGGTTTGTAGTAGGTTGACTATTATGTGCCTAAGTGAGGTTTCCTTTAATCCTGTAACGTGATTCTATAAATTTATGGCTTTCGTTCCTTGGAAAATCTAGGGACATTGTTTCATTTCTTTTCTAAAAAATTGTAGTAAGAAGGCCAGGCACGGGGCTTATGCCTGTAATCCCAGCACTTTGGGAGGCTGAGGCGGGTGGATCGCCTGAGCTCAGAAGTTCGAGACCAGCCTGAGCAATATGGCGAAACTCCGTCTCTACCAAAAATACCAAAAATACCAAAAAAAAAAAAAAAAAAGAAAAAAAGAAAAAGAAGAAAGAAAAAATTAGCCAGGCCTGGTAGCATGCACCTTTGGTCTCAGCTACTCCGAAGGGCTGACGTAGGAGGATCACTTGAGCCTGGGACAGAGCAAGACTCTGTCTCAAAAAAAAATAAAAAAATAAAAAAGCTGGGTGCCGTGGCTCATGCCTGTAATCCCAGCACATTGGGAGGCCAAGGCGGGTGGATCACCTGAGGTCAGGAGTTTGAGACCACCCTGGCCAACATGGCAAAACCCCGTTTCTACTAAAAATACAAAATTTAGCTGGGCATGGTAGCGGATGCCTGTAATCCCATCTACTTGGGAGGGTGAGGCAGGAGAATCGCTTGAACACAGGAGGAGGGAGGTGGAGGTTTCGGTGAGCCCAGATCACACCATTTGCACTCCAGCCTGGGCAACAAGAGCAAAACTCTGTCCCCTCAAAAAAAAAAAAAGCAGTATGAACATTTAACATGAAATCTATCTTCTTGACAAATGTTTAAGCGCACAACATAGTACTGTTAATATAGGCACAATGTTGTGCAGCAGCTGTCTAGAGCATACTCATCTTGCATAACTGAAACTGTACACCTGCTGAGCAGTAACACCTCCATTTACTCCGCCCCCCAGCCCCTGACAACTGCCATGCTACCCTCTGTTTCTATGAGTTTAACTTTTTTTTCCCCAAGATGGAGTCTCGCTTTGTCACCCAGGCTGGAGTGCAGTGGCGTGATCTCAGCCCACTGCAACCTGCATCTCCTGGGTTCAAGCGATTCTCCTGCCTCAGCCTCCTGAGTAGCTGGGACTACATGTACCTGCCATTACGCCCAGCTAATTTTCGTATTTTTAGTAGAGACGGGGTTTTACCATGTTGGTCAGGTTGGTCTTGAACTCCTGACCTCAAATGATTCACTTGCCTCGGCCTCCCAGAGTGCTACAATTACAGGTACAAGCCACTGCACCGAGCCTAATTTTTGTATTTTTAGTAGAGATGAGGTTTCACCATGTTGGCCAGGCTGGTCCCAAACTCCTGACCTCGTGATCTGCCTGCCTCAGCCTCCCAAAGTGCTGGGAATACAGGCGTGAGCCACCATGCCTGGCCGAGTTTAACTATTTTAGATAAATCATACAAGTGGAATCCACAGTATTTGTCCTTTTTGACTGTCTTATTTCACTGGAAAACAGTATGAGTTTACTAAGAAAATTAAAAATAGCACTACCATATGATCCAACAATTCTATTTCTGGGTATATGCAAAAGAATCGAAATCAGAATCTTGAAGCGATATCTGCACTCTCATGTTTATTGGAGCATTACTCACGACAGCCAAGATATGGAACAACCTAAGTATCCCAAATCCACAGACGAAGAAAATGTGGTGTATACATAAAATGGAATAGTATTCAGCCTCTGAAAAGACAAGTGCAGCTGGGTGTGGTGGCTCACACCTGTAATCCCAGCATGTTGGGAGGCTGAGATGGGTGGATCATGAGGTCGGGAGTTCGAGACCAGCCTGGCCTAGATGGTGAAACCCCGTCTCTACTAAAAATACAAAAATTAGCTTGGCACGGTGGTGGGCACGTATAATTCCAACTACTTGGGTGGCTGAGGCCGAGAATTGCTTGAACTGGGGAAGCGGAGGTTGCAGTGAGCCAAGATCATGCCACTGCACTCCAGCCTGGGTGACAGGGTTAGAGTCCCCCTCAAAAAAAAAAAAAAATAGAGTGCATTATTTCTTAAAATTTTTTTTCTGTTTCATTGTTTTTTTCTTCTCTCCTCCTAACCCACCAATTACACAGATTTTTAAACTCTATGTTTTCCACAGAACCCTTTCTTTCTTTCCCACTATCCTTCAGACAAGGATTTCCTTGGATCTGTCTGCAAATTTACTGACTCTTTCTTCTGTCATCTCCAACCTGTGGTGAAGCCCATCCAGTGAAGTTTTCTTTTAGATAGTGCATTTTTTTTTTTTTTTGAGATGGAGTCTCACTCTGTCACCCAGGCTGGAGTGCAGTGGCACAATCAATCTCAGCTCACTGCAACCTCCATCTCTTGGGTTCAAGCAATTCTTCTGCCTCAGCCTCCTGAGTAGCGGGATTACAGGCAAGTGCCACCACGCCCAGCTAATGTTTGTATTTTTAGTAGAGAGGGGTTTCACCACGTTAGCCGGGCTGGTCTCGAACTCCTGACCTCAGGTGATCCACCCACCTTGGCCTCTCAAAGTGCTGGGATTACAGGTGTGAGCCACCGCGCCCGGCCAGATAGTATATTTTTAAAGTCAAACATTTTTTTATTTTCACACTGGTTTCTTTTTCTCTGTTGAGATATTCTAGTTTTTCATTTGTTTACAAGCATGTTTTTATTTACTTTCTTAATCCTAGTTATCATACCTACTTAAAAATTCTTATCTGCTACTCCATCATCTGGATAATTTTAAAATTTTTGATCTTTCTTTCTTTAGAATAGGTCATGTTTTTCTGTTTTATATTTCAATAATTTTTTTTTAATTTACCCTTGACATTGTGAATAATAGATTGTGATTCAGTTAAGGGTAAGGGAGTGGGGGAGTAACACCAGGTTGGATTTCATCTAAGGGAAGGTAAGAGCACATAAATATATGAAATAAAATCTAGAAAATTCTTTAAAGACTTTTTTCTTTTTTTTCAAAATAGAGTAAATGACGTGTTAGCTGGAGGGTAAAGTGAAGTCTGGGGAAAATTTTTAAGTTGGAAATATTAGAACACATTTATAATGGGAATGAATCAATAGAGAGGAAAAAGTTGGACAAGGTAGAAGAGAGAGGTAAAATTCACTAGGTCAGAGTATCTGAGTGGGGTAGAGGGATGTGGACTTACATAAGAGAGTGAATGGCAGCTCTGCTCCATTACATTTTCTGTGATGACTAAAATATTTTGTATATGTGCTGCCTGATATGGCAACCACTAGCCAGCTGTGGCGATTAAGCAGTTGAAATGTGGCCAGTGCAACTTAATACATGAATTTTAAATTTTATGAAATGTAATTAATTTAAATTTGTAGCTAGTGGTTACTGTACAGAAGAGCACAGATCTGTGGTAACAGGAAGGATGAGGATGTGGGTACTTGTGTCCATGTGGTAACAAGAGCTGTAGAAATTCTGTTTTGTTCTCTTTTCATTTCTTCCCTTTTTCACTGAAGTAGAAAACACTGTTATCAAGTGAGTCCAGATCCAGGAAAGAAGTATGGAGGGGCTGAAGAGAAAGAAGTCGTCAAGATCATCTCCTGGAATAGTAAATGGTTGAAAGATTTCATCCATTTTGTTGTCTTTATTAGGTTATGCTCATCAGACCCCCCCCAAATCTCAAAGCTAAGATTCATTGCTCATTTTCCATGTCAGCTAGTATTAATACTTTGAGGCTAGGAAACTTCTGAGGGATTACAGACCTAGCTTCTTTCCAGTGAATCATTTTGTCCATCTAAATGATTGTGGTTTAGGCTTTTTTTGCGCAAAGATTTTCAGCTTTATCTTACATAGTTGAGAAACATATTATACAAATGAGAAGCATTTGAATCTTTCACATTTGCAAGTCCTAGATTATTTGGGTCTTCTCATTTCTTTTTAATCCCTGCTTGCTAAATTTTTTTGGATTCATCTTTCCTTCAGAGTTCCTTGTCAAATGCAGAACCAACTAATAAACCACACAAGGCCAGGCTTGGCTCACGCCTATAATCCTAGCACTTTGGGAGGCTGAGGCGGGCGGATCACCTGAAGTCAGGAGTTCAAGACCAGCCTGGCCAACATGGTGAAACCCCATCTCTACTAAAAATACAAAAAATTAGCCGGGCATGGTGACGCACACATGTAGTCCCAGCTACTTGGGAGGCTGAGGCAGGAGAATCACTTGAACTTGAACCTGGGAGGCGGAGGTTACAGTGACCCTAGATGGTGCCATTGCACTCCAGCCTGGGCAACAAAGCCAGACTCCGTCTCAAAAATAAATAAATAAATAAATAAATAAATAAATAAATAAACAAATAAATAAACCACACCAGTAATCATGTATTTCTCAGCCTCTTTACTTAAAGCTAACATTTTAGGTCCATGCCTTCTATAATATTGCAGGATACAGTTTTACAAAAAGGTTTCCCACTACACGACATGGGTTGTCAACTTGATATCATCCAATAGGTTTCTTAGCCACCTGCTGTCTGGACCCAAAGGCGTTATGTGAACATATTACTGCATGCAAGTTCTATCAGTCAGCTTTGCAGCAATCACAAAGGGTACTGAGTCTAAGCAGCTTACATTAGAAAGGTTTTATTTCTCTTACCTGCTACTTGTGAGCTGCAGCTCCGTTCCTGTGTAACACACATGTCTTCTTTACCCCAGTGTGAGGTATTCCAGTACCTGGGCTGTATGAGCAAACTGTCATTCTCTGGCAGAGAGAAAGCAGCAACGGCGTTGGCTCTTAAAGCTTCTCTTCAGAAGTAGTGGCTATAACATCTGCTTACCAGTCATTGGGCAAACCAAGTCTCATGGCCAAACTCAACGCCAATGGGTGAGGGATGCATACTTCTCCCTCCTTGGGAGTCTGCAAGCCGGTGACAGAGGGGAGCCAACAGAAGCTCTCCACGCCCTGTCATTTAGGATTTCTATGAAGGCTTCATTATATTGGCAGGATTGATTAAATCATTGATTGTTGGTAATTAACTCTGCTCCCTGGAGATTGGGGAATGGGCCAAAAAGTTCCAAATCTCTAATTACAAGATTGGTTCCCTGGGCAATCAGCCCCCGTCCTGAGGCCGTCTAGGAGCCCCAAGCCCCCGGTCATGTCATTAGCATACAAAATTGCTTTGGAGATTTCGAGGGCTTTAGAAGTTGTGCGTCAGGAAACTGGGGCAGAGACCACATATATATTTTCTTACTATATGCATGTAGTTGAAAGTCTCTCTTTCCAAGAATACTCAGTCCATTTACATTTAGTTAATTATCTAAATAGGCAAGAGGTAGCCCACCTTAATCCAATCACTCATTGAGCTGGATCCAAATTGGTCTTAATTGTATTTTGAGTTCAGCCCTGCTTCTAGGGTGTAAACCTGCAAGGTTCTCAGCTAAATACCTGAGGTGTTTATCTGTCCCTGAACTCCGGTTTTTGTCTCCCCTGTGCACAGATTTTCTGCCTCTCAGCTCCTGCTTTCCAAGCGGCAAATATTCACAGGGGAGAAGTCACTCCAAAGGCCAGGCTGGCTTCTCAGGGCTTCCCTCCTGTCTGTGATAGAAGCCCCATCACGTGACCGGGCGCGGTGGCTCACGCCTGTAATCCCAGCACTTTGGGAGGCCGAGGCGGGCAGATCACCTGAGGTCAGGAGTTTGAGACCAGCCTGACCAACATAGAGAAACCCCGTCTCTACTAAAAATACAAAATTAGCCGGGCACGGTGGTGCATGCCTGTAATCCCAGCTACTCAGGAGGCTGAGGCAGGAGAATCGCTTGAACCTGGGAGGCGGAGGTTGGGGTGAGCTGAGATCATGCCATTGCACTCCAGCCTGGGCTCGAAACTCCATCTCAAAAAAAAAAAAAAAAAAAGAAGCCCCATCACTTCTTGGCTGCCTTAATAGCTCCTTAATTCCTTCAAAAATATATATGTGTTCTGTTTTGACCGACTTTTCTACATTTCTTTAGCAAGATAATTGGTCTGAAATCAGCTATTTGACAATTTCTAGGATAATTTTTAAAATTTTTCATTTTCTGGGCTGGGCACGGTGGCTCACGCCTGTAATCCCAGCACTTTGGGAGGCCGAGGTGGGCAGATCACGAGGTCAGGAGATCGAGACCATCCTGGCTAACACGGTGAAACCCCGTCTCTACTAAAAATACAAAGAATTAGCCAGGTGTGGTGGCGGTGCCTGTAGTCCCAGCTACTCGGGAGGCTGAAGCAGGAGAATGGCGTGAACCCGGGAGGCAGAGCTTGCAGTGAGCCGAGATCGCAGCACTGCACTCCAGCCTGGGTGATAGAGCAAGACTCTGCAAAAAAAAACCTTTTTCTTTTTTTTCCTCTCGTGAACTCTGCTACAAGAGAAGGTTTTGAGCATATTTGATTTCCCTCAACTTTTTTTTTTTTTTTTTTTTTGAGACAAGCTCTCACTCTCTGTCGCCCAGGCTGGAGTGCAGTGGCATGATCTCAGCTCACTGCAACCTCCGCCTCCCGGTTTCAAGCGATTCTCCCGCCTCTGCCTCCCGAGTAACTGGGATTACAGGTGCCCGCCACCACGCCTGGCTAAATTTTTGTATTTTTTAGAAGAGACGGGGTTTCACCATGTTGCCCAGGCTGGTCTTGAATTCCTGAGCTCAAGTTAATCCGCCTGCCTCGCCCTTCCAAAGTGCTTGGATTACAGGTGTGAGCCGCTGCGCCTGGCCGGATTTCCCTCTACTTTGATAGAAATATATGATTATGGCCGGGCATGGTGGCTCAAGCCTGTAATCCCAGCACTTTGGGACGCCGAGGTGGGCAGATCATGAGGTCAGGAGATTGAGAACATCCTGGCTAACATGGTGAAACCCCGTCTCTACTAAAAATACAAAAAATTAGCCAGGCGTGGTGGCAGGCACCTGTAGTCCCAGCTACTCGGGAGACTGAGGCAGGAGAATGGCGTGAACCTGGGAGGAGCTTGCAGTGAGCTGAGATCGCGCCACTGCACTCCAGCCTTGGTGACAGAGCGAGACTCTGTCTCAAAAAAAAAAGAAAAGAAAGAAATATACGATTATATAAAAACAAAATGAAAAACTAAAGAGTATTATCTCTAGTAAAATAAAAACTGTTAAAATTTGGGTCTATTTTCAGTTTGATACTATTTTCTGTTTGTGTAACTTAAATCACTTTAGTTTTCAGAAAATATACCCAGAAAAAAATTTATTTTCTTCAATTTATTGAGGCATAATTGACAGAAAATTGTATATCTTTAAGGTGTACAATTGATGATTTCACATATGTTAACACTTTAAAATGATTACCCGGCCAGCCCCGGTGGCTCACACCTGTAATCCCGGCACTTTGGGAGGCCACGGCAGGCGGATTACTTGAGGCCAGGAGTTTGAGATCAGCCTGGGCAACACGGCGAAACCCCATCTCTCCAAAAAATACAAAAAATTAGCCAGGTGTGGTGGCATGTGCCTTTAATCCCAGCTACTACTCGGGAAGCTGAGGTGGGAGATTGCTTGAACCCGGGAGGTGGAAGTTGCAGTTAGCTGAGATCGTGCCACTGCACTCCAGTGTGGGTGACAAAATGAGACTCTGTCTCTAAGTAAATAAATAATAAAATAAAATTATTACCACGATAAAGTTAATTAGCATGCTGCATTAGTCTGTTTTGCATTGCTGTAAAGGAATACCTGAGGATGGGTAATTTATACAGAAAAGAAGTTATTTGGCCCACAGTTCTGCAGCCTGCACTAACACGGCACCAGCAACTGCTGGGAGTCTGGGGAGGCCTCGGGAAGGCTTTACTCTTGGTGGAAGGTAAAAAGGGAGCAGGCATATCACATGGCAAGAGAGGAGGCCAGAGACAGACGCCAGGCCCCTTTAAACAATCAGATCTCTTGGTAACTAATAGAGTAAGAACTCACTCATGACCTCAAGGACAGCACCAAGCCATTAATGAGGGATCCACGCCCATGACCCAAACACCTCCTACTAGGCCTTACCTTCAACACTGGGGATTGCATTTCCACATGAGATTTGGAGGCAAACATCCAAACCACAGCACTTACCCATCACTTCCCATAGTTATCCCCTCCCTTTTTCATGAGAACACTTCAGATCTACTCTCTTAGCAAGCTCCAAGTATACAATATAGTATTATTAACTATGTTCGCCATATGCTGTACATTAGATCTTTAGAATTCCTTCATCTTACAACTGAAAGTTTGTACACTTTGATCAAGATCTTTCCATTTCCTCCCCTACCTCCATTCCTGGCAACCACCAGGTTGCTCTACTCTCTGCTTCTATGAATTGAAAATGTTTCTTCTTTTTAGATTCCATATATAAGTGATACCATACAGTATTTGTCTGTCTTTGTCACACTTCACTGAGTATAGTGCCCTATGTTGTTGATAGGCAGGACTTCCCTTTTTAAAACGGCTGAATAATATTCCACTGTGTGTGTATGTGCGTCACGTTTTCTTTTTATCCATTCACCTGTCAATGGACACTTAGATTGTTTCCGTATCTTTGCTACTGTGAATAGTGCTGCAATGAACGTGAGATGCAGATCTGTCTTCCAGATCCTGGATATATACCCAGAAGTGGGATTGTTGAATTATGTGGTAGTTCTATTTTTAATTTTTTTGAGTAAACTCCATACTGTTTTCCAGTGAAATAAGACAGTCAAAGAGGTTTTTCCATATCTTGGAAGCTTTAACTCAGGAGCTTTAACTCAGGTCCAACTCACAGTGGGCCCAGCGGGTCCCGGAACCCATTTTCTGGTCATTTCCCGGGTCCAGATGTGTAGTTGGAACAGACGTGTTCAGCAGCTAGCAGAGTTTCCACACTGGTTCCCTGATCTGTAAAGTGAGGGCAATTGTGGTGGGAAAGGACAAATGGAAGGCATTACAGCCATCTCTACCTAGAAAAATACTAAAACAAAAAACACACCAATACTGCCTTCCTGGAGGAATTATATAGATGAGTGCCATCATCAAAGACTTGAAGTATGGAGGGGTGGTGATTCCCACCCCACATCCTTGTCCAACTCTCCTGGCCTGTGCAGAAGACAGTTGAATCCTGGAGAATGATGGTGGATTCCCAGAAACTTAACCAAGTGATGACTCTAATTGCAGTTGCTGTACCAGATGTGGTTTCATTGCTTGAGCAAATTAACACATATCCTGGTACACGGTATGTAACTATTGATCTGACAAAAACCTTTTTCTCCATCCCTGTCCAGAAGGCCCACCTGAAGCAGTTTGCCTTCAGCTGGCCAGGAACACCCTCACTGTCCTCCCTCAGTTTACATCAACTCTCCAGCCCCATGTCACAGTGTGAACCCAGGAGGCAGAGCTTGCAGTGAGCCGAGATCGTGCCACTGCACTCCAGCCTGGGTGACAGAGCGAGACTCCGTCTCAAAAAAAAGTATCGATTTTAAAACTTGATTTTTTATATATGTATATATTGTGCAATGAGCACCATAGTCAGGTCAGTTAACATATTTATCGCCGCACATAGTTAACCTTTGTGTGTGTGTGTAAGATGAGAACACTTAAGATCTACCCTCTAAACAAATTTCAGGTGTAAAATACAATCATGTTAACTATAGTCACGATGCTGTACATTCCATCTCCAGAACTTACTCATCTTGAGTAACCGAAACTTTACACTCATGACCAGCATCCCCCATTTCCCCATTTCTCCCTCCCTCCAGCCCTGGCAACTACCATTCTACTCTCTTCCATGAGTCTATTTTGGATTCCATATGTAAGTGAGATCATGCAGTGTTTTTCTTCCCGTGACTAGCTTATTTCACTTGCAAATGGACTTTCTGAAGCTAGTATTATCCTGATACCGAAACCAGAAAAAAGACAGTACAACAAAACTGTAAAACAGCATCTTTCTTGAATACTGATGCAGAAATCATTAATAAAACATTACTAATACATCAATAATAGATGAAAAAATTATATGATGGACAATTGATGTACTCCAGAGATATAAGGCTGGCTCAATGTTTGAAAAATCTATCAAAGAACAAAGTAGGAAGAATTAATTTATACGATTTAATAACTTATACAGCTATAGTAAACAGGGGTGTGTGATATTAGCAGAGTGCAGACCAATGGAACAAGGTAGAGAACCCATGACAAGAACCACACAAATATGCCCATCTAATTTGTTACAAAAATGCAAAAGAAATTCAATGCAGAAAAGATAGCCTCTTCAGAGAAGAGCCACCAGACATTCACAGGCACATACACACAAAATGAACCTTAACCTAAACTTCACAAACCTTAATCACAATTTAACTCAAATGTACCAGGGACTTAAAATGCAAAATGTAAAACTATAAAACTTTAAGAAAAATATAGGAAAAAGTCAGCCAGGCACAGTGGCTCAAGCCTGTAATCCCAGCACTTTGGGAGGCCGAGGCGGGTGGATCACGAGGTCAGGAGGTCGAGACCATCCAGGCTAACACGGTGAAACCCCGTCTCTACTAAAAATACAAAAAATTAGCCGGGCGTGGTGGCGGGCACCTGTAGTCCCAGCTACTCGGGAGGCCGAGGCAGGAGAATGGCGTGAACCCGGGAGGCGGAGCTTGCAGTGAGCCAAGATCATGCCACTGCATCACTCCAGCCTGGGTGACAGAGCGAGACTCCATCCCCCCACCCAAAAAAAAGAAAGAAAGAAAAGAAAAAGAAAAAGAAAAATATAGGAAAAAGTCTTCAGGATCTAGGACTAACCAAAGTGTTCTTAGATTTGACACCCAAAGCACTACCCACTAAAATGTTGATAAATTGTACCTCACAAAGTCTTTTCTCTGTGAAAGCCCATAAGAAGGGCATGAAAAGACAAGCTACAAACAGGGAGAAAGTATCTGCAACACCCATATCCCATAAAACGAATATCTAGAATATAGTAAAAAAAACTCTCAAATAATAACAGTAAAAACAAAAATCCAATTAGAAAATGGCCAAAACCATGAAGAGCCATGTCACTGCAGAGGATACGCAGATGGCAAATAAGCATACAACATGTTCCGTATCATCAGCCACCAGGCAACTGAAAATGGAAGCCATAATTAGATATCACTGCTTTGTCATGCTGTGCAGAGGGGTCCTGGGCAGAGGCCAGTCCCATCATTCTAAGCTCTGCTCAGGCCCTCTGTGACGGACACTCTGAAGGCCATTCTATTTGCCTTTTCATGAATAGCGACAAAACAAAATGCTGGTGAGGATATGGAGAAACTATTTCACTCACACATTGCTGGTGGGGATGTAGAATGACACGGCCATCTGGTAAACAGTTTGGCAGTTTCTAAAAAAAAAAAAAAAAAAAATAGGCCAGGCGCGGTGGCTCGTGCATGTAATCCCAGCACTTTGGGAGGCCGAGGTGGGTGGATCACCTGAGCTCAAGAGTTTGAGACAAGCCTGGCCAGTATGGTGAAACCCTCTCTCTACTAAAAATACAAAAATTAGCTAGGCATGGTGGCAAGCGCCTGTAATCCCAGCTATTGGGGAGGCTGAGGCAGGAGAGTTGCTTGAAACCCAGGGACAGAGGTTGCAGTGAGCTGAGATTGCACCACTGCACTCTAGCCTGGATGACAGAGCAAGACTCCATCTCAAAAAAAAAAAAAAAAAAAAATTAAGCATGCAATTATTATACACCCAGAAATTGTACCCCTGGGTATTTATCCCAAAGGAAGTCTTGTGTTTACACAAAACCTGTATCTGGAGGTTTATAACAGCTTTATTCACAATAGTCCAAACTGGAAACATCCCGGATGTCATCCAATTGGCGAATGGTTCAACAAATTCTTGTACATCCACACAGTGGAACACTACATGGCAAGAAAAAGGAACTAACAATTGATCCATGCAACAACCTGGAGGAATCTCTAATGAGTAACTGAAAAAACTATTCCCAAAAGGCTACATACCGTACAATTCCATTTATATAACATTGTTGAAATAACAAACTTATAAAAAGGAAGTGTATTTCACTGGTTGCCAGGAGTTAAGGAGGGGCTGAGGGCGGGAGAGACGTGCATGTCCCTCATAAAGGGCAGTGAGAGGGTTTCTTCTGGTGACTCTCTTGACTGTATCAGTGTCAATATCCTGGTTATGATACTGTGTTTTCTGAGCTGTTACCGCTGGGGGTACCCGGACGTAGGGCCTAAGGGATCTCTCTAGAGTCCCTCTGTACTACTTGTTACAACAGCATGTAGAACTATAATTATCTCAAAATAATGTTTCCTAAAAAAATAAGACCACGGGCTGAGCTTGTAGCTCACGTCTGTAATCCCAGCACTTTGGGAGGCTGAGGCGGGTGGATCACCTGAGGTCAGCCTGACCAACATAGAGAAACCCCGTCTCTACTAAAAAATACAAAAAAATTAACCAGACGTGGTGCATGCCTGTAATCCCAGCTACTTGAGAGGCTGAGGCAGGAGAATTGCTTGAACCCAGGTGGCAGAGGTTGCGGTGAGCCAAGATTGTGCCACCATACTCCAAACTGGGACAACAGTGAGACTCCGTCTCAAAAAAATATAATAATGTGTCTGGAATTTATTCTTTCTGGTGGGTTCTTGGTCTTGCTGACTTCAAGAATGAAGCCACGTACCTTCGCAGTGAGTGTCACAGCTCTTGAAGATGGTGTGGCCGGAGTCTGTTCCTTCAGATATGTCCAGAGTTTCTGCCTTCCAGTGGGTTCTTGGTCTCACTGACTTGAACAATGAAGCCACGTACCTTCACCGCGAGTGTTACAGCTCTTAAAGGTGGTGCAGACCCAAAGGGTGAGCAGCAGCCAGAATTTATTGTGAAGAGCAAAGAAAGAACAAACCTCCCACAGCATGAAAGAAGACCTGAGCACCTTGCACCTGCTGGCGCTGGTGGCCAGCTTTTATTCCCTTATTTGGCCCCGCCCATGTCCTGCTGATTGGTCTATTTTACAGAGCGCTGATTGGTCCATTTTTACAGAATGCTGACTGGTGCATTTACAATCCTCTAGCTAGACACAGAGTGCTGATTGGTGCATTTACAATCCTCTAGCTAGTCAGAAAAGTTCTCCAAGTCCCCACCCGACCCAGAAGCCCAGCTGGCTTCACCTCTCAATGAGACCACCCACAAATGTGGAAAAATGAACTTAACACACAGTGATTATGCCACCTATGTGTTTTTATCCAAAAACTATCTCCTGAAGTAAGATATCAGCTTTAATTTTAATACGAGGATCTGGAGGCTCAGAAACATGAAATAAAAGTTCTGGCTGGGTGCAGTGGCTCACGCCTGTAATCCCAGCACTTTGGGAGGCCAAGGCGAGTGGGTCACCTGAGGTCAGGAGTTCAAGACCAGCCTGGCCAAGATGGTGAAACTCCATTTCTACTAAAAATACAAAGATTAGCTGGGCATGGTGGTGGGCGCCTGTAATCCCAGCTATTCAGGAGGCTGAGGCAGAGAATTGCTTGAATCCAGGAGGCAGAGGTTGCAGTGAGCCGAGATCACGCCACCGCGCTCCAGCCTGGGCAACCAAGTGAGGCTCCATCTCAAAAAAAAAAAAAAAAAAAAAAAAAAGATTCTCTGATCACACAGCCAGGAAATGAAGGCAGGATTGAGCAGTTACCTCTGGGGTAAAAGTTATCCCTTACTACAAAGGAGCTTCCATGCAGGAAGCATGATGCAGGAATGAAAGGACGGGTCCAAGGTCACTGGGGGGCTGAGCTCCCTCCCTGTCCCGCCATCTTTCTACGATTAGAGGTTAAACCCAAGCCACAAGCACAAGCCAGAAAGGGATGAGGTCACGGTCGTTCATTTATCTCACATTTATTCTCATTGCACCAGGTGAGGAGAGCAAGGAGTCATTTACTAACACACACAGATCGTGCTGTTTTTCAGTCTTTCTGACGAATCAGGATCCAGATTATACATGTCTTCAAGATCTGGATCAGTCAGTAGAGATGGCCCACTGTGGCAGGGGGCCTGGGGCTGCCGGGGCAAAAGCAGGATACATATATGGAACATGACCATTCATGTTCCAGGGCTCCCATCCGGGTACCTGAGGATTTTCCACATAGATCACAGGTGTTGGGGCCCACATCGGCTCCTGAAAGACGATGGGAACGCCATAGGCCTGGGGCTGGTGCTCGGGAGGTGCGAGGTTAACCACATCTGCACAGGGAGGACCTGAGAGAGAAGACACAATTGAGGGCTCATGAAGCCATCACCCACCCTGTACCTGAATCCTTGCCTGTGACCTCACCCAGCCCCGGGGCCATGTCCATTCTGAACAAGTCCACAAAGTCCTCAGAATTATTACTTTGGGGAAGAACAAAAAGGAAAAATAGAGGCAGGCAGCCCATCAGAGCCCCTGTGCTGTGTGTTGAGGGACTCTGGGCAGGGGCCTGTCCCATCATTCGCTGCTCTCCTTAGGGCACAAGGATGGTGGGGGTGGGGTGGGGGAAGACAATGGTACTCACTAGACCATGGAGACCAACACAAACCTGAGAAGACGCTGATCTTCCATCTGTACCCCAGAATCCTGTGCAGGGCCTCGCCATAAGGACATGGCAAGGGTTGGCACCTTGGCCTCTGGTTGGCCTCCTGAATAGTGAAGTATAAGTCCTGTAAGCTTATTAGCATCTGCAGACATTCCTTCCAGCTCTTCTTTATACCCCTCTGCTTGAGACGCTGAGCAATTGTTTTTGATACTATGTGATACTTCTTCTTCACCCTGTACACCTCACGCTCGAGAAATTCCCATTCTTGCAGGAAACTCTGGATTTCCTGGTCACTCCAAGGTTTAGCTGACTGGACTAGAAGGAAAGAGGAATATGTACGTACTTTGGCATAACTCACCTGCACATGTGCAGGATCCTGCCTCTACATGGACAGGTCCAAACTTGACTTTATTCAGTTATGGGAGATAATAGGACCTTAAATGAGAAGTGAGAGATTCAGCATCTGCCTGAGTCCTGATGCCTGACACATCCAGTTACTGGGACAGGCAAGGAAACATTTGAGAGCCTGGGTCTTGCTCAAGTTCCTTAAAATATTTCAGAGGATACTGACAGGGTGTGATGGCATATTTGCTGCCTGGGAGTGCTCCCCTGATGTGGGACTCACATCCCACCCCTGTGGGGCCTTTTACTGTCACCTGAGCTGTGGGCAGGGAGCTTGGGGGATGCTGAGGGCAGCCCTGGAATCCCCTGAGATGCCCCATCTTGGGGCTTGGATGAGCATATCAGAGTCGAGAAGATGGAGGTGGGCTGGAAAATTTTCTCTACTACATGTAAGACTCTGAGGACACTGTACCTGAGGGCTTTTCTGATCCCTGGGCTGCGTTTTTCTGCTCCATTTTCTGGATGTTTCTGGTAGTTTCAGTGGGAAGTATTACTTTCTAATAAAAAAAAAAAGATAAATACATATTAGAATCTCTCTCTCTCTCTCTTTTTTTTTTTTTTTGAGACAGTCTTGTTCTGTCGCCAGGCTGGAGTGCAGTGGCATGATCTCAGCTCACTGCAACTTCTGCCTCCTGGGTTCAAGTGATTCTCCTGCTTCAGCCTCCCAAGTAGCTGGGATTACAGGCACGCACCACCTCACCTGGCTAATATTTGGTGTTTTTTTAGTAGAGACAGTGTTTCACCTTGTTACTCAGGCCGGTCTCAAACCCCTGACCTCAAGTGATCCGCCTGTCTTGGCCTCCCAAAGTGCTGGGATTACAGGCGTGAGCCACTGCGATCGGCCCCCCTTGTATTTAAAAGGTAAACTGCCAGATGAACGATATGAATCCAGTGGTTTTAGACACTGGACAAGGGCGCATGGGACAATGGAGTGAAGGCAGGAAACAAGGGTTGGGGCTCCTGCAACTACCCGGCTCAAACCTGCACGGAGTTTCCAGGCTGGGAGCAGGGAGAGGGAAATCAAGCAGAGCGTATGTTCTCCTGAGTTGAGAACTCGGGGAGAGTCTGCTGGACCTCACAGTGGCAGTACTGGGGAGATGGTGGAGAGAGGGAAGCAGAGAAAGCTCTGTGGATCTACTGGGAAGTCCCCTGTCCAAGCAGATCAGAGCATGAATGAGAGGAAACTGCCTGGGCTGGGAAAGCACCGCAAGAAAGGAGCAGGCTGAAAAGTTCCTGGGGTCACTCTGGGCGGTGAAGAATCTGAGTCTCCACAGCTGGAGTAAAAAGTCTGCCTAGTCCAAGGGGCTTTGAAGAGAGTGCTAGGAAAGTAGCGCCTCAGCAGTGGGGTCAAATTACCCACAGACTGAAGTTTCTTCCCATACCAACTAACAAAGATTCAAAACGATCCCCCAAAGCAACAATCTAATTCCAAAGGCTGCCTGTGGCTGAACATACAGAGGAAGCGGGTGCCTAAGAGGATAAGATGGCTTATGCCTGTAATCCCAGCACTTTGGGAGGCCGAGGTGGGCGGATCAGGAGGTCAGGAGATCGAGACCATCCTGGCTAACACGGAGAAACTCCGTCTCTACTAAAAATACAAAAACTTAGCCGGGCATGGTGGCACACACCTGTAGTCCCAGCTACTTGGGAGGCTGAGGCAGGAGAATGGTGTGAACCCGGGAGGCGGAGGTTGCAGTGAGCTGAGATCGCGCCACTGCACTCCAGCCTGGGCGACAGAGCGAGACTCCATCAAAAAAAATAAAATAAATAAAAATAAAAAGGAACAGCACATATTTCAATGGCTGCAAAAATTCTTGTTAAATGAAATGAAAGCCAACCCCAGCCATCCTCCCGCAAAACAGCAAGCGGGCTCCCTTCAACTTACCTCCATTTTCACTCCCGAGTTTTCTCCCGGGAGTCTTCTCACTGCGCCTGCAGGGTCTGGTCTGTTCCTGAGTTGGCAGAACACTGGCACTTACTCTCCTCTGATGGGACCTAGGAGAGTCAGGAGGACCCTGAGTGTGGAAATGTGCTTGCTTCTCTCATCTTCTGGAGGTCTCTGAAGCCAATGCAGATCGGACATGTTTAAATATCTTAAATGTGATTGGGTTAGACCCACCCAACCTTGAGACTTTGGATTAACTAAAGATAAACTAATTTAGTACTTTAATCACATCCACAAAATCCCTTCATCCAGACTAGAATTTGATTGAATAACTGCAACAGGGAAATTGGAGATCAACTCCACAGGGGTTCTAAGGGTCTCTGAGACCAGCATCTCCAAATACAAAGGGATGGGTTGTTACATTCCTATAGATAAATTACCCTTCCCCCTGAGTTGGTCCTGAATGGTCAGCTTTATCCTTAGGGTTTGACCTCTGAGAATTAATTGTGATGTAAGGATTAGGGGAAGAGACTAGGTTGAGGGTAAATGGATGGTCATGGATGGCAGTTACAGATGTGGGACCCTCTATGAGAAGCTTAGATTAAAAAGGAGTTTAGGGTAGGGAAGAGAGAGGCGAACAGAGCTTTCTCTTTACAAGAGGACAGACTTGAGATTTGCATACACAGAAATGAGGAAGCAGAGGGATATTGGAGGGTGGTTAATAGTTTGGGCAAGTAAGTGATGGTGGGGACAGAGAAGGAGGGTGCTGAGTGCCCAGCATGTGAGGGAAGCAACTCCTAGGTTGTGTTTTGGCTTCAGAACCTCAGATGCAGTCCAGGATTAGGGATGCCCCTCAGAATAAATCTTAACTCTTGGGATTGATTCCACTCTACTCGGCACAATCCTAAGATTCATGGCTTTTAGCTCATGATAGCATCTGAGAAGACAGGGAAGGGGGCTTTACAGTGAATGGTACTTTATTTCTACCCATTTTTTATTTTTAGAGGGTCTTGCTCTGCTGCCCAGGCTGGGGTGCAGTGGCATGATCATGGCTCACTGCAGCCTCAAACTCCTGGGCTCAAGTAATCCTATTGCCTCAGCCTCTCAGGTAGCTAGGATTACTGCAGGTGCTTGTGCCACCATGCTTGGCCTTTTTTTTTTTTTTTTTTTTTTTTGTAGAGACAGGGTCTCACTACATTGCTCAGGCTGGTTGTGAACTCTTCATTTCAAGCAATCCTCCTGCCTCGGCCTCCCAAAGTGCTGAGACTGCAGGTGTGAGCCACCATGCTGGGCCTAGTGGCACCTTGTTAAGTCAGAACAAACTTCATGCGGCTTAAGACTAATCTTTGCTTCTTTCCGTGTCATCTAAAAATACCACATTCTCTTCATTTCCACAGACAGATTTCAGGCCTCCATTTCCTGATGCCCATATGGCCAGGAAACTCTTCTCTGTGCTTCCCACTTTGGGCCTGTCCAATACACCCCCACTCTGCCTCAGGGACCATCTGAGACAAAAATCTGACCAAGTTATTCCTAACTCTCCCCCAAATGTTAATCAGCACTGTCTTCTTCCCCCAGGCTTGAGCCCTCTGTCTTGCTGGAGGCAAATAGAAACTTTAGGCACCTCAGCTCTGCATCTAGCAGGAGCCTCCACTCAGCGTATTCACCCCCAGCATCACCTCCCATTCAACTCATCTTCAAGGTTTCTGCCTTGGTATAAATGGCAACTGTATCCAGGCTGTTTCAAAAACAGAAATGCAGAAATAATTCCTGAATTCTTTATCTTCTCAGTGACAGCTTCTTCTCAATCAGAAATTCCTGATGGCCTATTTTCTTTCCTTCTTTTTTTTTTTCTGATAGTCTCACTCTCTCACCCAAGCTGGAGTACAGTGGTGCAACCTCTGCCTCCTGGCTTCAAGCAATTCTCCTGCCTCAGCCTCCCAAGTAGCTGGGATGACAGGCACGTGCCACCACACCTGGCTTCTTTTTGTATTTCTAGTAGAGAAGGGTTTCACCATGTTGGCCAGGCTGGTCTTGAACTCCCGGCCTCAGGTGATCCACCCACCTCGGCCTCCCAAAATGCTGGGATTACAGGCTTGAGCCACTGCAACCAGCCTGATACCCTATTTTCTAAATAAGTACCATTAACTGACTTTTTATTCATGCTGAAATTAAAATAGTGCAGGCATCAAGGTTATTTCCATGGACAACAGCTGCTGCATTCTAATGGGGACCTGCTTACCTTGTCCTCGGTGTATGCACCAAGCCCGTGTCTGTGGCTTTTCAGCACAGACATTCTTCATTCCACGGCCATGGGGCAGCTTCAGATCAAGCTGATTTTCTCTGTTTGTCCAGGCTCCAGGCTTCTCCCGTTTCCTGAGCACACCGGGCACCGTGTGGCCTCGGGCCCTTTGCTGCTTCTGCTCGTTGCTCTGCTCCCATCACCAGTCACCCATCAGGCCCGCTCCTCCTGCAGGCCCCCGTCGCCCTGAGCATCCCTGGCACTCCTCACAGGTGCTGCCTCGCCATGCTGTCCTCAACTTGGACACGGAACATTTCAACACAACTCCCTGGTCAAGTGTAGCTCTTCCACTGGCCTATGTGTTCAGTGAAATTGTGGATCTTGTCTACAGGTGAATCCCGTGATAGGACAGCTTCCCAGCCCTGACTCTACAATGGAATCAGCTGGAAGGCTTTCTCAAAGGCCAATTCCAATCATTCAAATTTAGTTATCCTGGGCTGGTCACTGTGGAGAAAAGTCCTCTGGTGATTCTAACACTAGTCTGGCATGAGCTCTTCGCCTTAAAGGAGTATCATGGGCTTTGCCATGAACTACACTGAGTCCAGGGGCCACCTTGGTCCTGCCCCACCTCACTGGGCCCCTGGAAGGTGGGAGATTAGATTAGATTAGATTAGAACTGCCCAGGCTGCAGGCTAGCACTCCCAAGAGAGGGTGTGACCATCCTGAGAGTCCCTTCTCAGAGATTCCAGTGTGACCACCCAGGTTGATCCTGAGCACCAGGAGCTCAGAGGGTCCCAGATGGGTTTGATGCACAATCCGGGCTGAGAGGCTGAGCTCGAAGAGGCCCCGAAGGCCAGGAACCTTTTTATTTCTGACAACAGACGTAAGTGCCATAGAATCTCTGGGGCCTAGGGCAGGAGATTGGGACCCGATTTAGGAAAGACTTCTTGAGCTTTGAGATTTATTAGACAGGAGAGTATGACTTTAAAAGAAATGGTTTTCACACATTTCAGGGCTGCTTGTCTTTTCAAGGGTGAGGAAACATGGGTGTTCAGTTTTGTTTTGTTTTGTTTGTTTTGTTTTGTTTTGTTTGAGATGGAGTCTTGCTCTGTCGCCCAGGCTGGAGTGCAGTGGCACTATCTTGGATCACTGCAACCTCTGCCTCCTGGGTTCAGGCGATTCTTCCGCCTCAGCCTCCCAAATAACTGGGACTACAGGCACCTGCCACCACGCCCAGCTAATTTTTGTATTTTTAGTAGAGACGGGCTTTCACCATATTGGCCAGGCTGGTCTTGACCTCCTGACCTCATGATCCGCCTGCCTCGGCCTCCCAAAGGGCTGGGAACACAGGTGTGAGCCACTGCACCCAGCCAATTTTTCTTTTTTTTCAAGACAGGCTCTCTCTCTGTTGCTCAGACTGGAGTGCAGTGGCACCATCTCGGCTCACTGCAACCTCTGCCTCTTGGGTTCAAGGAATTCTTCTGCCTCAGCCTCCCGAGTAGCTGGGATTACAGGTGCTTGCGACCACGCCCGGCTAATTTTTGTATTTTTTAGTAGAGATGGGGTTTCACCATGTTGGCCAGGCTGGTCTTGAACTCCTGACCTCGTGATCTGTCTGCCTCCCAAAGTGCTGGGATTACAGACGTGAGCCACTGTGCCTGGCCCATGTTAATTTTCCCCTAAATGGTGTGAAGAGGATCTGAAGTAGTAGGTGAGAGACAGGCCAGACAAACACACAGGGCGATTCCACTGTGCAGACAGAGCCCAGCCTTTCCCACGCCAAAGACACAAGAGAGAGCACCCGAGAGAACAGATTCCATGAGGACATCATGTTCCTCTCTGGATCTCAGCCTTGAGGGAGAGGCCACGTCCACTCAGAACAGGAGAGGCCAGGCCAGGTCCTCAGGGCTGCTGCTTTGTCCACCCATTGCTGAGGAGCAGCAGGAGCGAGGCATGGGCACGCTCCCATGGCAAGCCCTGTGCGCAGGTGTGCGGAGGGCGCCCACGAGCAGGGTCCCGTGTCAGGGTGCTTGGGCTTGGCCTGCTCCACAGCGTGATGCCCTTGGCTTGCATAAGTCACTCCCTTCATAAGTGTGAGCTGGAACACAGGAGAGAAAATCCAGAGGAGACTTGGTCCTCCATTCTAGCCCAGGATTCTTTCTAGGGCCCCTCTCTAGGGCAAAGCCTGCGGCTTTCAAGCCTATGGTCCAGTATATGCCTATAAAGGGAGTGGATTTCACCATGGTTTGGAGCGGCTTCTATTTTCAACATTATGAGAGAAGAGAGGTTGATTAATGGGTACAAATATACAGTTCGACAAAGAAATAAGACCTAGTGTTTGATAGATCAGTAGGGTGACTATAGTTTACAATAATCTATTGTATATTTCAAAATAGCTAGGAGAGAGTAATTTGACAGTCTCGACCATAAACAAAAGACAAATATTTGGCCGGGCGCAGTGGCTCACGCCTGTAATTCCAGCACTTTGGGAGGCTGAGGCAGGTGGATCACGAGGTCAGGAGATCGAGACCATCCTGGCCAACATGGTGAAACCCAGTCTGTACTAACAATACAAAAATTAGCTGGGCATGGTGGCGTGCGCCCATAGTCCCAGCTACTCGGGAGGCTGAGGCAGGAGAATTGCTTGAACCCGGGAGGCAGACGTTGCAGTGAGCCGAGATCACGCCACTGCACTCCAGCCTGGGGGACAGAGCAAGACTCCGTCTCAAAAAAAAAAAAAAGACAAATATTTAAGGTGATCGATATCCCAATTATACTGATCTAATTTTTACCAAATATATGAATGTAGTAAATTATCACATATATACCCCAAAAAATTTTTAAAAGAAAATCACCAATTATTTCAATACCAATCCCAAATAATTCACACAGCCACAATTTTGGAATTCAAGGGGATCTGGAAGGAATGAAGTCATAGGACAAAAGTAATTGAGAATTAAGTGTGTCACATCTGAATGCTTGTGTACCCCCAAAATTCATGCATTGAAACCCCATGGCCTAATGTGATGGTGTGAGGGGATGAGGCCCCCGGGAAGTGATTAAGACTAGCTGAGTCATGAGGGTGGAGTCCTCATGCATAGGATTAGGATCCTTACAGGAGTCCAAAGAGAGCTTGATTCCCCCTTCACCACCTGAGAAGGAGCTAGAAGGCACCTTCTGTGAGCCAGAAAGTGGGCCCTCACCAGACACCAAACCTACCACAGCCTCCTCTTGGACTTCCCAGCCTCCACAATGTGAGAAATACATTTCTGTTTTTATAACATAGCCAGTTTGTGGAATTACATTGTAGTAGCCCAAATGGACTAAAACAAATGGGTATGTAGTGATATCAGGGTTCCTGGGCAGGAATAGTTGTCAACAGAAGAGATTTGGGAAGCACGTCAGAAATTGTGGATGTCTACGGAAACGTCAGAAGTGTCCACTGAGCTACGGATGAGAACCAGAAGAGCTGCTTTTGCAGATAAGGAGTCACTGTTTTCATGACAAAAGAATATAGTATTTTAGGGATAACAACAAAGTGTCAGGAAAGAAGTTGAGAGCAGAGAGAGAACTTCCACACTCTTAACCCGGCCGTGGAAATAGGGGCAGGCACAGGGGATGAGACTGGAGAGTGGAGACAGAAGCCACAGGTACATTTCCAGGCAGTGGCCATCGCTGTGCCGGAGGCGAGCACAAGGCCCGGGAGCAGAAGCCAGCCCCAATGTCAAGGAACAGGCCATGACTTGCAGTGGGTGCTGGGTATCAAGACCTTGGTTTTCTTCTTCTTTTTCTTTTTTTTTTGAGACGGAATCTTGCTCTGTCACCCAGGCTGGAGTGCAGTGGCACAATCTTGGCTCACTACAGCCTCTGCCTCCCAAGTTCAAGTAATTCTCCTTCCTCAGCATCCCCAGTAGCTGGATTACAGGCATGCACCAGCCATCCTGGCTACTTTCTGTATTTTTAGTAGAGATGGGGTTTTCCCATGTTGGCCAGGATGGTCTCGATTTCCTGACCTCGTGATCTGCCCGCCTTGGCCTCCCAAAGTGATGGGATTACAGGCGTGAGCCACCACACCCGGCCTAAGACCTTGCTTTTCAATGAAACAGTCTGAGACTGAGTCTCAGCACTTTCACTTGCTCTGTGAGCTCAGGCACATCCTCTGCTCTCTCTGGGTCCCCGTGTCTTCTCTTGCAAAAAAGGAGAACTTATATCTCACCCTCCAAGATGTACTCCCTGACGATTAGCTTAAGGATTTGGGACTTCAATGGCATCAACCAAATCCCTTCAGGGCAGCGCCTAATCCAGGGTTTGATTGGATACCTGGGTGAGGATGTGACTGCCTTCAACTTGCACAAGGATTTGGAAGGATTCTGGGCCCCGTATCCCCAACTGCAAAATAGGAGGTTGTCTTGGCTGGGCATGGTGGCTCACGCCTGTAATCCCCAACACTTTGGGAGGCCGAGGCAGGAGGATCACGAGGTCAGGAGATCCAGACCATCCTGGCTAACACAGTGAAACCCCATCTCTACTAAAAATACAAAAACTTAGCTGGGTGTGGTGGTGGGCACCTGTAGTCCCAGCTACTAGGGAGGCTGAGGCAGGAGAAAGGCGTGAACCCGGGAGGCAGAGCTTGCAGTGAGCCAAGATCACGCCACTGCACTCCAGCCTGGGTGACAGAGCAAGACTCCGTCTCAAAAAAAAAAAAAAAAAAAAAAAAAGAGGTTGTCTTATTTTGCACGAATGAACATCCATGATTTCTGAATTCTTTTCGACCTCACTGAGTTTCCAGTGAAAGAGGAAGTGCTGAAATCCCAACCTTGGTGTAACTGTAGAGTTAGCTGCACTTTGTGAAATGCTTTTTCCGCATGAAAATAAACACATTCCCCCCTACCCATTCTATTAAATGTGGTGTGGTTGACTTTCATACGTTGAACAAATATTGGACTTCTGGGATAAATCCCAGAAGTTCATGATGTGTAATCATTTTCATTAGCTGCTTTGTTTATATTAATTTTGGTAGAAATTGCCTAGCCATAGGTGCCAGGGGCTTCAAATTCCTCTAGTATCCTTGCTTTCATCTCACTTGTGACTGAGTTTCCCCAAATGGTCCTCCTCAGGGACAGTCTGTGGCTCTGTCTGCTATAACCCAGCGCTGTTGCACTGCGGCTCTGTTGGGATGGTGGCAGAGGGGTGCATTCTATAATCTTCCAGTTAAATCTGTCAGTACTCCTGTGTCCAAGGGCTGGGACCTACTCAAGTGTTCTCCAGTGGTATAACTTTGCCTCCTTGCCCTGTCCTCCCTCTCCTGCTTACAGGAGGATTCCAATCTACTGGAATCCTCAAAGTGTTGAGCCATGTTGACAGTTTCCTGTCCCTTAGGTGAGATAGGAAGGATAGAGAGAGTGGGGGAATGTCCTTCCTCCAGCTAGCATAAGACGCTGGCAAGCTCTTTTCCCTAGAGTGTCGGCTTTTATGGAGAAGACTCTGGGTGTATTTCACAATGATTCCCCTTCTTCTGCCACAGCCCTCAGGGGATATTTCTCAGATCATCACCTTGGGAATCTGCTGGAATTCCTGGAGATAATGGCAGTGGCAGTATGCGGGACCCGTTATGACTATGGACCCAGAAGTTCCACATTCTCAGTTTAGTCCATATTCAACCTCCAGCAATTCATCAAAATTACCTGTTAGTTTTCCGACCAGTTTTGGCTCCAGTGGGCTCCGAGTAAACAGATCTCAGCTGTGCCTCTGGATACACCCGTCTCTCCAGATTTCACAGTTGTGACTTCAGTTCTCAGAAAGGTAAAAGTCACTGATTTTCAGCTTGACTAGCTTTTTCTTATAAGGATAGGGGTGATGACTTCCAAGCCGTTTACATGTTGTAGTTGAAACTGGGAGTTCCAACAAGTTTCTGAGTGCTAGAGAATTAAAGAGAGAATTGAAGAACAGAAGAATATCGAATGACAACAGAATCACAAAAGTCCTTTAACTGCTCAAACAGTTTAAATGCCAAGGAAGGGAACAATTTCATGATGACTTCAGTGTCAACAGAATGGCTGTCAGAGGTGTCTGTGTAGCATCATGCAGAAACGCAGAAGATGGATAGGACACCTTCTACAGCGTACTCCAGGCTTTGCTTTAATTTTGAATAACAATTGTTTGCACTTCTGGCCGGGCGTGGTGGCTCACTCCTGTAATCCCAGCACTTTGGGAGGCCAAGTCGGGTGGATCATGAGGTCAGGAGTTCGAGACCAGTCTGGCCAACATGGTGAAACCCCATCTCTACTAAAAATACAAAAAAAAAAAAAAAAAAAAAAAATTAGCCGGGCATGGTGGCAGGTGCCTGTAATACCAGCTACTTGGGTGGCTGAGGCAGGAAAATCGCTTGAACCCGGGAGGCGGAGGTTGCAGTGAGCCGAGATCTTACCATTACACTCCAGGCCAGGCGACAGTGCGAGACTCCGTCTCAAAAAAAAAAAAAAAAAAAAAATTGTTTGCACTTCTACACATCTACATAAATTTGTATTTGTATTATATCAACCAAAGGAATACAATTTGACTTATTAACTCAATTTAGTTTCTGCAAAAAGCTTCAATTTCCCAGGTCTCATCTAGAAGGGATAAGATAGCTTTATAAGCACAAGTTTTCAAAA
The DNA here is from genome assembly GCF_028885655.2 of Pongo abelii. Classification (NCBI taxonomy): domain Eukaryota; kingdom Metazoa; phylum Chordata; class Mammalia; order Primates; family Hominidae; genus Pongo; species Pongo abelii. The sequence continues at coordinate 187,472,254 of NC_071989.2, forward strand.
GAAAAACATTGCAGACGCAAAAAAAAAAAAAAAATTCTCATTGTGATTATTTGCATCTGGGGTTATACTGCAAAAAGAGACATTTTAGATCTTTTATATAGTCTCTAATAGTAAACAGAAAGCTTACATTTTTATTACTGCAGATTTTATCGTGGCACTTGAAAATTCATTTGCAATTTTAGAACCAGGAAATACTTTTGGTGTGTTCAATTGATCATTTGAGCTGAAAAGATTGAGTGTGGAAAGTCATTACAATTTCTGCTATGGTTGTTTTATTTTTACCTGAATTTCCTTTCATCGGAAAATTTGTTACTTTATCCGTTTCTTTAGCACTATTTGAGGAAATCATGTATCGCTAAGGCTTAGCTGTTAGTATATCCTGCCTTATATCTTACTTTCCAATATGTTCAATACTGAATGAACAATTGTGTACTGTAGAAAGAACTTCAAAACATCTTTTCTCTAATTTAATAGATACCAAATGTTTTAAAAATTAATCATGAAACTTATACTTGCATTTTGATTCAAATATACATAAATGAAAATAGGCAATAGGGTATATCTCATATTAAGTATCCTTAACACAAAATATAAAATAAAAAATAATCACAATAATTGAAAATACTAATTTTGATCATCTCACTCACAAGAGTGAAGCATAATTACCAATAAATTGAGGCTGAACTATTGAAAGGCTGGAAACTTACAAACTAACAATAAACTTGAACTTGATATGTGACACAGAAAACTCAAACTTTATGCATGCCTGCAAGGGAGAACTGTGTTTGCAGTAACAGGATCCCTGAAGAAAGCCAGAGCTGATCTTATCCAAAATTTTAAGCAGCTCGGTGTCCGGGACTGGGAATTTTCAGAGGCAGGGATGTTTATGGATTGTTAGACTTTCAAGTGTGTTAGTGTGGTCACTGGAATTAGACGGCTGTCGACTGGCTAACTTCCAGAAGCACAGTCACTGGAAGGAGGGACTTGCTGACCGACCGTGGTCTAGAAGCAGAACTAAGTGGCATTCAGTAGCTGGAGGCTGTCATTAAGTTGATTTCAGAAGCATGGCTACTGGCATTGAGGCCATCATTGATTTTTCAGACCACGTGTACTGATCCAAAGATCTAATTATTGGGGATTATTTTACAACTTAGGAATTTGGCCAAAAGAACAGTCTTTTCCTTTCTTTAATATGGAAAACAAGTACTTTTATTCTCACTTCCCTCTTTTGTCTTCCCTCAGTCAAACACATAGGAGAAAACATGAGATGGTTCAGATCTTTATTTGTGGAGGTATGATTTCCAGCTTGTATTGCCACTTAAGCGATTTAAGTGCCAATTACTGAAGCAGAACTGTAGCTCAAAGTGCTGATTTTTCATTAATGAGGGGAGAAACCCTGAATACATTTAAGGCATCCTAACAAAGTTAATACAGGATTCAGGACAAAATCATTAAATACAGGACGTCTGGCAACCCTACCTGTGAGTCAGCTTTCTCCTCACTCGCCACTCTCACCTATTTGCCTATGAAAACCATGCCTTATTTATTCTAATACCTAATTATCTGCCTCCTGTTCTCCATCAATGCTGTCCCTGTTTGAGTTGGAACCCTTATTTACCTATTACTTGAATTTAAACAGCCCAGATTTCCTGGGTGGCATCAGTCATCAGCTTTCTTCAACCCCCTATGCTTATCTTCTATGGAATTTCCCTTGCTTACCATCTTTGACTCCACTGATTTTACCATAAAATCCAAACTCCTTAGCTTGACAAATAAGGCCTTTTGTGATTTGGCTTCTGCCTTCTACTCAAGCTTTAACATTTGTCATTTTCCTGCTCACTAGTTCTAAATTAAGTTTTCCAAATGTCCTACTGTCCACTTGTGGTTTGGCGCATGCAGTTTCCTCTTAATCGGAATGCTTCTGTCTCCCTCAGAGTTCCTATTATCTCCCCAAATATAGCTCAGGCATCATTGCCCCTGGAAAGCTTTGATGTCTCCAGGCTCTCTTCATGAGTCTCTTTCTTCATCCTGTGCAAATCTTTACAATATTTTCACAGTGGAACATATTGTCATAAGTTATTTGCCTACTGAAACAACAAAAACTGCAATATAATCTGCTTGCTCATTTGCTAGTCCAACTCCATCCCCTTCCCAATTCACGGCTTCTTGAAGAAAAGCCTGTGTCTGTCTTAAAACTTGTAGTTTTAAAACTTGTATACTTGTAAACTTGTATAGTACCTGCTCCAAAGTTAAAAAATATTTACTGTTATGAGAAAAACTTGGGACTGTAATGTCCCCCCTCAAACTGGGAAGGAGCCGAGAGACCAAAGAATGACTCAGGCAAGTCCAGCTTGATGAGCAGATGAGTTTATCACGACTTCCATACAGGGCTCTCCTGGACAGCAGCAGGACAGCTCTGGAGATCTGTACCACCTCGCACCTCTAAGCTGCTTTTAAGCCAGTTTTCTGGCTCTTTGCCTCATGTGTGATTGGACTGTTTGCTTAGTGTGTTCTCAGATACTCTGGCATGTTTGGGTTCTCAGGGACACTTGCTCCTCGGTTGGGCACCATGGCCTTTGCTTACTGCCCAGCCTTCAGGGCTCAAGCAGTGGATATAAACCCTTAGGTAACCTGGTAGGGGATCTGTCACACTACACGGAGTTTATGAAACAATTCACATGTCTTGTTTGGGATGCTGTAACAAAATACCTCATCATAATAGGTAACTAATAAAACATTTCTCAGTTCTGGAGGCTGCGAAACCCATTTAAAGTGCTAGCAGGTTTGGTGTCTGGTTATGGCCATCTTGATTCAAAGAAGGTATCTTACCACTGTGCCTTCACATGGCTGAAGGGCAGAACAAGCTCCCTTGGGGCTCTCTGATAAGGGTACTGAGGGCTCCACCCTTATGATCCAATCACCTCTCCACACACCCCACTTCATAATACCATCATCTTGGAGGTTAGCATTTGGACATAGGGATTTGGCGGAGACATAAACATTGAGACCATAGCAATATCCTTTTCAAGAGTTTGCCACAGGTGTTAGATTTGTGAAAGTTCTTCTGATGTGTTCGTTATAAATTAAAAAAACACATATTTAGGGTGGCCGGGCACGGTGGCTCACACCTGTAATCCCAGCACTTTGGGAGGCCGAGGCAGGCGGATCACCTGAGGTCAGGAGTTCGAGACCAGCCTGGACAACATGGAGAAACCCAGTCTCTACTAAAAATACAAAATAGCCGGGTGTGGTGGCAGGTGCCTGTAATCCCAGCTACTCGAGAGGCTGAGGCAGGAGAATCGCTTGAACCTGGGAGGCGGAGGTTGCAGTGAGCCGAGATCGCACCATTGCACTTCAGCCTGGGCGACAGACTGAGACTCCATCTCAAAATAAAAATAATACATACATACATATTTAGTAGCTTTAAACCTGAAATTATTGCCTGTTTTTCTATCTAATACAGTTCAGGGCATATAACTGGTACATCTTCCTAATAAATGACTTCAGAGAAATAAAATCCAAAACCAAGTTAAGACAGTTGAGTAGAAAATTCACAACTACTAGAACAAAACACCAGATTTTTCTTTTTCTTTTTTAATGAAATCTATGCACAAGTTTGACATCACGGTAGGAAAAGGACAAACCCCAGAGACTGAGAGGTAGTTCATAATTCATTTTTCTTTTATTTTGGTCCTTTTCTCTAAAAAGGTACAGTTTGATCAATTCATTTGTATGCTATTAAAATGCTATAAAAATATTACCAGTTTGGTGGTCTCCTAATGAGAAATCTAAAGCACACCTCCCCACCCACTCAGATATCTGTTTCTGATGATCACGTGACATCTAGCATACACGTCTGTAGGAAAAGGGAAAAAGCAAACCCATTTCACAAATGGCTTAAGTCAATGTCTCCAATTGTAAATTCTTCATCTCAGGTTATTTTTTTAAGTGTCTGACAGGCACAAACACTTTCCTTGTATCTATTATATAGCTGAGGTTTATCCATGGAATTAAATACCTAATGAGGGCTAAATTATTACAGTTTTTTTCACATCCATTACATTTATTACCTCTCTCTCAAGGATGTATTCTTTGATGAACTTTGGTTTAAGGCTTTCACACATACAAATCTACTTTCTAGGGGTCCTCTTCGATATGAATTTTATAATGATTAGTAAGAGATGACCTATGGTTGAAAAGTTTCCCACATGTATTACATTCATAGGGTTTCTCTCCAGTATGAATTCTCTGATGTGCAATACGTGATGAGCTTTGTCTAAAAGTTTTTCCACACGTATTACATTTAAAGGGTTTTTCTCCTGTGTGAATCCTTCGATGCTGAATAAGAGCTGAACTTTGGCCAAAAGATATCCCGCATTCCTCACATCTATATGGTTTCTCTCCAGTATGAATTCTCTGGTGATTACTAAGCGATGAGTTACACCTGAATGTTTTCCCACACTCGTTACACTTATAGGGTCTTTCTCCAGTATGCATTCTCTGATGTTGAATGAGAGCTGAACTCTGTCTGAAGGCTTTTCCACATACTTTGCATTTACATGGTTTTTCTCCAGTATGAATTCGCTCATGAATAATAAGTGTTGAGTGGGAGCTTAAGGCTTTACCACATTCATTACAATTATAAAACTTCTCTCCAGTATGAATCATTCGGTGTCTATTAAGTCGTGAAATAGAAGTAAAGCCTTTCCCACATTCATTGCATCTATAGGGCTTTTCTCCAGTGTGAATTCTTTCATGTTGAATAAGAGATGCACTCTGGCTGAAGGCTCTCCCACATTCACTACATTTAAAAGGTTTCTCTCCAGTGTGAATTCTCTGATGATAACGAAGGGATGAGCTAGACTTAAAGGTGTTGCCACATTCATTACATAAGTAGGACTTCTTTCTAGAATGAATTCTTTGACATCCAGAAAGGGATGTGCTGCAACTAGATGCCTTCCTACCCGGATTATACTTACAAGGGTTTTCTTCAGCATGAATTTTTTGATGTATAAAAAGGCCTGACCTTCGGCTGAAGGATTTACCACATTCTTTACATCTATAGGATTTCTCCACAGTATGGGTTCTTAGATGTTTATAAAGGGATGTACTGAGAGTAAAGGCTTTCCCACATTCTTTACATATGTAGGGTTTCTCTCCAGTATGCGTTATTTGATGTTGAATAAGAGCTGAACTTTGGCTAAAGGCTTTTGAACATTCTTTACACTTAAACAGTTTTTCTCCACTATGGTTTTTCTCATGTTTACGAAGGGATGAAGTGTTAATGAAGGTTTTTTCACATAGACTACATTTATAGCGTTTATCTGCTGTAATTTTTGGTTGATTAAGTAAATGTGAATTCTGTTTGAGGCTGTTTCCTTGTATTTCACATTTTGGTGGTGTTTTTTCTCTGGGAAGTATCTGTTGCCTAATAAGCACTGACTTTGGGCTGAAGTTTTGGCTCAATTCAGTATTTTTATGGCTTCTTTCTATAGTGGGGATTTTTTTGTGGGTGGCTGAAACCATCTGAAAACTTCCCTTTTTATCCTGCTTTTTCTCTAATCTGCCTTCATATACGTAAGGCTGTTCTAATTTCAAATCCCAAGGTACATTCCTGTTGGATCTTTTCAGTATCAATCCCTGAAATGAAGAGTCTTGTGTTTGCGTTGACTTTGTGGTTTTATGACTGCTCTTCGATCCTGGAGGGAAAAAAAAAAAAAAAATGTTTCATGTGATATCATAGCATCTGACTACTGAGACTAAAAGTGTAGAAGGAATAAATATTGGTGACATTTAAATACGGCCCTGATATCTGTATGAAAAAAATTGCAAGAAGAAAAAATAGGACAGTTAAGACAGTACAATAAAATATAATTGACAGCAATTTAAGTACCAGGGTGAAGAATAAAATAAAGCAAACCCATTTAAAGAGGGTGAGAAAGAGTGACCAGAAGAATTGGCTAATGAAGAACAGAGAAAAGGGTTATAAGGCGATCATGAGTTGAAAGAGGAAGTTTGGGGTCAGGACCCAAAACCCATGATGGAATCCTAATTTTTTTTTTTTGACATTTATCTTCTTTGTGTAATTTTTTTTTTTTTGAGACAGTCTCACTCTGTCGCCCAGGATGGAGTGCCGTGGCGCGATCTCGGCTCACTGCAACCTGTCTCCTGGCTTCAAGCAATTCTTGTGCCTCAGCCTCCTGAGTAGCTGGGATTACAGGCACCCACCATCATGCCTGGTTAATTTTTGTATTTTTAGTAGAGACAGGGTTTCACCATGTTGGCCAGGCTGGTCTTGAACTCCTGACCTCAAGTGATCTACCCACCTCAGCCTCCCAAAGTGCTTGGATTACAGGCATGAGCCACCGTGCTCAGGCTTTATGTAATTATTTTTAATCTGGAAAGTTCCTCCACCCCATGTCAAATTCCCTTATATCCTTCAGATTCAGTTCAGAAATGGACTCTCTCAATCCTTTGACTCTGAGCAGCCACAGTCCGTTCTCCTTACTATAGCACTTACCAGAGTATTAAACATATGTATTATTGACCTTTATAATATATTCACACATATATAGTATATTATAGTTCTATATCTATGTCTGTATGTATCTCACTTTCCTTTTCTAACATAACTGTTCTTCACAAGCAGATCAGAATGCCCTATTTTCCTACAGATCCTCTTGACAGCACTCCAATTATATACAAAAGGTGTATGTTTTGTTAATATGCCTTAATTACTTATATATTCCTAACTCGAACAATGTCAAATATTCTTACGTATTTCATATATATACAAATATGCACATGTGTTATACACACACACACATACACATTTCAGACTCTTGTAGAAGTTGCCTCCTAGGCCAGTACAAGGGTGATTAGAGAGGTTTCAGGGCCAGTTCAAACAGGAGGGCCCTGTTATTGAATTAATCGACAAGAGGTGCCACAAGACAGGCCTAGCACCAAGAGGCGCAAGATAGGAAGGCGGCCTACTCATGCATCAAGCAAGAGAGGCTACATGGGAGGGCTGAAGAGAGTCAAAGATCAACAATAAGACAGGCATGGATATGTAAGATAAAGCATGGTTAACATGGAAAAGAACAGAATTGAAGAAATATTAAAATTGGATAAGAACACAATTCAATAAATACTAAATTCTCTCAGGGGAATGGTTATGCACATAGTCTTAGCATTTTCTCCTGGGGTAGAGGTAACTGTTTAAAGGGACCATTTGTATCTCACTGTATTTGCGATTCCTATACGACAGTCACTTTCACACGTCTATAAATTACTTCTGCTTAATAAACACAATACATTTTGTTTTTCCTTATTAGTGTTCACTTACTAGTTCCCTTCATATAACTCTTCTTCTATTCCTTCTTTAAATAATGGTATTCCCTAGGGTTTTTTTTTTTTTTTTTTTTCACTCCATACACCCTCCCTGACTAACTTCACATGCCCTGTATCTTTATACTATTTACGGTAAGGGAAAGCAGAGTTTCTTAACTTTATGCTTAACACTTTCCTAGTTCCTTCTCCGTTTCAGTCTTGCTAAATTAAGTGATCACATTTTAATACATTATTTAGGCCAAATACATGGAGGGGGCAGTGGCAAAAATGAAGTGCTTTTCCCTGTGAATATTGGTCATTGTTTCTAGGCTTAATATATGTGCTGGGAAGAAGGCAGCAGCAAAATTCTGCAACTTGGATTCTAGCTTGTAAGGCAACGATACAGAACCTTAGGCCTAGTGTAAAGAAAGGCTCCTCACCTTTGCTACAGCCCTGAGCACGGGGATCAGGTACCTAAGTGGTATTTTGTTTGCCATGCATTACCGTCTCTACCATAATCTCCTAACTAGTCTTGCCCTCTGCCAATTCAGTCTCCACACTGCAGCCAGAATAATCTCTGTGTACTTTTTTTTTTTTTTTTTTTTTTGAGACGGAGTCTCACTGTGTCACCCAGGCTGGAGTGCAGTGGCACGATCTCGGCTCACTGCAACCTCCCCCTCCCAGGTTCAAGTGATTTTCCTGCCTCAGCCTCCTAAGTAGCTGGGATTACAGGTGCGTGCCACCACGCCCAGCTAATTTTTGTATTTTTAGTAGAGACAGGGTTTCACCATGTTGGTCAGGCTGGTCTCGAACTCCTGACCTCATGATCCGCCCACCTCAGCCTCCCCAAAGTGCTGGGATTACAGGTGTGAGCCATCGTGCCCGGCCAATCTTTCTAAGATCAATATTTTACTATGTGGCAAACTTCCTTAAGGTCCTCCAATAGATTTTCAATGATTCACATCTGAAGTTTCTTAAGAGTCTTGAAGACTCTTAGGAGTCCTTAACATGGTGAATAGAGTACTACCTGATCTGACCTTTATCCACCTGTCCTCACCCCCTCCCCCGGCTTCTTGCCAGGTATGCTGAACTACATGCAGCTTCAGGAGCACTCCATGACTTTACTTGTTTATCTTTACATATGCTGGCAGCATCCTTTCCATTCACAAATACTCATTAAGTGCCTACTATGGGCCAGGTAATGTTCTGGGGAATGCGGATAATGTATTCAATAAGACAGGGTTCCAGCCTTCAAGGAGCTTATACTTTGGAGTGTGCGCATGTGCTGGGGAAGGAGGGGGGATGAAGGGACAAATAACAAGTACATAAATAAAAGTCATGTGGATATCTGAAGAAAGTGCTCAAGAGCTCCCTGGGCAAAGGAACCAGCAAACACAAAAGTGTGGCTGACTTAGGAACAGCAGAGAGACTGGCCAGAGTAAAACAAGAAGAGGGAAAATGGTGAAATGATAAAATAAGAGTGGAACAGGGCCGGGTGCGGTGGCTCACAGCTGTAATCCCAGCACTCTGGGAGGCTGAGGTCAGGAATAAGGCCAGCCTGGCCAACATGGTGAAACCTGTTCTCTACTAAAAATATAAAAATTAGCCGGGTGTGGTGGCACACGCCCATAATCCCAGGTACTCGAGAGGCTGAGGCAGAGAATTGCTTGAACCCGGGAGACAGAGGTTGCTGTGAGCCGAGATCACACCACTGCACACCAGCCTGGGTGACAGAGTGAGACTCCATCTCAAAAAAAAAAAAAAAAAAAAAAAGTAAACAAAAAATAAAAAACAAAAGAGTGGATCAGGAGGTGGGGGACAAATCCTCTAAGGCTCAGGTCATCGTAAGGACTGGAATTTAAGCCTATGGGAAGCCACTGGGGAATTATGTGTTCATCTGAGTTGGCTGCTGCGTGGACCGACTATGCTGGGGCACCAGCGGAAGCAGGGAGGGGAGAGGCTACTGAAGAAGCTACTGCAGCTCTTCAGGTGAGAAAGGGCTGGAGGTACAGATGACTACGCCAGGCTGTACAGTGAAGGAAGAGCTAGCGGGACCGAGAAAACAAGACTCAGGACTCCCAGGAAGCTGAGAGGGAAACAGGAAAGTTAGGGATCATGCCTAGGTTTCTAGCCAGAATTCTGAGAGCTGCCACCAACCACCAAGAAGGGGAAGACCAGGAAAGGGGTAAGGCTGAGGGGGCATTCTGTTTCTGGTATGTTTGTGATGGCTGAGACGCCTTAATAGAGTTGCAGGAAGATATGGAAATACTAGATTATATTTATTATTCTGGAGATCTGGGGGAGGTCAGAGCTACAGACAGGCATTTGGGGGTCAGCAGCATGTGGGTTTGATTTAAAGCTGAAGAACTGAAAGGAATCACTGGACACTGAAATATTAAGAGGTTAAGAAGAAGAATATCAGGAAAGTACAGTGTTCCGGAAGCCAAGGGAAGAAGTACTTCAGGGCGGAGTGAATGGTAACTGTGGCAAATAATGTGAGGACTCGAAACTTAATCCTGACTGTGGCAAGACGGAGGTTGTTGGGTTTAATAACGGAGCTATCAGTGGAATTACAAGGAAGAAAGCCCAACTGGAGTGCACGGAGGAAACAACGGGAGGTGAGAAAATGGAAACATCAAGAGCAGAAACCCTTTTCAACAGTTTCTAAAGGAGAGTAAGCAAATGGGACATGGGGAGCTTTTGTTTTTTAATGGATATGATTATGACTCGAAAGTCCATTATCAATTCTGGAAAACTCATCCCAACTCTGAAGTGCCAATATTTTAGCCCTGAAATCACGTTTTTCACTGAAGCAGACATGAGTTTTGGATTGTGGATATCCTGACTCTTCCTTATGATCTGTTTAGAACTTTCTAGAGGCCTACAAATAGGTCTCCTGAGGTGCAGTTCAACCTTTGCTTCCTCCTAGAATCAAGCCCAGGCCTCAGCTACGTGATAAACAAGGTGAAAACCTAGGTCAGAAGTTGAGAAACCAGAATGATCTTGCTGATGGCCACTGCCCTGACCACTTCCTGTTATCCGGTCTAGACTCTTCCACCTGGATTCTTAGTACACCCGGAGAGTGTTTCTTCAACCCTCTCTCCCTGGATGATTTCATTCACTCCCACACCTCCTATGTGTACGACTATCCTGAAAAATAATTTACAGAGGTCTTTCCAACTGCCGGCTAGAAATTTCCACTTGTGTATCTTTTTATCAGCCTGTCCAAATCTGAACCCAGAGCATTCCTTTTCAAACCTTTTTTATATGTTTTCCAGTTCAAAATGACACTATCATCTCTTCAGTTACTTTACCATAAATTCTTAGTTTTATCTTAGAATTTTCTCTTCCCTAGGCAGTCATCAAAATCTTTATTTTTTTGTTTTTTGAGAGACAGGGTCTTGCTCTGTTGTCCAGGCTGAAATGCAGTGGTGCCATCATAGCTCACTGCAGCCTCAAACTCGGGGGCTCAAGCGATTCTCCCACCTCAGCCTCCTGAGCAGCAGGAACTACAGGTGCATGCTGCCAAGCTTGGCTAATATTTTTATCTTTTGTAGAGACAGAGTTTCATTGTGTTGCCCAGGCTGCACATTCTCTTAAATCTCATCACTAAAATGTCTCTAACAAGCCATCGTGAATATGTCTAAGTTCAGGATCTCCTCACTGTACAGTGACTTGCTCCTGACCCTTAAGTTATTCCTTTGACCTGTTTCTCGCCTTTCCAGTATTATTTCCCACTGGATTTACCCCTCTTAATACACAGAATTGCTCATGTTATTTCAAAAAGCATTGGTCACTCCTTACTTTATTAATTTATCAAATATTTAGAAAGTACCTACTATGTATTAGGCTCTATCCTAGGCATGGGTGATCCACAGTTCCCTACAGATCCACTAATTAAAAGGAACAGTTGATTTCTTCAGGGAGTTTATAGTTAAACATTAGAAATGAAGTCATCAACAGGTAATCACAATACAATGTGACAATTTCTACAATAGAAACATAAGCTAGAAATGGACGTGAACATGAGCTTAGAATCATATCCAACTGTCCTTAGATAGTGAGGGTGCAGGTAGAAAAGGGGTGCAGCAGGACGTTGCTGGAGTGTTTTGTAAGAACTGACATAAGATAGGATGTGAAAGGAATCGCCATAGGCTAGATGAAGGGGTAGCACGAGGGCTGAAGGCAGCACCCAAGTCTTTGAACGCAAGTCAGTTTTCCAGACTTATCTGCTGAAGTATCCATGCCTACCTTATCCTACAGCTAGTCAGAGTAAAAGCTCCACCTATCAAAATGTCATTGCCTTTGCAGTGTCACAAGCTTCTCTAGAGTCAGAGAACTCAGGGAGCAATCTGCTGGGAACTGCACATAAACCGGGATGGGGTAGTACTGCCTATTTGTAAACATCCTCCATCATCTTTGTGCTGGTGGAAAAGAGAAAAGCTGTTCTAGAAATGTTGTGGTAACTCTTATTTTTAAAGCTTTTAACATAGAAATTTTCAGCATATGTAAAAGTAGTGTGAATTGTACAATGAATCTCCAGCCAGTTTCAATAACCAGCAACACTATTCTGTTTATAACCTTGTTATGGGCTGAACTGCATCATTCAAAAAAGAGATGTGTAAGTCCTAACTTCCAGGACCTCAGAACGTGACCTTATTTTAAAATATGGTCTTTGCAGGTTCAATCAAATTAAGATGAAGTCATTGGGGGTGAGCCCTAATCCAACGTGACTGCTGTCCCTGTAAACTGGGGAAATTTGGACACAGGCATCCAGAAGGAAAGATGATGTGAAGACATGGGGCAAACACAGTGTGAAGACGGAGGCACAGATAGGACTGATGCAGCTGCAGGCCATGGAGATCTCCAAGTTGGCCATCACTACAAGCTAGCAAGAGGCAAGGAAGAATTCTACGCAGAGTCTCAGTGGGAGCGGGGCCCCGCGAATACCTTGATTTTGACCTTCAGAACTGTGAGACAGTAGATCTCTACTGTTTTAAGCCACGAAGCTTGCGGTACACTTCAGTATGGAGCCCTAGCAAACTAATATGAACCCTTACATCTCGTCCACTAGATTATGCTAAAGCAAATCCCAGACAGCAATCATTTCATCTGTAAAAACATCAAAATTGCTCTTATCACATTCATCAAAATTAACACTATTGCTTGCAGTTACTTTTGCCCTTAGAATACATACCACTAATAAGTCAAACTGCTGCAATGTAAAGGCAATTCAAATAATTCTTTTTGCGGCTAAGCCACCAACCTGGAACACAATTAGGGTTGTTTCATTCTGCTTTCAATATGTAGGGGGTACTTTCTCATTTTTGTTTAATTTTGTCTTATAATTTTATAAACCATTTTTGTAGTTCTGAGGTCAAAATTTTGAGACCTCAAGAAGTTCTAGATTCTACCCCTGTTCCATCCTTTTCTTCCTTCACCTTATAGATAACCATTTTTATTGATCTCCTTTTTTCTTTTGCTTTTATCTTTCTAAAAAAAAATAATTGCACTGCTTAATGACTGGGATATGTTCTGAGATACGCGTTGTTGGCGATCTTGTGCAGTCATCAGAGTGTGTTACACAAATCTAGATGGTATAGGCTACTACACACCTAGGCTACACCCCTATACAGCACGTTACTTAGCTGAATACTGTAGGCTACTGTAACACAATTGTAAGTATTTGTGCATCTAAACATATTAAAACATAGAAAAGGGACAGGAAAAATGCACTATTATCAACTAAGGGAGCATCATCATATATGTAGGCCATCACTGACTGAAACATTGTGTGGTCCATGACAGTTTAAGTAAATACACACACACTTTTCTTGGTATTCCCACCCACCTTTCTTAGATAACAGTACTAACTGTTCTGTTCTGTACTTATTCTCACATTCTGGAGATCACTCCATAGTGGAATTTACAGAGGTCTTCCTCATTCCACTTTACAGCTGTGTGGATTGTACCACAGTTTATCATCCTTGGAGTACCTTAGCTTTAGTTCTAGGCCCCCAATTCTTCTCAGTCTGCATCTTTCCACAGGCAACTTCAATTGTAGACTCATCCTCTAAGCAAGATATCTCCTATACTCAACTCCCTCTTACAGATGACCTACTCAAAATAGCAGCTTAGATGCCTCAAAGTCAACACACCTAAACCACACCCACGATTCTTCCCTCCAACCGGGTCAACCCCTTGTCTCTGTAAATGGCACCACTTCCAAATCAAAATCTTAAGAGTTATCCTTAATACTTCTCCCTCTCTCAGCCCCCTCATCTAATCAATTACCGAGACCTGTTTATTCTGCCATCTAAACCTGCCTCACATTTGTCTACTTTCCCCACCTACTGCTACCGTTCCATCATGACTCTTGCCTCCAATGTCACCTGCCTCTCCTGATTTTTCTTACAGTACGCTTTTACCTGTCTTCCCTATGGGTTCATTTCTCTCTGCCTGGCTTCCTGAAATGCTGGAGTTCCTCAAGATTCAGTCTTAGGTTCTTTCTTACTCTTACTGTAATGTGAACGCTCTGCCTAGGCCAACTCACCCTCCCCGATTATTTCAATCACCCTATATTGATCAGGTTCTCCCAAATTTACATTTCATGCTCAGTCTATATTTTGAGGTACTGTACTCCGAAATCAACACTACTTGTCATCGCCATTGGGATAACTAGGTCAACCAAAAACAACTCAATTCATCTACAACCAAATTCATATTATCTCCAAATCTGATCTCCTTCTAGTGTTCCTATCTCACTGAATGACATCACCGACCGTCACAGAACAAACCAGAAATCAAGCAAGCATCCCTGACAACCCCATCTCCCTTTTGTTTGCTTTTATTTTCTTTGTTACCCCATCTCCTCTATCTTCCATGTCTAACAGTCCTGCTGGCTGTATCTCCTGGACACCTCTGGGACTGGTTCACTTCTTTCTGTCTCCAACACCACTAACCTAGTCCAAGTCACTCGTGCATTCATTATACAACTGGACGCCTACCCTGGCCAGGGACTGTTTTAGGTTCTTGGAAAACAGGAGTGAATGAAACAGGCAACCCCTCCCACAGCAGCTTACAATGCAGAGGCAGAGACAGATGATGAAGAAACAGGTCTATTACACAGCACTAAGCACGGGGAGGGAAAATAAAGCACGCTGAGGAGATAGCGTGGGGGCTGCAGGGCTGCGTGTCAGATGCTCTGTGCCTGCGTGAGCCGAAGCCTGTGCAGCACATGGACACATGACCGCCACGAAGAACAGTTCCAGACAGAAAAAAGCAGGGCAGAGGCCCTGAGTGGGGTCTGCTCGGCCCCCCTGACAAACCTCAGGGCAGCCAAGGGTGATCAGAGGCCTTGAATGAAGGGCAGAGTGGAAGGAGATGAGGGTGAAGAGGTAGCCAGGGCCAGACCATGTAGTGTATTTCTCCCAAAGGAGAGTTAAAAAGATAAACAAGTGTAGTTCCCATAACAAAAAATCTCAACTTTCTTCAGGGAAGAGAAAGCTCTCCCCAGCACAGGGGCTGTGGGGACCGAGGCTGCCTGCCCTGCAGCTCCTTGCTGGGCCCATGGCACAAGGGGCCGTCACTGAGCCCTCTGGACCTGACAAGCCCTGCACTGTGGCCGTCAGGTTCTCCACATGGGCTGGCGGCTGCAGAAAGCAGCCTGGGCCTGCCCTGGTCTACTTATGCCTCCTCAGAGCCTGCGCCTGGCTCTCAAGCACCAACTAAACCCTGTGACAGGGCCCGTGGCTCTCTCTCGGGTGCTTGTTCCACCTTATCCTTGCTGGCTTTGCTTCTCCGGACCTTCATGAACACCATTCTTTAGGCCTGAGCAATTCTTCAGTCCTTTGATCCCAGGCCCTTCCACAGGGAAGCCTTTGCTGACGCCACCTGCCTGCTCTGTACTCTCACAGCACCGAGTGTCTTTCCCACGTGGTCCTCACTGGAACGTGTCCTTCTGTGCCCTGTGTGCAATGAGTGTGTTCACCTTGTCCCCCACTAGACTGTGCACTCCAGAAGCACGAGACCTGCGTCCCTTTCTGCCCAATGCTATAAAAAGCTGTGGACGAGGGTTCAACCTCGATCCCCCGGAGCCAGAGCCCCCCCAGTTCAACCGCTCTCAGTCCTCCACTGCCACGACGGCCCCTCCCCGTTTCTCTCCTCTGATTACTTCTCGGGCTCTGTCAGATTCCTCCTGCTTAAGCACCTCGCAAATGCTGTTCCTGAAATTCGGGCCTCCACTCGGCCCCCTCACCCGGCCAGCTCCAAGCTTCTAATGCCCGTCATGCTGACGGGCTCCCTGACCTCCCTTGAATCTCGGCCCTGTCACTTACGCACCTGTCCACCAGGGTTCTCCACCTGACTACTTCACTCACATCTCAAGTGAAATCCACCCCACACCCAACTGCTCCTGTGCCCTGATCACGCGGGCGCCGCCTCCTCCCTCACGAACTCACGGCAAGTGCCTTCATCCAGGCCCTTCCACCTCCTGCCTCCCTCCATGACTGCAATCGCTCTGCAAGGCTTCCCGCCTCTAGTTCTGCCTCACTTTCAATCACAATACTCCCAAAGTGACCATCTGTATTAAATTTGAATCACATAGCAACGTCATGAATATATTCTCTTTGTGAAAAACTAAAACGTTACATGTAAATAACATCCCCTTCCATGGACCCATTCTTAATCCCATTCCAAGTGTAACTAATGTCACCAGCTAAGCTGTGTCCTCCTAACCTTTCTCTCTGCTTACGTGCATGCACATTACACATACATATAATTTTCATTAGACATAAATGGTGGCGTCCTAACAATGCTCTGTAACTTTTTGGGAGCTCTGTCCACGTCCCTGGACTCGTTTTCAGGGTGGTGATGCTCACCAGAGTAAGGACATGCCACAGGTCCCTTAGCTGTTCTTACACGGATGGAGACTCAACTGTTTCTGATTCAGACCAACTTTTCTAAGATACCAAGGAGCATATGATTCCCTGCCCAAATCCTTCAATTATTTCCAGTGCTCCATGGGACAGTTTCCACCTCTTAGAACTGTGCCCAAGCACTTACCACGCGGCCCTTCCCTAGCTTTCTAGGCTATTTCCTTCCTCACCTCCTCCCTTCCCAAATACACCCTGAGCTTCAGCCAGAGTGATTATTTGAAATTCCCTAAATATACTACGTTTGCTGAATGAATATATGAAAATACACCCCTATTCTAAAACAATAGAAAAGAGTAAAAAAGAGATTCTGGGAGATTCATGGGGAAGTGATTACAAGAGCGTAATCCTGCCTAAGAGCCTGGGCTTCCCCTTCCCCACCACTTCTTGAGGCCTGAGAATCCTCAAGGGAGTTTCCCAACCAACGTTCCTACCTCCTCTCATTAACCAGACCATTGTCTGCAGTGATTCCCAAGCACCTCGGGCCACCCACTTACCTAAAGAGGAGTTGCCAGAACTGTCTTTCTCTACTTTCCAGGGATCTTCTCCTTGCTGCAACAGGGAGATCACTTTTGGTTTGGTAAATGAGAGTCCTGCACATAAACAACAAAAAACCACAACAAAACAAATCAGACTTGGTTTTGTGTTGATACAGTTATCCCAAATTTAAACACAGAACTCATAGGATGGTACAAAGAGCTTCTGTGTAGTGCTTCAGTTGTGCCCCTAGGAGGTAAGGGGGGTGAGGCGGTAGGGTGAGGAAAAGACAAGTGACTTGTAGGATATGACTTTGGGATAATTAATTATAGGTTAGGAAAATATGATCAACATGCAGTATTGGTAATAGGATACCACTGGCTTTCTATAGAAGAGGAAATGTTAAGATATAGAGATTGATTAAAATTTGTAAGTAGGTTATCTATGAAAAGGATTATGTACCAGGTAGCTTGTCTAAAACGAGAAAACACTATCTGACTCCCTTTTTTTTTTCTGAGGAGGAGTCTTGCTCTATTGCCAGGCTGGAGTGCAGTGGTGCAATCTCGGCTCACTGCAACCTCTGCCTCCCAGGTTCAAGTGATTCTCCTGCCTCAGTCTCCCAAGTAGCTGGGACTACAGGAGCATGCCACCACGCCTAAGTTTTGTATTTTCAGTAGAGACAGGGTTTCACCATGTTGGCCAGGATGGTCTTGATCTCCTGACCTTGTGATCTGCCCGCCTCGGCCTCCCAAAGTGCTGGGATTACAGGTGTGAGCCACCGCGCCCAGCCTATCTGACTCCCTTTTAAGGATGGCAGTGATCAGCAAACTACGGGTCATGGGCCAAATCCAGACCACTGCCTGTTTATGTATGGCCCTGTGCAAAGAATGGTGGGAAAAAAAAAAGAGAAATATGTTACGGAGACCATTATGCAGCCCACAAAGCCTAAAATCTTTACTATGTGGCTTTTTTTTTTTTGAGACAGAGTCTTGCTCTGTCGCCCAGGCTGGAGTGCAGTGGCGGGAACTTGGCTCACTGCAAGCTCCTCGCCATTCTCCTGCCTCAGCCTCCAGAGTAGCAGGGACTACAGGTGCCCGGCATCACACCCAGCTAATTTTTTTTGTATTTTTTAGTAGAGACAGGGTTTTACCATGTTAGCCAGGATGGTCTCTATCTCCTGACCACATGATCTGCCCACCTTGGCCTCCCAAAGTGCTGGGATTACAGGCGTGAGCCATCACGCCCAGCCTACATGGCTTTTTATAGTAAAAGTTTGCTGATCCCTGGAAAAGACAAGTGGGAAAGGCAGGTGGTAGGCCTAGAGGCTGAATGAAGCCCCCTGTTGGGAGACCAGCAAACTACAGAATCATTGGGAAATGATGCCTGAATCATGGACAAACTTCCAGTGTGCAATTACATGGAGGGAGAAGAATGATTATCAATACCACCTCTTCCATTCCTAGACACAGGGCAATTCCATGCCTATAAGGGGGAATATGTTTTTAGAGTTTATTTATAAAGATCTGATTTGTACAATCCTCAAACTCAGCTCAAATTTTTCAGTGACCAACCACTTTTATTCAGGGAAGGAGGTGCTGAGATATCCCAATTTTTGAATTCTGTTTCTGGAGGGGAAATTTCCTTACCTAGTGAGACCAGGTTCCTATAGTTCTCCAGCATCACATCCCGGTACAAGTTTCTCTGAGAAGGAGCCAGCTTTCTCCACTCATCCCGGGTAAAGAGCACAGCCACATCGTCGAACGTCAGTGACACCTGTAAGGACAAGTCGTTCCAGCTCACCCAGGACCACCCTCACAGAGTGGAGGGGGCGGCAGTGGGGAAGACACGCTACCCGTGAAACACTTCTCATACTATTTAAGCTTCTGAAGGTTCCAGATCATTCGTTTAACGAATAATTGGCCAGTAACAAATGTATACTGAGCAGCACACAGTGAAATTCAGGCCTTGTGCAGCCACTGTAAGAGATGGGTAGAGGGATTACAGACATTAGTGGGAGTGTTAATTAGAAAACTCTTTCTGATGGTGATTTGATAATACATATTAGAACCCTTAAAGTATACTCTTTAAAGTATCAATTACTCTATTTGTACGATAATGAACAGTGCACAAAAGTACACACAAACATATTCATGGTGTTTTTAAGAGCAAAAAACCAGGAACAATCTAAATACTTAATGATGGAGGTTAGGTTAAGCAACTGAAGGTACTCTCTGTGCGCTTACTCAAGCTTAAGGATAGTAATGACGAAAAGTAAAATAGCTATAATTTATTGAAGGCTTTCTATGGGCCAAGTATTGCTCTTAGAGCTTTATGTTAATTTGCAGTGTATGATCTTTATTTAACATTCACAACAATCCTATGAAAACGATACTATTATTGTCACCACTTTACACAAGAGAAAACAAAGACACAGACAAGAAATTTGTCCAGGTCACACAGTCACTGACCAGCTGTGTGACTTGTACACATTTTTTTTTTTTTTCTTTGAGACGGAGTTTGGCTCTTGTTGCCTATGCTGGAGTGCAATGGCATGATCTCGGCTCACTGTAACCTCCACCTTCTGGGTTCAAATGATTCTCTCGCTTCGGCCTCCTGAGTAGATGGGATTATAGGCGCTCGACACCACACCCGGCTAATTTTTGTATTTTTAGTAGAGACGGGGTCCCACCATGTTGGCCAGGCTGGTCTCAAACTTCTGACCTCAGATGATCTGCCGGCCTCGACCTCCCAAAGTGCTGGGATTACAGGTGTGAGCCACTGTGGCCGACTGACTTGTACAAATTTTGTATCCTCTCTGTGACTTTGTTTTTTCTTGTGTAATTCAAATCCAGCAGATGTCTTTGACTGAGCCTCCATTCTTAACTACTCTGTAAAACTGCCTTTTAATGCCTGCCCTTTAGGGTTAAGAAATAAATGTGATAATCTACACAATGAAGATGGATAGCGATGATGATTGCACAGCAATGTGAAAGTACCTAAAATGCCACTGAAAAATACACTTAAAAAGTTAAAATGGTAAATTTTATGTTATATATATTTTGCCACAATAAAAAAAGGTTAAAATGGTAACACATGGTAACATGCATACACACACACACACACACACAAATAAATGTGTATAGAAAATGATTTATTCGGGCTGGGTGCAGTGGTGCACGTCTGTAATCCCAGCACTTTGGGAGGCTGAGGCGGGTGGATCACCTGAGGTCAGGAGTTTGAGACCACCCTGGCCAAAGTGGTGAAACCCCATCTCTAATAAAAGCACAAAAAAAACTTAGCCGGGCGTCATGGCGGGCGCCTGTAATCCCAGCTACTCGGGAGGCTGAGGCAGAATTGCTTTAACCCGGGAGGCAGAGGTTGCAGTGAGCCGAGATCCCGCCACTGCCTGGGCGACAAAGCGAGACTCAAAAAAAAAAAAAAAGAACCACTAGACACGGATGGGGAGGGTGGTGATCCTCCCTACAGAATCCACCACTCATGAGGGCGGACCAGCTCCTCCAAGGGAAAAGGACTTGGCTCCATCCTGGCTGAAGATGGTCCCGGGTGAAGAACTCCAGTTAGTGGGGAAAATCCATCCACTAGGAACTGGGAGGGCAATGAGCTCACCTGGGGCCTGGCTTCCCGCTGCCCAGCAGCCATGTCCTCTTTCTGGCTCTCCCGTGAGGACGGTGCAGTCTCCAGAAGGCAGATCTGAGAAGAGAAAGGGAGCCAGGAAGAACCCCTTCTGCTTTCCAGCCCTGGAATCCGCAGCTCTGAAACCCCGACTCCCGCTGAGAAGGACCCCGCGCGCCCTCAGAGGGATTCGGGAGGAGCCAGGAGCCCGCGGACCAGAGCAGCGCTGGGCCGCCCGGCCAGGCCCAGGTCTCACAGGCTTGGGGCTTACAGAGAGGACACTGGACCCGCAGTGGCAGCAGCGACCCGCCGAGCCCACCAGGGCCAGGCTCGCCCCACGCCGCCGAGTTCCTCGGCGCCGGCTGGCGCTGCCAGCACCCACTGCACCGCTCAGGAAACTGAGGCAGCGCCGGGGCACCTGCCCCGTTCACGCCCCTGCGAGGCGGGCCGGGACTCCCACCACGACGGCCCCGGGACGACTTCCCTCCGCCTCAAGCCTTTCCCAGCCGGTTCCGCTCCCTCCCGCGAACGAATCATCTCCTGACTCCACAGAAAACGACTTTTTTATTTTTGAGGCGGAGTCTCGCTCTGTTGGCCAGGCTGGAGTGCAGTGGCGCAGTGGCGTGATCTCGGCTCACTGCAAGCTCTGCCTCCGGAGTTCAAGCAATTCAAGCAATTCTCCTGCCTCAGCCTCCCGAGTAGCTGGGACTACAGGCGCCTGGCTAATTTTTGTATTTTTAGTAGAAACGAGGTTTCACCGTGTTGCCCAGGCTGGTCTCGAACTCCTGATCTCAGGTGATCTGCCCGCCTTGGCATCCCAAAAATCTAGGATTACAGGCGTGAGCCACCACACCCGACCCCACGTATCCCATTTCTCACACAATGCTTCATTTTTTTTTTTTTTGAGACGGAGTCTCGCTCTGTCGCTCGGGCTGGAGTGCAGGGCTTGATCTCGGCTCACTACAAGCTCCGCCTCCTGGGTTCACACCATTCTCCTGCCTCAGCCTCCTAAGTAGCTGCGACTACAGGCGCCCGCCACCACACCCGGCTAATTTTTGTATTTTTAGTAGAGACGGCGTTTCACCGTGTTAGGATGGTCTTGATCTCCTGACCTCGTGATCCACCCGCCTCGGCCTCCCAAAGTGCTGGGATTACAGGCGTGAGCCACCGCGCCCGGCCAAACAACAGCTTTGAAGAGGAAAGCGCTGGTTGTCCCGAGGCGGGACGGGTGGCCGTCCTGGGGACGGACTCAGAAACCGGGGCCCGGCTGCGTCCGCCCTGCCCTCGGGGTCCCGGTGCCCCGAGTCCGCGAAGCCCACACGGAGTGGGCAGGGCGGGCCCGGGAGGAAACGCCAGGCCCGGCGTCCACAGCGGCCGGCGGCGAGGCGGACGCGGGTGCACAGGCAACGGCGAGGGAGCGCCCCGCGGTGGGGCGAAAGAGTCCAGATCCCGGCGCGGGGGCCGGTGACAGACGCGGGGGTGCCCGCCACCGCCCACAAAGGCTTTCCGAGCCTCGGCAGCCGCAGGCCGTTCCCGTGCCGGGCACCGCCTCCTCCCGGCTTGGCCTGCCTCCGACGCTCACCTCCCTAAGCTCAGGCGTTCCCGGGCCGCGCCTCCCCAGCCGCACTCCGCAGGCTGGAGGCTCCGGAACCGCCGGCTGGGCTGCAGCCTCGCGACCCGGCTCCGCCCCGACGGCGTCTGGGCGACCTCAGGCCCGGCGCCGCTCACCCCGCGGCGCGCCGGGGACCAGCAGGGGCGGGGCAGCCGCTGAGGCCGCTGGGAAATGGAGTCCACGGGAGGACACCTGCATTCGGGGAAGTGTAGTTCCATGCGTTTGAGGCGGGGTCCTGGCTGAGCTGTTACGCGCCCACATGCCACAAGATGGCCCCTGTGAGCTGGAGGGCCCCAGGTTCCTGGTTATAGGGAAGATAAGCGGAGGTTAGCTGAAGGCAGTAACTTGCAACTGTGTCTGTGTGAATTTCGGGAGGGAGGGCGTGGACGGCAGGAAAACAACGGCCCAGAACAGACCTAGTTTCCCTCAGTTATTCACCAGAGGGGCACTGAGCACCTGCTGTGTGCCAAGCACGGTTGCAAGCGGTTTCAAATGTTATCAATGAAACAAACGTCATTGCCCTGGAGAACATTTTTTGGGGGGGTAGGGAGCAGACAATAAGCCATATACATAATTATATAATATTTTGGGGGATGTGAGGAGAAAAAGGGTATGTGGAGGGTTTCATCGCTGAGGTGAGAACGGACAAGGACTCCCAGGAAGTGCCTGAAGCAAAGGGGAGGGAGGTTCCAGCTACTGTGAAGCCAACGGATGTATGTCTGTGTGTGTGTGTGTGTGTGTGTGTGTGTGTGTGTATATATATATATATATATATTTTTTTTTTTTTTTTTAAACTAAATCTTCTCAGTTACAAAAAGAACACCGGCTCCATTTAGAAAGTTTGGCGCTTCCCTACTTAAGAATATGCCTTGAACATTTGAATTTGTCAGTAAATATTCTCCCTCAGTGGCATTTTTGATAGCTTCATTGCATTCCATTGCATTTAATTATTATTTTTTAAAACGTTTAATTGGCTGGGGGCGGTGGCTCATGTCTGTAATCCCAGCACTCTGGGAGGCCGAGGCGGGTTGATCACGAGGTCAGTTCAAGACCAGCCTGGCCGAGATGGTGAAACCCCCGTCTCTACAAAAAATACAAAAATTAGCTGGGCGTGGTAGCGGGCGCCTGTAGTCCCAGCAACTCAGGAGGCTGAGGCAGAGAATTGCTTGAATCAGGAGGCAGAGGTTACAGTAAGCCAAGATTGCGCCACTGCACTCCAGCCTGGGCGACAGAGCAAGACTCCATTTCAAAAAAAAAAAAAAAAAAAAAAAAGTAGTTGCCTCTGAGGAGGGTACTGGGAGCTGGAATAATACTTGCACTTGCTATTTAACACCTTGATATAGTTTTCAACATTTTGCTTTACCATATGCATGTATGACATGAATGTTTTTAAGAGAGAACGAACAATTTCCAGGCTTGCAAAATTGGCTGTATCATTAGCAATACTTCCAGCAGCAACATACAGAAACCTTTACTAACAGTGGCTTGCATCATGACATTTATTATTTGTTTAAAAAGCAATCTAGAGGTAGGCAGAAGGAACTGACTGCAGTTGGTTTGGTGGCTTGATGACATCAGCGAGGGCTCAGTGTCTTTCTGTCTGTCTGCTCTGCCACCCAGAGTTCTGGCTATGGTCTCCACTCAAGAGCCCAGCGTAGCTGCTGCTCCAGGAACCAGTTTTCTCACAGCCACATCCAGTATCGGGAAGGAAATTACAGAAACAAAAAGGACTAACTTCCACATGATGATCACCTCTTCTTTTCTTTTCCAGAAGCCACCATCCCTTTTCCTCCTCCAACCCATTCAGATCCTTTCCATCCTTCTCTTGCATTTCATTGGCCAGAATTAGGTCACTTCCTCACCTCTGAACCAATCACAGGGAATTTAGTTCACCTGAACTGAAGCAGCTCCATCATATCTCATCATCTGGAGCTGAGCACCTTGCTCCTTGAACAAAATTGGTGTTCTTGACAAAGAAGAAGAGGGCACTGATTGTTAGGCAGGCAATAACAGGGTACACCAGACAGACTGACTGACTGATTAACTAACCAGCTACCATCCCTTATGAGGAGACAACTGCCAGCCTGTCTGTCAGAATCACAAAGCCTGGAATCTCTCACGATGAAAGGCTATACAATCCTGAGGCCTTGGTCCTATGTTAATTTAGTGTGGATTAATCTTTTGAGATAAGACCATTAGTCATGTGTTGGCATCTGCAAATTAACACTGGCTTCTGGGGAGAAACTCTTGAGGAAGAAAAAATCACATCACTGCATTTTTCAAAGGTTCAACATCAAAAATTTATCAAGTGTAAAAACCCAGTCTGTTTGATACTGTTAAAATGATTAATATTACAAATAGCTGCTAGAAACAAGGCACATGTGACAACCTGAAGGACTGGAAGGAGAGGCAAACATTTTCCTTTCTGAAGTAGGAAAAGCTAGTTTCATTATTTGCATTTTCCCTCCCTCATATCATCTTATGCCTCTGGCACATTTCCTAAATCAGACTTTCCTGGGGATTCTATTTATCAGACAGGTATTGGCTTGCTTTTCAGCAGCCCTATCATAGTTGATTTACTAATATATCCTATAGATTTTCTGCACAGTTTATACAGCTAAGGCCCATAGTGCCTCGTAATTCCCACCTATTTTAAGTGAAAGGCTTAATACATAGATGGGATCTGATGTATGAGTGCTGCTCACTAGTTTACTGTCAGAGCAGGTCTGAATAATTAGCACCAGCAGCTCTTCTGTGCAGATACTAATATCTTATATCATAAATGTCAAGCATAGCACAAAGATGCAACCGGAAAACCTCCGAAGGCAAGGGGGCCCATAAATCATGAAGGTTTCACTCTATTTTTCTTCCATTTTACTATCAGAAAATAAACCCAGATGGTGAGATTTAAAATCCTGCCCACCCCTTATTACTTAGCACGGGGCCTTTCCTGAAGCTGGACCCTGGAGGAAGGGCTGAGGGGGAGGAGACATCTCAGCTGGGGAGGGATAATGATGGGGTGAGGGGTAAGTGGAAAACAAAACATCACAACAGCACTCCCAGACAGTTCTGTGCCCTTTACCTATGTCACCGTGTTGCATGCATTTGGGACTTAGAGGCCGATACAGGCTACCGGAGGGGCTGCTTATAAAAAATGATAACCCCCTGCCCTACTCAGTGAAGAACATCATCTCTTTTATGGTTGCAAGTGTGAGAATCAATGTTGTAATGTAATGTTCATAAATTTTAATGAACTTGCTGAGGATGCCAGGCCCTAAATAAACACCCCATTCAAACTAGGCCCTAGCTCTGGCAGTTAGCAAGGCCACATCCAACCTTACCTCCAACAACACGTATCACTCTTTTTTTTTTTTTTTTTGAGACTCTGTCACCAGGGCTGGAGTGCAGTGGCGTGATCTCGGCTCACTGCAACCTCTGCCTCCTGGGTTCAAGCGATTCTCCTGCCTCAACCTCCCAAGTAGCTGAGACTACAGGCAACCCGCCATTACGCCCAGCTAATTTTTTGTATTTTTAGTAGAGACGGGGTTTCACCGTGTTGGCCAGGCTGCTCTTGAACTCCTGACCTCGTGATTCACCCACCTCGGCCTCCCAAAGTGCTGGGATTACAGGCATGAGCCACCGCGCCCGGCCATCTAACTGCAATTTAATTTAATTTAGAGATGAGGAAGTCTGTACTTCTGAAAAAAACAAAAGCGAAAAACTATTCTATCCTAAGAACTTTGGCACTTTGGCTATTAGAAGGTTCCCACTATATTTAGCTGAAACTATTCAGTTTATCTGAAACTCCTTTTGATTCATCCTATTTGCCCTTCTAGGGACCCATGGGGGAAATTCTACCTTTTTTTCTGTTTTTTGAGACAGGATCTCACTCTGTCTCCCAGGATGGAGTGCAGTGGTGCAGTTAGGGCTCACTGCAGCCTCAACCTCCTAGGTTCAATCAATCCTCCCGCCTCAGGCTCCTACGGAACTGAGACTACAAGTGGGTGCCACCACACCTGGGTAATTTTTTTAAATTTTGGGTTTGAGGGTACATGTGAAGGTTTGTTACATAGATAAACATGTGCCACAGGGGTCTGTTGTACATATCATTACATCACCTAGTTATTAAGCTCAGTACCCAATAGTTATCTTTTCTGCTCCTCTCCCTCCTCCCACCCTTCTCCCTCCGATAGGCCTCAGTGTCTGCTGTTTCCTTTGTGTGCATAAGTTCTTATAATGTAGCTCCCGCTTATAAGTGAGAACATGCAGTATTTTATTTTCTTTTCCTGCATTAGTTTGCTAAGGATGGTAGCCTCCAGCTCCATCCATGTTCCCACAAAAGACATGATCTCATTCTTTTTTATGGTTGCATAATATTCCATGGTATATATGTATCACATTTTCTTTGTTCAGTCTGTCATTGATGGGCATTTAGGTTGATTCCATGTCTTTGCTATGGTGAAAGTGTTGCAATGAACATTTGCATGCATGTGTTTTATGCTAAAATGTGTTATATTCCTCTGGGTATATGCCCGGAGGATTTGCTGGGTCAAATGGTAGTTCTGCTTTTAGCTCTTTGAGGAATCGCCATACTGCTTTCCACAATGGTTGAACTAATTTACACTCCCACTAACAGTGTATAAGGGTTCCCTTTTCTCCACAACCTTGCCAGTGCCAGCATCTGTTGTTTTTGTTTTGTTTTTTGACTTATTATTAGCCATTCTGACTAGTGTGAGGTGGTTTGATTTGCATTTCTCTAATGATCAGTGATATTGAGCTTTTTTTTATATGCTTGTTGGCCACATGCACGTCATCTTTTGAGAAGTGTCTCTTCATGTCCTTTGCCCAGTTTTTAATGAGGTTGTTTTCCTCTTGTACATTTGTTTAAGTTCCTTATATATGATATTAGACCTTTGTCAGATGCATAGTTTGCAAATATCTTCTCCCATTCTGTAGGTTGTCTGTGCACTCTGATAATAGTTACTTTTGCTGTGCGGAAGCTCTTTAGTTTAAGTAGCTCCCATTTGGCAATTTTTGCTCTTGTCATGATTGCCTTTAGTGTTTTTCTCATGAAATCTTTGCCTGTTTCTAGGTCCAGGATGGTATTGCCTAGGTTGTCTTCCAGGTTTTTATAGTTTTGGGTTCTACATTTAAGTCTTTAATCCTTCTTGAGTTGATTTTTGCATGTGCTGTAAGGAAGGGGTCCAGTTTCAATCTTTTGCATATGGAAAGCCAGTTATCCCTGCACCATTTATAAAATAGGGAATCGTTTCCCATTGCTTGTTTTTGTCAGCTTTGTCAAAGATCAGATGGTTGTAGATGTGTGGCCTTATTTCTGGGCTCTCTATGCTGTTCCATTGGTCTGTGTGCCTGTTTTTGTACCAGTACCGTGCTGTTTTGGTTACTGTAGCCTTGTAGTACAGTTTGAAGTTAGGTAATGTGGTGCCTCCATCTTTGTTCTTTTGGCTTAGGATTGTCTTGGCTATTTGGGCTCTTTTTTGGTTCCATATAAATTTTAAAATAATTTTTTTCTAGTTCTGTGATGAATATTTTGGTAGTTTGATAGGAACAGCATTTAATCTGTAAATTGCTTTGGGCAGTATGGCCATTTTATTGACACTGATTCTTCCTATCCGTGAGCATGGGATGTTTTTTTCGTTTGCTTGTGCCTTCTCTGAGTTTTTTGAGGAGTGTTTTGTAATTCTCATTGTAGAGATCTTTGATCTCCCTGGTTGGGTGTATTCCTAGGTATTTTATGTGTGGCAATTGTGAATGGGATTTTGATTTCTGATTTGTCTCTCAGTTTGGTTGTCGTTGGTATATAGGAATGCTTGTGATTTTTGTACATTGATTTTGTATCCTGTAACTTTGCTGAAGTTGCTTATCAGCTGAAGGAGCCTTTAGGTCAAGACTACGGGGTTTTCTAGATACAGAATCATGCCATCTGCAAACAGAGTGACTTCCTCTCTTCCTATTTGAATACACTTTATTTCTTTCTCTTGCCTGATTGTTCTGGCTAGGATTTTCAATACTATGTTGAATAGGAGTAGGGAGAGAGGGCATCCTTGTCTTGTGCCAGTTTTCAAGGGGAATGCTTCCAGCTTTTGCCCATTCATTACAATGTTGGCTGTAGGTTTGTCATTAGATGGCTCTTATTATTTTAAGGTATGTTCCTTCAATACCAGTTTATTGAGAGTTTTTAACATGAAGAGATGAATTTTATCAAAAGTCTTTTTTTTTTTTTTTTTTTTTGGAGACGGAGTTTCACTCTTGTTGCCCAGGCTGGAGTGCAATGGCACGATCTCGGCTCACCACAACCTACGCCTCCTGGGTTCAAGTGATTCTCATGCCTCAGCCTCCCGAGTAGCTGGGATTACAGACATGCACCACCACATCTGGCTGATTTTTTTGTATTTTTAGTAGAGACGGGGTTTCTCCATGTTGGTCAGGCTAGCCTTGAAAAAGTCTTTTTTACATATATTGAGATAATCATATGGTATTTGTCTTTAGTTCTGTTTATGTGGTGAATCACATTAATTGATTTTCATATGTTGAGCCATCCCAGGGATGAAGCCTATTTGATCATGGTGGATTAGCTTTTTGATGTGCTGCTGGATTTTGTTTGCCAGTATTTTAGTATATGTCCTGCCAAAGTGAGCATGTTTGCCAGTATTTTGTTGAGGATTTTTGCATCAATGTTCATCAGGGATATTGGTCTGAAGTTTTCTTTTTTTGTTGTGTCTATGCCAGGTTTTGGTATCAAGATGATGCTGACTTCATAGAATGAGTTGGGTAGAAGTCTCTCCTCCTCAATTTTTTGGAGTAGTTTCTATAGGAATGGTATCAGCTCTTCTTTGTACATCTGGTAGAATTCAGCTGTGAATCCATCAGGTCCTGGGCTGTTGTTGGTCGTGGTGGTAAGCTATTTATTACTGATTAAATTTTGGAGCTTGTTACTGGTCTGTTCAGGGAATCAATTTCTTTCTGGCTCAGTCTTAGGAGGGTTAATTTCTGCATCTATCTTCTTTTTCTTCTTGAATTCCTTTGTGTAGTTGAAAAATGCTGCCTCAAACCTCCTGCACAGCAAGCTGACCAACCCTAGGCTCTTTCAGCATTCGTCATGTGACAAAATCTCAGTCCCTCCTCTCAAGAAAGCACTGACTACCTGGCCCTCTTAAAGTAAATTCACCCAAACAACAAGTAAAATACAATAGCAACAACAACAATAATAATCCTTATTAATTTTTCAGCACTTACTATGTGCCAGGTACTCTGCTAGGCACTTTATTTTTTATCATCTTATTTCATTCTTACAAAAACACTATGCAGTAGCTGTTTCTATACCCCCAATTTACAGATGAAGAAACTAACACTCAAAAACATAAGGTGCTACCCTTACATGGTCCATATGAGGCACGGTCAGGATTGACTAGGGCTGACGTTCTTAGCCCCTGCTCCATCACCTGGAGCCAGAACTATCACTTCCCTACTTTTACGAATACGGTGGAGGACTCAATTTACTCTTGTGGTTGGCTCTCAGGGTTTTTTCCTTCTTTCCCAAATCTATATCTTCAGCCCACACCTCTCTCTTGGGTTCTAGATTCTTATATCCAACTGCCTGCTGTACACCAACCACTTGGACAACTCCTGGTTGCCTCAAACTCAACATGTTCAAAGCTGAATACATCACCTGCTCTCCCAAATATGCTCCTCTCCTGCTGTTCCCCAAAATCAGAAAATGGCTTCACAATCCACTCAGTTGTCTCAAGAGCAAATGCTGAGTCACCCTTGAATCCTTCTGTTGCCTCCACATTCAAACCATCACCATATCCTTGATTTCTCTACTGTGTATTTTTCAGGTGTGTCCACTTCTTTCCATCTGCACTCTCACTAGTGAAGGCCACCAGTGTCTCTCATCTGAATGCCCGCAATACCTCCTCACAGGTCACCAGGCATCTAGTTTTGCCCCCGTCCTGCCCTTCCCTCGTCCAGAGTAAAGCCAATGGGAACCTTCCAAAATGAAAATCCGATTAAGTCACTTCTTTGCTTAGAACTTTTTTATGGTTTCCCAGCCCATGAAAATAGTATCCAATGTCTTTAAGTACATTGCAAAACTCTTCCAGGCCTCCCTCTCCAATCCTCCCTGTCCTCCCTCTCCAGTTTCATCACTCATTATACACCCCATAACCTTTATGCCAGAGTTGTCATGAACCTTCTCCCATTCCTTCAATGTTTTATGTAATTTTGCCTCCAGGTCTTTACACATGCTGTTCCTTCTTATTGAAATATTCTTTCCTCTCCCCATTGTCTGGTAGATTAACTCCTCTTTATCCCTCAGATGTCAGCCTTAATGTCACTCTCTCAAGGTGAACGTCCCTGAATTCTCATGCATTACATATGATACCATTTTTATTCTGCCATTGTATGTGTCACCCTTTATTGTTAAGAAACAAATAAGAAATATTTAATTAAATAAGAAATATTTAATTGTTTCCATAAGGAAATGAATTGTGTCTGTCTTACTCGTCATTAAATCCCGGAATTTTGTTAAAGCACTAAACAAAGAAAGGGCTTGAAAAATATTTGTTGCCCAATGAATGAAGGAATTAATGAATATTCGTAAAAGCAGGGACGTGATAGTTCCGGCTCCAGGTGATGGAGCAGGGGCTGAGAACTTCAGCCTTAGTCAATCCTGACTGTGCGTCATATGGACCAAGTAAGAGTAGTGCCTTATGTTTTCGAGCTTCAGTTTCTTCATCTGTAAATTGGGGGTATAAAAATGAATGAATGGCAGTTGAAATCCTGGTCAAACAGGTGCACCTAAGCATGTCTTCTTCTACATGTATGTGTGAACTTGACGTTTTGGATTCCAGAGAGGATATCACATTTATTTCCCACTAACCTTCCTGTTGTTGGGTTCAGTACATTTTTTCAGATTGCTGAGATGTTTTTGGATCCTGATTCTCTTACCTATTCTCTAGCATATTAGTTATCACTGCCAATTTCATGTTATCTGAAAACTTGATTAGCATATCTTCTGTATCTTCATTAAGCAAGGACAGAGCCTAGTGACCCCCCCATTAGACACCCATCTCTAATAATCAGCACCTACTGAGTATGCTAATTCAATCAGGTTCAAACATGCTACATTTCCTCGTCCTCAAGAATATCATGCGTAAACTTGTCAAGAGCCTTGATGAAACCCTAATAAAGATTACTATAATTCTCCAAACTCACAATTCTCAATTTTCTTGGCCTATCACACACTGACAGATGATATTCAAATAGTATCCCCTAAGCATACTCAAGTTGTTGTGAAATTCCCAGAAGCACAACTAAAATTTGACCTCTCCCTCTCTCTCTCACTAAAGAAATCATACTGTAGAGCAAGTGGATGACTGGGGGTGTAATGACAGCCAGCAGGAGTCCTGGCTGTTCTAGAGCTGAGGCTCAGATGTGTGCCTGACAGCTGGCCACCGAGTGGTCACTCCCACCTACACAGCATTTCTGCAATTCATGCTTGGGCAGTCAGCCTCTCTCTCCCCTCCAAGGAGAATGCAACATTTCCGCAACCTTCCCTCCGGCCCTGACTCTACATTCTTCTTAGATGGCCCTTTATTCTTCCTGATTCCATATCCTGGTGGTCTGCAAACATACTGGGATGAAAACAGATCCACGTGGTTAAACTGATTCAATTAAAATCAGTAGAGACTAAGAACTTCAAGGACCTTTCACCTGGAGAACTAGATATCCCACCAAAACAACTGTATTATGAAACACCAATTGGCTTTGCAATGCATCACCCCACTGCCCTAGTTGGCAGACTCTGAAGTCCTAGAATTGCATGAGATGATGATTAATGCATACACTAGATCCATGAATGAAGCAGGGATCAGTGAGACATACATCATCTACTGCGCACTGGTTGCAGGAGGCATCAAAGCAAGTGAGACAGAAAAAATATGTCTATTCTTTGACAGTGAAACCACTTTAATTACTAGTGCTAGGTAAGGTCTCTTGGGCAGGGTCCTCAAAGAAAACTAGAAGTTGAATTCCCTAAGAGAGTGGATACAAAGAACTGTGATATTGTAACATCCCATTTTTAATCTACCATGCTTTGTGGACTAAGATTCAATCTATACACTGGCAATCGTATCAGCAGCAAACAACAGTTGAGAGGAACACAGAGAAAACAGCTAGAGCAGAGTTATGTCAGATGGCCAGGCAGCGAGGGAAAGTAAATGTGAGATTGGACAAAGAACTTGTGAAACAGGCGGACATAAGGATTACTGGTTGTGGCAGTAACTGCTCTTTGCCTCCTAAATCCTCTCCCCACTACTTTCTTGTAAAAATAATCCTGAATATTTTAAAGCAGGATAAATTGTTATTTAGCTAAAAGATGGTATTTTCCATCTTCCCTCTCAGTCAGCTTAGGATATAACTAGTTTTGGCCAATGAGCTGTGTGAAGAAGTGTTGCATGCTAAGTTCAGGAAATCTTGTAAGGGAGAGGGTACATTCCTTCTCTCACCTTCCTCCACCATGCCTTGGAATGGTGATGTAATGGCTAGAGCCAGGTAGAATTCTTGGACTGTGAGGTGGCCTTGAGAATAGAAGCCACACACAGGACACAGCAAAACCAGTGACCGTTTCTGGCCCTGTTGCTGTCACACCAGCCCTGGATTGCTTTATCTCCAGGTTTCTTTTCTGTGAGCAAGACAGAAACTATCTTGTCTAAGATATCATTTTTCAGGGCATTGTTCTTGCAGCCAAAGCTCCAAATCATCACTGCTCCCCCTTCTAAGTGTTCATAAAAGACCCAGGCTCAGCTCTACTGTCTGGCTGCCCATGCTTATCACAGGGAGAGCCAGGCCAGTTAGCTCAGGCCTCACTCTTACACAATGGGCCCTACATGTAAGCTTTTAAGCTCCTCTCCAAATGAGATTTTACACAGAGTCTTTGTGGGATTTCTGGTGTTAAAAGCATTGATTTGCCTGCCACATTTGAAATCCTGTTTTGAAATTTTAAATATTTTTTTAATATCCCAAAGGTCTTAGTCTGCTTTGTGTCACCATAAATGAATACCTGAGGTTGGGTAATTTATAAACAAAGAGGAGTATTTAGCTCATAGTTCTGCAGGCTGTACAAGAAGCATGGTGCCAGCATCTGTTTGGCTTCTAGTGAGGGCTTCTGGGCTGTGTCAAAAGATGGCAGGGAAGGTCCAAGGAAAAGTGGGCATGTTCAAACCTACGGGGCATCCCGGCTTTATAACAACCCACTCCCGAGGGAATGAATCCATTCCCAAGGACTGAGCCAGTCTTGAAAAAGGGAGAACTTAATAACCCTAGAAGGACACCAAGCCATTCATGAGAGATCCACAGTCATGACCCAAACACCTCCTACCACGCGCACCTCCCAACACTAGATCAAATTTCACCGTGAGATTTGGTGGGGACGAACAAACCATATTCAAACCATAGCATTAAGACCCTTAAGTAAATAGAAGCAACCCATAGCCCAAGGGAGACTTTGCTTGCTGCCATCGGTCTCCTATCAGTACTGATGCCATAACCTGGTCTAAGACTCTTATGGTCCCTCATTTCTCCCAACTGCCCCCAAAACAGAGTCCTTGTTGGGGTGATCAGACCCAACATCAGGCTGTGGGGGCTATGAAGTCTGGCGGAGTCCAAGGAATGAGAAAAGAGAGGTCAAGAGTACGTAAGGTGGGTTCAGGAGGCCAGCGCTGGTATGGAGGCTGTGAGGGCCCCGAGCTCTGGGAGCCCACACTATTTATTGGTGATCAAACGAAGAAACAGGTGGTGAGGACATGACAGTAAACAGGTGATAGCATGAGGATGTGGGGGTAGAAAGACAGTGGTGCATTAAGCGTAGCTGTGATGGTTTAGCATCTCCTTTGATGCATATAGAATATGCTCTGCTGCTTGAGCTAATAGAGGACATGTTTATGAGTAAGAAGCAAGGAACCAACAAGTCTGTGCACACTCCAGAGGCTACGAGGGGTTTTATGCCCTGAGCCCTGGGTTCCATCCAAGCCACAAGGGGTTTTATGCCCTGGGCTTAGATTTATGGTGCGGCAGGGCAGCCTTCCACCCTTTGGCACAGAGCTTGGTGTTCTAAAGGCCACAAGGGTAAAGACCCTGGATCCCAGACATCTTCCAAGACTCTTTTACATTATGACAGACAAGCCAGTCCTGCCTCAGCTCTTCTACCAACAGTCCTAAACAAATAACATAACACCCAAGTTACCAGTGAAGTTAATGTTTGATCATTTTAAATTTTTTTTTTTTTTTGAGATGGAGTCTTGCTGTGTCACCAAGGCTGGAGTGCAGTGGTGCGATCTCAGCTCACTGCAACCTCTGCCTCCCGGGTTCAAGTGATTCCCCTGGCTTAGCCTCCCTCGAGTAGCAGGGACTACAGGCACCCACTGCCACGCCCGGCTAATTTTTGTATTTTTAGTAGAGATGGGGTTTCACCATGTCGGCCAGGCTGGTCTTGAACTCCTGACCTCAGGTAATCTGCCCACCTTGACCTCCCAGAGTCCTGGGATTACAGGCAGGAGCCACCATGCCTGGCCCATTTAAAATTCTTGTTTGGCTATTCTAAAATTCACAGGGAACCAAAAAAGAGCCCAAATAGCCAAGGCAATCCTAAACAAAAAGAACAAAGCTGGAAGCATCACGCTACCTGCCTTCAAACTATACTATAGGGCTACATTAACCAAAACAGCATAGCACTGTTACAAAAACAGACACATAGGTGAATGGAACAGAATAGAGAATCCAGAGATAAAGCCACACACCTAAAGCCATTTGATCTTCAACAAAGTCTACAAAAATAAGCAGTGAGGAAAGGAGTCCCTATTCAACAAATGGTGCTGGGATAACTGGCTAGCCATATGAAGAAGAATGAAACTTCACCCTTACCTTTCCCCATATACAAAAATTAACTCAAGATATATTAAGGATTTAAATATAATACCTCAAACTATAAGAATCCTAGAAGAAAGCCTAGGAAACCTCATTTGGGACACTGGCCTTGAAAAATAATTTATGGCTAGTTCCCCAAAAGCAATTGCAACAAAACACAAAAATTGACAAGTGAGACCTAATTAAACAAGACCTCCTGCACAGCAAAAGAAACTGTTACAGAGCAAACAACCTACAGAATGTGAGAAAATATCTGCAAACTATGCATCAAACAAAGGTCTAATATCCAGAATCTATAAGGAACTTAAATTAACAAGCAAAATACAAACAATCCCATCATAAAATGGGCAAAGGACATGAACAGACACTTCTCAAAAGAAGACATACAAGCAGCCAACAAATATATGAAAAAACGCTCACCGACCAGGTGTAGTGGCTCACACCTGTAATCCCAGCACTTTGGGAGGCCAAGCAGGCAGATTACCTGAGGTCAGGAGTTCAAGGCCAGCCTGGCCAACATGTTGAAACCCCTTCTTTATAACAATATGAAAAAATTAGCTGGGCTGGTGGTGGGCACCTGTAATCCCAGCTACTCAGGAGGCTGAGGCAGGAGAATCGCTTGAACCTGGGAGGCAGAGGTTGCAGTGAGCCGAAATCGCACCACTGCACTCCATCCTGGGTGACAGAGACTCCATCTAAAAAAAAAAAAAAAAAAAAAAAAAAAAAAAAAAAAAGCTCATCACCACTAATCATCAGAGAAGTGCAAATCAAAACTACAATGAAATGACATCTCACACCAGTCAGAATATTACTAAAAGGTCTAAAAACAGCAGATGTTGGCTAGGCTGAGTAGAAAAGGAAAAGCAATGTTTATACACTGTTGGTGAGAATGTAAATTACTTCAGCCACTGTGAGAAGCAGTTTGGGGGTTTGTCAAAGAACTTAAGACAGAACTACCATTAGACCCAGCAATCCCATTACTGGGTACATATTCAGAAGAAAATAAATCATCCTACCAAAAGACACATGCACTCATATGTTCATTGCAGTACTATTCACAATAGCAAATACATGGAATCAACCTAGATGCTCATCAATGGTGGACTGCATAAAGAAAATGTGGTACATCTATAAAATGGAATACTATGCAGCCATAAAAAGAATGAAGTCATATCCTTTGCAGCAACATGAATGCAGCTGGAGTCCATTATCCTAAGCAAATTAATGCAGGAACAGAAAACCAAATACCACATGTTCTTACTTACAAGTGGAAGCTTAACACTGAATACTCAGGGACAAAAAGATAGTAACAACAGACACTGGGGACTACTAGAGGATGGAGGGACGGAGGGGGAAAAGGACTGGAAAACTATTGAGTACTATACTCACTCACTACCTGGGTGACAGGATCAATTGTACCCCAAACTTCAGCATCATACAATATACCCATATAAAAAATGTGCACATGTAGCCCCTGAATCTAAAAACAAGTTGAAATTATCTAAATAAATAATTTAAAAATTTAAAAATTTGTGTTTGAAGAAATAGATGGGAGAACAGATTATTGTGTTGCAGCTCAGTTCTATACATCTGAACAGAAGAGTAGGGGAGGTAGGCTCCATGCCTCTTGGGGAGTTCAAAGTGAATGAGAAGATGCCACCTGAGAAGAGAGTTGGATGACAAACTCAGCCCTCACTCAGGACCCTCAGCTCCATCAGCCCTTGCTAGAGATGCTTCTTATCATAACCTCGGGTCAAAGTCTTCTGGGGAGAGGGGGCAGTGACCAAGCTCAAGGGCTGTGTTCTGCAGGGCATCTCCTCCAAACAAAGATGTCTCAGAGAAACTAGAGCCCAGCTACCATCTATGAAGAAAGGCTGCAGTGGGATCACTGGGGACTGTGGGATGAGAGCCTTCTCTGATCCTCAGGTCTAACTCATTACTTTGCAGGCAGCAACACTGTCAGCCTGATATCAGAGCTGGTGGATCAAGTGGCTATCCCTAGTCTCCTGCTCAGGGAATAACATGACCCAAATGATTGTCACCCCCAATAACGACCCCATAGAGAGAAAAGATTGTCATATCCTATGTTAGAGAAGCAAAAGGCATAACCCCAAATATCTTAGTTCCCCTTACTAACACATTTAGCTCAGTCATGAATTTATCTATAACTTTCTAAAAAGCCTGTATAGTTTCAGTTTCTTTTCTCTTGGGATAACAAATTCCATGGTTTCATTATCCATAATGACAAAGGGCTGGTCATTCCACTGATTTGTTCTAAATTACTCGGCATTTTTAAGTCTGGATAATGTAACCTTTTAAATTAGGTGAACTATTCCTGTCACTATGTCCACCAGTCACAGGGTTGTTATTGAACTTGAACAAGAGTCAGTCCCCATTTGGCCTTCACAAAACAAGCTGAACCTGGCTTTAAGGATCAAATGGCATCTGTTCCTCTCCACCTTCTGGAGAACTTGGGCCTCTGGACTCATCTGGATTACTATCCTTTGAGATGAGGCTGGGGATCAGTCTCTAAGGAAATTATAGAGAAATCATTTGGTAGCAACTTCAACAAAGCAAGGTCAGTTGCTTGTGTTCTTCTCATCACCCCAACACTCCCCTAGACACCTGCCTTGTTCCCATAGCAAAAGTTAAACTCTTCATCTTCACATCAAGAAGTAAAATATCAGATCCAAATAGAATAAAGCAAATTCATGGACCACAGCTGAGCCTCTCCGACTATCGGGTATAAAACTATAGTCTCTCCTGGCCAGGTGCAGTGGCTCACACCTGTAATCCCACCACTTTGGGAGGCCAAGGCAGGTGGATCACTTCAGATCAGGAGTTTGAGACCAGCTGGGCCAACATGGTGAACACCCATCTCTACTGAAAATACAAAAATTAGCTGGGTGGTGTGTCTCACGCCTGTAATCCCAGGTACTTGGGAGGCCGAGGCAGGAGAATCGCTTGAACCCAGAAGGCAGAGGTTGCAGTAAGCCGAGATCGCACCACTGCACTCCAGCCTGGGGGACAAGAGGGAGATTCTATCTCAGAAAAAAAAATAATAAAAAAGTATATGAATATGCACATATATACTAAAATTTCTTTCTGAAAAATAATGTAATGTCATTGTTACATAGCTCAGTTTTATCTCAAGTGATACAGCACCTTGGAAAATTGACTTTGTTATGACCCAGGGTAAAATAATCAAGACATCTTTAATGTAGCTATGTGAATTATCTTGCCCACTTTTTAAAAAAATATATATTTTTTACTATACTTTTAAGTTCTAGGGTACATGTGCACAACATGCAGGTTTGTTACATATGTATACATGTGCCATGTTGTGCTGCACCCATTAACTCATCATTTACATGAGCTATATCTCCTAATGCTGTCCCTCCCCCCACCCACAACAGGCCCCGGTGTGTGATGCTCCCCTTCCTGTGTCCAAGTGTTCTCATTGTTCAATTCCCACCTATGAATGAGAACATGCGGTGTTTGGTTTTTTGTCCCACTTTTTAAATTATTTACTTGTTGTAGTCAACATAGCAATTGATACTAACACTGTATAATTATTTCATGGCTGATGGGGTCCTATAAAGGTTAATAAATTTTATAAATTTTATATTCCATGGCTATTTCTTAATATTATTTTTTTCGTTAGTAGTAATCTCAGGACATAAGAATGTGTTCAGTCAATTTAACATTAAATTGATTTTTATTTTTGTCCTGAGAAAGCAGAAATGTCAGTGCCAAAGGCACACAATAAAAACACAGAAATCACATGAATTCCCCCTTTCAAGGGCAAAACTACTGCATATAGCCCTTGGCCATATTTACTTGCCCACATCAAATCAAAAACAAATGGGATAAGAAATAAAAAGTGGACTAGTGTGAAATTGTTGCTTGTCAACATTAGGGAGTACATTTTATATCAAGAAACTCATAAAGAATAGATGATAGCTTAGCTCTCCTAACCACCAAAATTTTTGTTCTAGCTGGTGCTAAAAGCTCCCAATATTTGGAAATAGTTTTTCCCCCTTCTCTTTTGGGGGTATTTTTGATTGCTAACAATAGTAGCTTTTTGTTGGGCTTAAATGAATCAAATCTATTTGTTTTTATCCTGAATTGCCCACAAATCAATTACCTATTCTTGACTAAGGGGAACTCTGATACTGACTCCATTGTTCCAGCTGATGTCACATATTAATCAGGAAGGCTGGCCCTTTAATTTCCCTGTATCTTACAAACGTAATATACTTACAATAGCCTGTGCCGAAATCACTCGTGATAAATCTACCTGTTTTGTCTACAAAAGGTCTCACAGACTTTCCATATCCCCAGCATGACCGAAGTTCAAATTCAATCCATCATATTACAGGCCAAAACCCCAAAGAAAATCACAACCAATGGATTGTTAAACCATGTTAGGTTTGTATTATTTAGCTCAAGAACATTGAATCAGATTTAAGTAAAGTACAGCCTTGAAAGTATTTTAATGGATTTTGGCTTGTTGTTGCTGATGACATATACACACACACGTACACATATAAAACAGTGTGTTAAAATAAGTGTAAATTATTTCATATGAATGCAGGAAAATCATAATTGTGTTGGTAAATTGGTCATTTTGCAAAGTATGTGAATTCAGACTGTTACAGGAAGGTATTAACATATTATAAATTAGCAGAGTAACGGTTAACTACGTTTTTGTAAGTGTGATTTTTTTAAAGGCTTGTCACAAAATTCTGAAGGAATCCTACTCACTGAATTCATTTTCCTCTACGTTAACTTCAAATAGTGCTACTAATATCCATGTAGAAATTAGAGTGTGGAGCGGGTAACCAAATCGAGAATGGTAAGATTCCACACTCGCGAATAATTGATACCATCAGTCCTTTACACCCGTATTCTCAGCCCAAGAAACTGACAAATTACACTGAGGAGTTGTGAATAAATAATTAGAAGTGATGTAGATTTGAAAACTAGCTTGACGACTTCAAATATGATAATAGAAAAGGTACCCTATTAAATTAGTTTTCTTTAAAAACTAAAAAAAAGTGGACACTGGAAGGAAAACTTCAGTCTTATAATCGTTAATTATAATGATGGGCCAGGCACAGCGGCTCACGCCTGTACTCCCAGCACTGTGGGAAGCCAGAGTGGGGGGACTACTTGAGCCCAGGAGTTCAAGATAACATGATGAAACCCCGTTTCTACCAAAAATACAAAAAAATTAGCTGGGCATGGTGGTGCACGCCTGTAGTCCCAGCTACTTGGGGGGCTGAGGCAGGAGGATTGCTTGAGCTCAGGAGGTCAAGGCTGCAGTGAGCACTGATTGTGCCACTGCACTCCAGCCTGGACAACAGATGGAGACCTCGTCTTCAAATAATAATAATTATTCTTATTATATCAGGATCACTGGACTTACTTCAGGTGTCACTATGGTTCTATTATTCTGGAAAAAAATGACTCTCGTTTCTCATTTAAAACAGAATACATACATAATAATAGGCTAAAGCGGATTGGAGAAATTCTTTTGAACACCTGGGTCTTAGGTGAATCATTCTCTTTGCTAAACGTGTGTAATCCTCAGGAGTCTTGGATCTCAGCACACCCAGTACTGCAATGCTCTGCACACCTTGTGCATTTGTATTTGTAATTCTAGCACTGCGTTAGAATGGGTTGACACTGTCACAGTGGGGGACATCGCTGGCTAAGCCTTATTTCATTCTGAGAATCTGCCTCTTGAGATCTTACATTTTTACTTGTCAGAAACTAATGTAATAGGGAAAATTATACCAATGGACTTCTGAAAACTAAATGCAATAATCATACATGAAATACATGTGTCTAGAGTGTGCCCATGTGATAAAGTGGATTCTGGGCACTGAGGAAACTGTTGCACTTACACTGTTTCACTAACAGCTATTTCCAGACGTATGTTTTGAAGTGTTTAATAAGCAATTTAGAACTCCAGAGAGCATGCATTAGGACACTGGAAAATCTGTAAGAAATTGGAGCAACTTGTTTTTGAAGAATGCTTTATGTTAATATGAAGCCGTAAAACTATCTTTGTGAAAGCTGCTGTTGTGATTGCTTTATTTTCTTCATCTTTCCCAATGAGTACAGTAGTTTTATGTCTACATTGCCTTCTTTCTCCTATCAA
Organism: Pongo abelii; assembly: GCF_028885655.2. NCBI lineage: Eukaryota > Metazoa > Chordata > Mammalia > Primates > Hominidae > Pongo > Pongo abelii. Next base: position 187,513,352 of record NC_071989.2, read on the forward strand.
GAACATCGTAGCCTTGTGAGAACTCTGTTTTGTCTTCTTATGGTTCTTTAGTGTACCAAAATAAATGCAAATGAATGCAAATAAATTTTCCACTGACATAGGAAGTCTTTTCTACTTACTTATTAAGTAATGTAGATCTACAATCTATTTTCATGTGATACAGAGGATATAAGTTTTGACATACCACAGCAAAATTTCATCCAATTAATTCATCAAATCATATTTTTAAATATGCTGAGTTCAGCAGATATAATTCATATTTATTAAGGTATTTACCCTTCACTGCTTATTACTTTTAATTCCATCCAGATATCACTAAATAAAAATTCTGTTGTTGTTATGAAATAAACACAAACATCTGCTATTACTCCTGAAGTCACAGTTAAACTCTATGCTTGCTAATTTTTTTGATCCTTGAATTGTTTGAATATGGAGCACCAAATCAAGCCCTGGACCCCTGGACAACTAGCTCTGCACACTCCAGTTTTTCAGATCTGCTGGAGGTCAAATAATCTAGACATTAAATCAGATGGTGACCATGGAACAGATAGTAGGCTCTTACACCATTTCAATACATACAATCAAGGTCAGAAATAGAAAAACAGATGCAGACATCTGTATCTTTTATTCTTTAGTAAGAATTGAATGGTGTGCAGATTCTGTATTACCTGAATCACAAGGACCTTTATGTTTCATGCCACTACTAGAGTTCGTCTGAGAGTTTAGCTCCTTCAACTGGCAGACATCCTCATAGTTTTTTCCTGTTTTACACAGATGCATTGTGGCTCAGTGATTCTCCATCTGTGAGCATCTCTGCATCCAGGAATAAGTCAGGTTGTTCACACACTGATCACAGAAATGGCTGTTTCGGCTGGGTGCAGTCGTTCACACCTGTAATCCCAGCACTTTGGGAGGCTGAGGCAGGAGAATCACTTGAACTGAAGGTGGAGGTTGCAGTGAGCCAAGATCACACCACTGCACTCCAGCCTGGGTGACAGTGCAAGACTCCGTCTCAAAACAAACAAACAAACAAACAAAACTATTTCTGTATTTCTGCCCATATTCCACCGTTCCAAGTAGAGCTGCATCGATCCAACACAGTCCTGGACAGGGAGCATGCAGGCTGGGAGCAGAGTTCTACATCACATTTTCCACAGCTATCATCTCCCCAGAATAACCTCAGCCAGCACTCATGACGCAAAGTGGGGAGACTCTGCAGGCCATGTAAAGGTTGTAGAAGGACTGCAAACACCACTATGCTCACCAGAGGCTTCATTCCAAGCCATTCGTTCATACCAGCTTTGAATCTTTGGTTTTAAGCCAAAAGGAAAAAAGTCCCCATTTTTTCATCGTGTTTTTCCCTCTTTCCCTCCTCCAGAAAAATTATAAATCTGCCACAGATGATTTCAAGGCAATGTTGACATCAGATTCCAAGTTTAGAGAGGATAAATAGGATATTTAAAAATCCACAAATGCTCTTCTGGGATGCAATTTTTTAAAAGACAACTTTAGGGTTTAAAACAAAGCTATAATCTTGACAGTGGAATTGTAGTTTTTGCCTCTTGATTGGTTCTGGAAGCCAAACCCTGACAGAGTTATTATATGAGAATAAAACTTTTATAGTGAAGTCCAAGAAATATTAATAAGGAAAAATTATGTAAAGCATAAAGTTTATTATCATGTATGATTTAAAAAGTGTTAGGGAGTTATTTTCCATTTTTTTTTTAACTCCTTCCCTCTTTCTGCCTGCTTCCTTCCTTCCTTTTTTCCTTCTTAATCATAAGACTAACATGTCCAGTACATTTAGGCTACTATTTTATGAAATATTAGAAAGTATCTATGGCCCAACCTAACTGGCTTCTGTTTATCTGGGGCTCAAGTGAGGTTCTGGGCATCATTTTAACACACCATGACTCTAAAATAACTACTAAGCGGCTGGGCGCCGTGGCTCACACCTATAATCCCAGCACTTTGGGAGGCCAAGGTGGTGGATCACCTGAGGTCAAGAGTTTGAGACCAGCCTGCCCTGTCTGTACTAAAAATACAAAAAAAACTAGTCGGACGTGGTGGCAGGTGCCTATAATCCCAGCTACTTGGGAGGCAGAGGCAGGGGAGTTGCTTGAACCCGGGAAGCAGAGGTTGCAGTGAGCCGTGATCGTGCCACTGCACTCCAGCCTGGGCGACAGAGCGAGACTGTCTCAAAAAGAAAAAAGTATATAAAACTTTTAAAATTTTTGTTAATATAAAATAACTATTAAGCAATAATAAAGGATAGGACTTCTTGTTAAACACATGGTCAGAGTTCTCACATGTATTATGGTTTTCTCCTCAAACTCCACTAAAATGACACTGAAGGAATTTGAAAAACACAAACTAATAAAGGCAGAGAGAACAGGAGAAGGCTCCACGGCAAATGGGGAAACTCAACACAATGTTTGGAAGCTGGAAAACAAATGAATAGGTGGTAACTGATTTAGTACAGCAGAGACAGGGCAGACCTAGAGATCCATCGTGGGGGAAAATGACAAGGGGCCAGCCACGTTGCACTGCAGAACTTCAGAATGTCAAGACTTGAAAGCAATATGAGCCCCTGGAGGCAGGGTTGTGGACTGGGTCTGAAAACGGGATGTTTTGAAAATAGCTATATAGAAAAATAAGATTCCTTTGAAGGTAGCTCATTCAAGAGAATAAGAAAAAGAAAAAAGGCAAGGAGTTTAATTTCTTGTAAGATTCTTTTCTTCCAGGATTTTTACATCTCTGTGCCCAAATTGGCAGTGTTTTATGAAGAGGTGGGTGACGTCTGCTGGGATAGGAGAGAGTACTGTAATAATTCACTGCCTGTATTTAGGACTGAATAGTGGACAAAGCACGTTCAGAGTCAGAGGGAAGTAATCGGTTTTCCCATTTTAGAGCCATGGAGCAGGTTGGGAGAGGTTTAATAACCCAAGGTCACTCCTTGCTATAAATTGACAGAGCTGGAAATAAAATCTAGGTCTTCCATCATTTAATTCCATGAGGAAAGAATAACCCAGATGATGATCATGATGAAGGTGATGGTGACGGTGGTGGTGGTGGTGAAAATGGTGATGATAATGGTGACAGTGGTGGTGGTGGTGATAACGGTGATGGTAACGGTGGCAATGGTGGTGGTGGTGATAATGGTGATGGTGGTGATAACGGCGATGGTGGTGATAACGGCGATGGTAATGGTGGCAATGGTGGTGGTGGTGATAATGGTGATGGTGGTGATGATAATGGTGATGGTAACGGTGACAATGGAGGTGATGGTGGTGGTGACAATGGTGGTGGTGATGATAATGGTGATGGTAATGGTGACAGTGGTGGTGGTGGTGGTGGCGGTGATAATGGTGATGACGGTGGTGATGGTAATGGTGACGATGGTGGTGGTGATGGTGATGGTAATGGTGGTGGTGGTGACGATGGTGATGGTGGTGGTGGTGATAATGGTGATGGTAATGGTGACGGTGGTGGTGATGGTGATAACGGTGATGGTAACGGTGGCAATGGTGGTGGTGGTGATAATGGTGATGGTGGTGATAATGGTGATGGTGGTGATAACGGCGATGGTAATGGTGGCAATGGTGGTGGTGGTGGTGATAATGGTGATGGTGGTGATGATAATGGTGATGGTAACGGTGACAATGGAGGTGATGGTGGTGGTGACAATGGTGGTGGTGATGATAATGGTGATGGTAATGGTGACAATGGTGGTGGTGGTGACGATGGTGATGGTGGTGGTGATGGTAATGGTGACGGTGGTGGTGATGGTGGTGGTGACGATGGTGGTGGTGGTAGTGATAATGGTGATGATAAAGGTGACGGTGGTGGAGATGGTGGTAAGGAAGGCTAAAAGATGGGAAAGGCAGTGCTAGGGACTCTTCTCCTGAAATAAAGAACAGTATTGCTAGCCCTTCCACTAGTGTTTGTTCTGGCTGAAGGAGAAAAGTGGGTAGCTTCAACAGACTGAAAGTAGGACAAACAGAGGGACTAGGGCATCCCAGTGTGATCTTAGCACATATGGGGATTCCCAGAGCTTCATGAAGTGGACGTGACTGAAGAATCCTCATTGCAACCTACAACCAAAGTTAAAAAAATCAGGAGCTTCACTAAATGTATCTGGCAAGCATTTCATCTTCCCTTAAATAAAATAAATTCCCTTAATAAAGCCAATGGAGGCAGGGTTGGTGGCAGGGGTGGGAGTCATGTGTGATTTATTACAGAGCAAGAGGACGGCCTTGATGGCTCTGAACTAACTATTTAGAACTGCTGGCTCGAAAACCAAGTTGTACACTGGTTTCTCTTTTTGTGACAATCTTACATTTTTTAAAAAAATAACTTTTATGAATATCATCATTAGTGCTATAAGCACAGGGAAGTATAAGTTAATTCTACAGTAAAGTGATGATTAAATCCATTAGTCATATACAGGGAATCCAAAATTAACTTATTCTCCAGCATCAAGTAAATGATTCTACTGTGTGCTCTAAGAAAACAATTGTTCACTAATATGCAAAATACAGCAGAACTATTAGATCATAAAGCCATGCAATCTTATAATTAAATTATAAATTTTACATATTTTAATAATGTGCTTTACATACTTTGTTTTCTATGCAAGATTAAAAGGAGGTGCCATGGTTTTTCTCAGACATATTATATCTTGAGCTGAGCTGTGCAATACTTAATGATAATTGATGAGTATCTACCAGGGATGACAGGAGTCTTTCAGTAGCACCAGATATTTCTTTGGATTATTGCTGAGGGCTAAAATGAAGATATGCATTAGTCTTAAGTGGAGTCGCAGCTATACCCTTGGGCTTTCTTTGTTTCCCCCGTTTGCTGTTATAACAACCACAGGCATCCACGTTCTCTCTTCCCAGGCCACGAGAAATGACTGGCCCCATTCACACTGCCTTGGTTGTACATGTGGGTAAAGGCAGCACGCACACTAAATTCTCTGCAGGGGACTTATGTGCCCACATGGGCAATCTATTGTGGTTATTGTATTTTGGATTAAATAATGATGCCATTTTTTTCCCCTGTGCAGAATTAAATGTGTTTGAAAGACCTGGGAAATACTACAGATCTGGGCTGCGGGGATTGCCTCTGTAACCTTCTGTTTTTCCAAATCCTGATTACTGTAGAGCTGGTTTCTGTTTCTCTCCCTCAGACAGAGCTAACCTTTCTCTTTGATGGTTACGCTCTTTCAGCCTGCTTTCCAGTGTCACCACACGGGGTGAGGATCTTCTCACAAAGTAGCAAAGACAGCTGCCACGACTCCCGGCTGACGTCACCCTCTTGAGGATGCTGTAACTGGCTCTTACCCGATCAGCTTGGCCGCATGCTTTTCTGTGAAGCTATCATGGTAGCCAATGGATGGAGCAAGCTGACGGTCCAGGCCTGGATCAGCTGCCCTCCTCTGGAGCCCAGCGAGAGCAGGGGCAGGATCAGACTCATCAAACCACATGGAGAGAAGGGGAAGAGCGAGAATCCAGCAAGCAGAAGTGGGGGAGTGTGATGGTTAATTTTGTGTGTCAGTTTCACTGCGCCGCAGGATGCCCAGTTGGACGGCTGTAAACACTATTGCTGAGTGTGCCTGCTATGGTGTTTCGGGGAGAGGTTAGCATTTGAACTGGTGGATGGAGTAAAGCAGATGGCCCTCACCAGTGTGGGTGGGCATCATCCATTCTGTTGAGGGCCTGAGTAGAAGAAGGTGAATTATCTCTCTGCCGGATTGCCTGAGCTGGGACATCGACCTGCCATCAGCACTCCTGGCTCTGAGACCTTCAGACTGAGACTGGAACCTGCACCATAGGGTCTCTGGCTCTCAGGCCACTGAACTATACCACAAACTTTTCTAGGTCTCCGGCTTACAAATGGCAGCTTGTGGGACTTCTCAGCCTCCATAATCATATGAGCCAATACCTTATAATCCACCTCTTTCCAGAGATATTCATACATCCTATTGGCCTGTTTCTCTGGATGACCCTAACTCAGGTAATATCTGCCCCAGGAGATAGAAACAGAAGTCTGAAGGTTGTAGTAGGCAGCCTTTAAGGTGGCCTCCACTGACCCCTGCGCCTCCTGCTAGTCACACCATTGTGCATTCCCCTCCCATGCTAAACCAGGGTTGATCTCTGTGACTACAGAACATAGCAGAAGTGATCATGTGTCACCTCCAAAATTAGGTTATGAAAAAAACATGGTGGCTCTCAAAAAGGCAGGGAAAAAAGAGGATGGGCGCGGTGGCTCACGCCTGTAATCCCAGTACTTTTGGGAGGCCAAGGCAGGTGGATCACCTGAGGTCAGGAGTTCGAGACCAGCCTGGCCAATATGGTGAAACCCCGTCTCTACTAAAAATGCAAAAATTAGCTGGCCGTGGTGGCGCATGCCTGTAATCCCAGCTACTTGGGAGGTTGAAGCAGGAGAATCCCTTGAGCCTGGGAGGCAGAGGCTGCAGTGAGCCAAGATTGTGCCATTGCAGTCTAGCTCGTGGGACAAGAGCAAAACTCCATCACAAAAAAGAAAAAGAAAAAAAGTACTCTTACTATAGGGTTTGGTACATCATTAGAGTTATTGCAATCAGAAGCCCATTCCTCTACCTGGAATTATTATTCTAATGTGTTCTTTCACTTTAATTAAAGGAGGCAAAATTGGTCCCCTTGACTCTGGTCTCTACTTTTTTTCTCCATTTTCTAACTAAAGCTGTAGAAAGACATAACAAATTAACATCGTATTTTCATCTGTTTTAGAGAAGTAATGAAGTATTTTCTATTTTTAAACATCCTGGCTAGTATTTGCTTTCTAAACCCAAAACAATCATGTTACTTCCATTACCAGAAAGGGGTCCTGACCCAGACCCCAAGAGAGGGTTCTTGGACCTTGTGCAAGAAATAATTTGGGGTGAGTCCATAGAGTAAAGTGAAAGCAAGTTTGTTAAGAAAGTAATCGGCTGGGTGTGGTGGCTCATGTCTGTAATCCCAGCACTTTGGGTGGCCAAGGCGGGCGGATCACTTGAGGTCAGGGGTTTGAGACCAGTCTGGACAACATGGTGAAACCCCATCTCTACTAAAAATAAAAAAAACTGGCAGGGCGTGGTGGCACGCGCCTGTAATTCCAGGTACTCAGGAGGCTGAGGCATGAGAATCGCTTGACCCCCGGAGGCAGAGGCTGCAATGAGCCAAGACTGCGCCACTGCACTCCAGCCTGCGCAACAGAGCAAAACTCCATCTCAGAAAAAAAAGGCAAGGCAAGGCATAAAAGAATGGCTACTCTGGCTATTACACAGGCAGAGCAGTGGCATGGGTTGTTCAACTGAATACACTTATAGTTACTTCTTGATTATATGCTAAACAAGGGGTGGATTATCCATGAGTTATCTGGGAAAGGGATAGGCAGTTTCTGGAACTGAAATTTCTAAAAATGCACCTTTTTAGACTGCATATGGTGATTTCCGAATGTTGCCATGGCATTTATAAATGGTCATGGTGCTGGTGGGAGTGTCTTTTAGCATGCTAATGTATTATAATTAGTATATAATGAACAATGAAGACAACAACCAGAGGTCACTTGCATTGCCTTCTTGGTTTTGGTGGGTTTTGGCTGTTTGTTTTTTCCACTACATCCCATCTCATCAGCAAGGTCTTTGTGACCTGTATCTTGTTCTCACCTCCATCTCACCCTGTGACTAAGAATGCCAAACCTCCTGGGAATGAGGCCCGGTAGGTCTCAGCCTTATTTCACCCAACCCCTGTTCAAGATGGAGTTGCTCTGGTTTGAATGTCTCTGATACTTTTTTTTTTTTGAGACGGAGTCTCACTCTGCCGCCCAGGCTGGAGTGTAGTGGTGCAATCTCAGCTCACTGCAACCTCCGCCTCCCGGGTTCAAGGGATTCTTCTGCCTCAGCCTCCCGAGTAGCTGGGATTCCAGGTGTCCGCCACCATGCCTGGCTAATTTTTGTAATTTTAGTAGAGATGGGGTTTCACTCTGTTGGCTAGGCTGGTCTCGAATGCCTGACCTCAAGTGAGTCCCCCGCCTTGGCCTCCCAAAGTGCTGGGATTACAGGCATGAGCCACCGTGCCCGGCCGCCTCTGATACTTCTCTACTTAAAAATCGTAGGCTTGAAAACAATAATCTTGCTTGAGCTCAGATAGTCACACATATATTGGGTGACTATCATGTTCCAGGCCCTCAAATAGGATATACGAAAAGGTTAATAGGTAATCCTTGCCCTTAAAAGTAAATTCTATTGATGATTTCACACTGTTTACAGCAGTTTCTCAAGGTGTGATCCACTGACGTCCCATCCGCATTTCTGGTATGGACTAAAACTACAGTGGACAGGCTGGGCGTGGTGATTCACACCTGTAATCCCAGAACTTTGGATTCTAAGGATTGACTCGCTGAGACAGGTGGGTCATTTGAGCTCAGAAGTTTGAGACCAGCCTGGGCAACATGGCAAAACCCCGTCTCTACTAAAAATACAAAAATTAGCCAGGTGTGGTGGTGCATGCCTGTAATTCCAGCTACTCGGGAGGCTGAGGTGGGAGGATCACCTGAGCCCAGAGATGAAGGCTGTGAGTAGAGACTGCACCACCACACTCCAGCCTGGGCAACAGAGTGAGACCCTATCTCAAAAACATCAACAACTGGGCTGGGCACGGCGGCTCACGCCTGTAATCCCAGCACTCTGGGAGGCTGAGGTGGGCGGATCACCTGAAGTCAGGAGTTTGAGACCAGCCTGGCCAACATAGCGAAACCTCATCTCTACTAAAAATACAAAAATTATCCAGGTGTGGTGAGGTGTGCCCATAATCACACCTACTTGGGAGGCTTAGGCACAAAAATTGCTTGAACCCAGGAGTCAGAGGTTGTAGTGAGCCAAGATTGCACCACTGCACTCCAGCCTGGGCGACAGAGCAGGACTCCATCTCGAAACAAAACAAAACAAAAAAGAACTATGGTGAACCAGGTAGGTGTGAGCTCACTTAGAGTAGAGTGAGAGCAACACAGGGAAGCTGCTCAGGGGAGACCAGTTTCCTGTTTGGTGCTGGAAATTGTCAATGAAAAGAGTCAATTCTGTAAAATATTTGGAGATTTGCCCTTAGCCAAATGTGAGGACCATGACCCGTGACACAGCCCCAGAAAGTCCTGAGAACCTGTGCCCAAGGTGTTGAGGCTACAGTTTGGTTTTACACGTTTTAGGGAGACATAAGACACCAATCAATATATGTAAAATATACATTGGTTCAGTCCGGAAAGTTGGGACATCTTGAAGCGGGTTGCTGGGGGGTTTCCGGGTCATAGATGAATTCAAAGATTTCCTGATCGGCAGTTGGTTGAAAGAGTTAAATCATTATCTAAAGACCTGAAATCAATAGAACAGAAGGTCTGGGTTCAGGGGTTGTGGAGACCAAGGTTTTTATCATGCAGGTGAAGCCTCCAGGTAGTAGGCTTCAGAGAAAATAGATTGTAAATGTTTCTCATCAGACTTAAAAAGAATCCAGACTCACCGGACACCGTGGCTCACGCCTGTAATCCCAGCACATTTGGAGTCTGAGCTGGGTGGATCACCTGAGGTCAGGAGTTCAAAACCAGCCTGGACAACATGGTGAAACCCTGTCTCTGAGAACTGCTTGAACCTGGGAGGCGGAGGTTGCAGTGAGACAAGATTGTTACCACTGCACTCCAACCTGGGCGACTCTATCTCAAAAAAAAATAAAATAAATAAAATTGAAAAAGAGGATGCTGAAGCTTAGAATGGGGACATCTGGTGGGACTGAGAATCAGATGAAACTGAGAATCTTGAATCCACAAGTCACTCTGAGCCTCTTTTGCCAAAGGAAGGAGCTTGCTCTGTTGTGTCTAAGGAGACTAGCTGCCCTTTTCTTGAAAACTGTATGACAATCTCACATGAGGAGATGCCCATTCTCCTTCAGACCCACCACAACTACCAACAGTTGGCACCAGACTCACAACTAGGATCTTAGATTTTTAGTACCCACTATGGCCTAGAATGAGATTGCTTTTACACCAAAAGAACTGCAAGATGTTGCCAATCTATACTGGCAGAAACCTAGGGAGTATGTGAGGGTGTCAGACCAAGGCAGGCAGAAGAACATGACTCTACAGTAGACTGAACTCCCTGATCTAGGTACACTAAGATTTTGGATATCATGTGTTAGTTTGCTTAACTGGAAGTGGCTCTCAAAATTTATTTGGTTGGTGGCTGGAACTAGGACTCCATGGTGGCCTAAGGTGAGTGAGCAGAGATGCCAGAGCTGCCCTGGCATGACTGGAGGAAGGAATCTGAAGGCCAAGAGAGACGAAACATTGAAAGGATTTTTACCACGGCAACCTGCACGCCTACCCACCAACTACATCCCCCAGGAGACCCCAGAAAATGCCTTCTTTACTAAGGTGTTGAGAAATACATTCACAGGGGGAACACCTGCATCCTTAGAAGGTCCGTGGCTTTCTCCTCTGTAGGCCAGGTATGATGGGTCAGGGGTGTGGCCACCATTGATATGAGCTCCCAATGGCAGAAGCCAGGAGACAGTGCCCAACCTCCAGATGCAGTGCGAGCATGCCCGCCATCATGGACCGCAGCACACGCCTGTGGTCAGCAAGCCCTGGCCTGTGGGAGGTTTGTCCCAAGGTCCCTGCGACTGAAACAGATGAGAAGCCTGCTAGAACACTGCCTGGGAACTCATCTCACAACAAAGGGAGTGGAGCAATGGGTTCAGGCCCATAGAATTAACCTCAAGGAGAAGAAAAAAAAGCAGAGACACAGACGGCAGCAAAGGCAAGAAAGCAGCAGCCCCAGGGAAAGCAGCAAGGCCAGCTTTGTGTTCCATCTGGCAACTTGCTAAAGTAATTGAACAAAATATAACTAATGAACAATTATAATGAAGTTCATAATTAGGTCCTTGAAACACTTGATAAAAAATATTTCAGATTCTTTTTTAAAACAACCATACTCAAGTGAGGTGAGGTGAGGCCGACCCAGGAATTGGAGAAAGCTATGAATGGTTCCTCTGGTTTGAAAGGGACAAAGTCCCCCAAATCATTATCCAGGTAACAGCACTGGCCTCCCAGAGCTCATATGCTAATTTGAAGGAGACAGTGAATGTGAGTGGCTAACTCGAGGCTTGACATGTAGTAGATGAACAAGAAATACTTGTTCCTTCCCTCCTGTTGGGCAGGAAGTTCACTGAGGGTACACATGCCATCCATTACTGTCTATACTCCGTGGGGCCTTGTCTGGGAGCCTGACGCCAAGAGATTCTTAGAAAGTATAGCTAAAAAAGAATTTTTTTTTTTTTTTTTTTTTTTTTTTGAGACGAAGTCTTGCTGCTCTGCCGCCTAGGCTGGAGTGCAGTGGCGCGATCTCAGCTAACTGCTACCTCTGCCTCCCGGGTTCAAGCAATTCTTCTGCCTCAGCCTCCTGAGAAGCTGGGATTACAGGCATGTGCCACCATGCCTGGCTAATTTTGTATTTTTAGTAGAGACGGCGTTTCACCATGTTGGTCAAGCTGGTCTCGAACTCCTGACCTCATGATCTCTCTGCCTCAGTCTCCCAAAGTGCTGGGATTACAGGCGTGAGCCACTGTGCCTGGCGAGAATATCCTTGTTTTCAGGAATTCACAATAGAGTATTTGGGGACAAAGGCACATTGTGTGCGCAGTTGACTCAAACCATTTAGAAAAAAATACACATAAGTGTGTGTGTATGTATGTATGTGTGTGTACGTAAGGAGAGAGAAAAGGATTAAGCAAATGTCACATAATGTCAACATTTGGGCAGTTTGAGTGAAGATTATCTAGAATTGTTTGTGCTATTCTTGAAACTTTAATTTGAAATTATATCAAAACACAGAAAGGAAAGGAAAGGAATACAGATACCTGCTTCCCAGTTTCCTCTAGAGCTAGGGGTGGCCATGAGATACAGTTCTAGCCAATGAGTCGGAGGAGAAGGCTGCTGATGATCTTTCTGGGGAGAAATTTCCCCCTGGTAAAATAAGAACGGGCTTCAAAGAGACTTCTCACTGCACTGACCGCCTCATTGCTTTAAGTATTTGAGGATGTGGTGCCGGAGCTGCAGCAGCCATCTTGTGACCATGAGGAAAGGTCCAGGAAACTCACAAAGCTTTCCCCATGTATGAGTTTCCCTGACACTGTTGCCCCACTTATGTTACATAGGATCATTCAATTCCTGTACTCCTTCAATCCCACTCATCATTCCAGGCCCAGTGTCAGAACCTGTATCACTCAGGACCAGGGGGACAGAGCAGCCCCCATGTCAAACATTACCAAAGGGAAAAGAGAGCTTTGGAGACTCTTACATCAGCAATTAAGACCTGTGACATAAAAATGGTACGTCCCTTCCACTCACAACTCATTGGCCTTCATAGAGCACATGGCCCAGCCTTGATTCCACAATTCTTATTCTTGAGGGGTTTTCATGCCTAAGTTTTGCCCCTTTTCCTCAACTATAAATTCCTCATGGTAAGTTTTTAAAGTTTTTAAAGATACTGATGCCCAGACTTTTCTCCCAACTATTAAATCATCACCTGAAGTCAAGAGTTCGAGACAAGCCTGGGAAACATGGTGAAACCCCATCTCTACTAAAACTACAAAAATTAGCTGGGCAAGTGGTGCACACCTGTAATCCCAGCTACTCAGGAGGCTGAGGCACGAGAATCTCTTGAACCTGGGAGGCAGAGGTTGCAGTGAGCCCGTATCACGCCACTGCACTACAGCCTGAGTGACAGAGTGAGACTCTGTCTTTAAAAAAAAAAAAAAAAAAAATCAGAATCCTTAGGAGTAGGGCCTAGAAATCAGATTTTACAATTCAGGTAAAACATACATTTATAGTCTACAGCAAAAATTTTAAGTGTACATCTCAAATATCTTTATTATGGTAAAACATACATAACATAAAACTTGCCACTCTACCCATTTTTAAGTGTACAGTTCAGTGGCATTAAGTACATCACAGTGTTATGCAAGTCACCACCATCCATTTCTAGAAACTTTTCATCATCCCAAACTAAAACTATGTACCCATTAAATATTCACTCCCCATTTCTTCTCTCTCCCCTTCCCTGAATAAGCTCTGGTCTACTTTCTGTCCCTGTGAATTTGACTATTCTGGGTACTTCATGTAAGTGGAATCATACAGTATTTGTCATTTTGTGACCAGTGTCTGTCATGATAATGTGTTCAAGGTTCATACACATTGCAGTGTGTGTCAGAACTTCATTCCTTTTCGTGGCTGAATAATATTCTATTGTAGGGACAGAACACAGTTTCTTTATTCATTCATCAGCGAATGCTTGTGTTGTTTCCACCTTTTGGTGGTTGTGAATAACACTGCTACAAACATTAGCATACAAGCACTGCTTCTGTCCTTGCTTTCAGTTCTTTTGGGTATATACCTAGGAGTGCAATTCCTGGCTCACAGGGTAATTATATGTTTAACTTTTTGAGGACCCACCAGTGTGTTTCCACAGCAGCTGCCCCAATTTACATTCCCACCAGTAAGGCACCAGGGTTCCAGTTTCTCCACATCCTCACCAAAGCCCAAGTTTTTGGTACACAGATATGAACTCAAGTAACCACCACGTGAATAAAGACATCTAACATTTCCTGCACCCCAGAAGGTACCCTCATGGAAACTGGTATTGTTGCAAGCTCCCCAGCAGCCAGGGTCAAGAACCATGTCTTCAACTTTCAGGGGTTCTATCTCTGTCAAGGCTGGCTAACTCTCAACCTAAAAATAAGCCTCAAGTCTGAAGACGGAACATTAAAAATGAGACTGTCACCTTGACAGAGTGGCTAATAACACCCCAGCGGGCTGGAGCCCATCAATCATGGGCTGCTGCCTTCTGTTTCGAGAGCTGAGGAAGACACCAAGATGGAAAGGAGGGAGGCAGCAGAGGACAAGCTAGAGTGGCTGCCTAGGCACAGAAATCCCAGCCCACGCCTCCCCAGGCCTCTCCCCAGACTGGGAACAATAAATCTAGCAGCCAGATAGAAGCACTGCCCTCCCTGAATTCAATTTGCAAGGTCAACCAGGCCTAACAGAATTGTGACATCGGTGTCGCAGTCATTTACAACTCACTCTTGTCATGTCTGAACATGAAAGCAATTATGTGATACATACTTTGGCAAGAACCTGAAGCTCCCATCAAGGGCGAGAGAAACACTGTTGAGTCAGGATATGTAAAGAAAGAATGAAGGAAAAGAAGGAAAGCCATAAAGACACATTCATAATGAAAATGTGAAAATTTCCACTTCCCTAGAAATCACATAAGAAGACTTAAGAGTCAGAAACCTTTTGAAAGCTCCATTGTCTTAAGAGTATAAACAGTATCTTTGTAGAAACCCACAATTTCAATCAAGCTGGAATAATGGGAAGTACCATTCCTTGAACGTTGTCTTTTGAAACTTCATGACACATGAAATGATTCTCACTGAAAATCAAATTAGAGGCTCAAGCATGTGAGAGTTTGTGACAACGTCAAAGCGACTCGGAAAATGTACATGTAACTGATCTTCTTCACTGGGGTATGATTTTTTTGATCAATCTAGATATTCAGGAAGTACCCACGATATCAAAAGAGGGAGTCTCACTATCCTTCTTGGGAGCTCTTTCCAAAAGGGCTGGCCCTAGCCCATGTGACCTTGGGCAAGTTCCCCGAACTCGGGCCTTATTCCCCATCTTCCAAATAGGGATAATGATGACACCTACCTTCTAGGGTTATAGTCAGGATCGTGGCCCTGGAACAGCACTCAGCATATGAGCAATGTTAGCTATTATTGGCAGGAAGTGGCTAAGCCCCAACGGCTCAGCAGAACCCAGCCCAAAGCCCATACAACTGTGACTCCAGCCCCTGAAGCCAGTGGTCTCAGGCCCTGTTGCAAAAGGACAGCTTGGCAGACCACACAGGAGAAGCCATACCCTTTAGCCACTAGACAGCCCAGGCTGACGAAAACCTTAGCAACAGGCACAGAGAGGACCCAGGAGCCATTACCAAAACTGCAGTTCCCTCCATCCCAGCCTGGGTGAGGCAGGAGCACCCACCACCTCCCTCTTCAAATGCCTTCTTTCAGGTGCCAGTTCCCACCAGCAGCCCTTAAGCACTGCTTGCCTGCAAGCCAGGGACTCCTGTGCCAGGCCATTCAAGGTTTCCATCCTACCTGTGCCAGCCAGTCCGACTCAGAAGCCATGCAGCTCAGGGATGGCTGCATGCCATCTGGTACAGATGCAGGGCCTCGGGGTTCCAGAAAGCACTCGTTGCTCCACGGCTTTTCGAGCGATGATCTGTTTGACGGCAACTTCCACTTTCTTGCCATTGAGCGGATACTGCGAGGGAAGGGTAGAAAAAACAAGAAACCGCATTTAAACCTGAAGTGGGGAAAACACACGGCCCTGGGTATATCCAGGCCCAAAAGGCCCAGCCTCCACCCAGAGAGCCAAGAGTGAATGAGTCTCAGCTCCAAGATGCCCCTCTCCCTGCCAGGTCTGCAAACGTGCACCGAAGTATGCTAAACTGACAACTGTCCTCTCTGTGTGTGGGGGATAAAACCTGTTTTCTGAAAGGCAATTTCAAGACCTGGAGCTGAAACCCAATTCTAGCACTCCCCAAAACCCTCCCACACCGCCCCTGGCACAGCTATTAAGAAACTGAGGCTATTTCAAAGATGCCCAGAGGTCACCACGAGCACCTTCATTTTTCTAACGCTGCACACCCCACTGGGCCCCATTGAAACCCGCTGCACGTGTCACATCCAAGCTGACCTCAAGAGGGCCCTCAAGACACCCCCCACTGACCCTGGCAGTGCATATTCCAGATGGGAACATAAGAAAAGAGTGTCTCTCAGGGTTCAGGCTCTGCCTGACCAGGATGAAAATGCAGACGTTAAGATCATTCCTAAATCTGAGCAGGCACCCTGAGCAAGAAAGTTTTCAGGGAAGATGTGGCTTCTGCCACCACCACATCTGGGGGATGCTGGGTGAATTCCTGAACCTGAGTTCATTTCCTTGAATGAAAGTGGTGGTGCCAGCACCTAGGCTGTAGGGTTGTGAGTCAGGGGGTAAATAGGTCAGTGCACACACAGCTTCCGAAGCGCCTAGCTACTATGTTTTATGATGATTTTACTTTTATTTATACTTTTAATTTTACTTCTCTATACATTTTAACACATTATTCTATGATAAAGACTAGCTATTGCCATTAGTGGCCCAGCTTCCTAGAGCTACGGGCAAGAGCGTCCCCAAGCTCCCATGAACTCCTCCTCGGAGCCAGCCATCTGCAGCAGACGGTGCGTTACTTTTACTCGTAGTTGCACCCTTTCCAAACATTCAGAGCTCCTCTAAGATTCGTGGCACATGTGTTTCACCTTGAATCCAAACGAGCCTTTGGTGGCGTGGGTGTGTTGTGGGCTAGAAAACCTCAAGAGCAACAGAAACTGGTAGGGCTCCTCTGCCTGAGCTCTGGATCACTGGCGCTTTTTTTTTTTTTTAACCTGAGATGTAATTAAAATTCATTCACCTGAAAAATTCAGTTGACGTGTGAACTAATTAGGGATCTAAGCGCCGGCTTCTGAGGAGGGCCTGCCTGTCACTTCATGTGGTGTCGCCGGCCCTCCTGCTGTGAGATGGAAACGTCTCGTCTGCTCTGTGCCCCACTACGCTTCACGCAGGGGTCCACGTGCAGCTCGTGGGCGCTAATATCGCCACCTTCCACCCGCTGGCAAAATATAGCGGCATCCCCTTAAAAGAAATCCTGCTACCGTTTCCTCCGGGGAGAGGGGAAAGGGAGAGGAAAGGGAAAGAGAAAAGAAGCCTCCACCCCCCGCCCCTGCATGGGGCCTCCCCGGATAGATAGGAGCCCAGCAGCCTCCTGGCAGGTAGGGCCAGACATCCCAGCCACGTCCTGAGCAAAGGCCTGCTGGACTTGGACAGCCACGGCTGCCTGGGGGCTGCAGGCAGGAAGCCCTCAAATGTCAGAAGTCCATTCCACTTGGCCATGACCTGCCCGGGGTCCCCAGGTCTTTATTCCAGGTGAGCAGAAGGTGGGGCTGGCTATGGACACCACTTCCTTCGGCAGGACCCCTCATCTCTCTGGGTTTCCTCATCTGTAAGATGGGCTTGAGGAACACAAGCTTGTCCCGCCTCATAAGGGTCAGAGGACCAGCTCCCGACCCACCACTCACTCACCAGACACCAAAAGCACCTGCTGTTTTCCAAGCAGTCGGCTGAGCTCTGAGGAGGTGGTGAACCCACAAGGTTTCTGTCCTCAAGGAGCCTCCACTCCAGATAGAAAGACATGAACATACACAAGAACTCACCCTCAGTCCATGGCAAACACTGTCAAAAATAAAGATGGAGGCCAGGACACTGTTCAAACAGGAAATGCAGGGAAAGCCTCTCTGACATTTGAGCAGAGAACAACTGAGATCAGGTGTGTGGAAGGGCTTTGCACAGCGTGCACACCTACTCTGAATGAAGGCTGATGGTGAGTGGAGGCAGCACAGAAACAGAGGCAGAAGGGTTGCGTTTGGGCACCCTGTGGCCCACGGCACCACCAGGCAGGCTCTGTTGTCAACCCATCTTAGAGATGAGGAAACTGAGGCTTGAATGCTAAGTGAGTTGCCCAAAGTCATGCCTCAGGGACAGAGGGGGAGCCAGGGCTAAGTGACAGAGCCCCTGTGCATGAAGACCCTCAGAGGAGCCGCTGTGAAGGCTGGCGGCAAGGACCATGCCGGCAAGAGCCTCCCTAGTCCCCGCCACATCATCATCATCAGGGTGTCGCATCATTACCCTGAGCTGTGGCGGGAGGGTGAGGGGCTCCTCTCCTCGAGTCACAGGCCAGAGATGGATCAGTCTTACTCAACACAAGGAGTGGGGCTGGCTCTGGGCCCAAATCTCTCCTGAGCACTTGCCAAGGCCTCCCACAAATGCTGAAAATGGTGCTGGCTTCCCAGGGAGCAGAAGCGGCAGTGTCTCAAGAACGCTCAGGGAGAAGAACATACCAATGTTATAGGTTTCTGGGCTGCTGAACTGCACCCCATTGGGGTTGAGCGTGCCGTCACTGGAAAGCGAGAAGAGGTCAGGGCTACACCGCAGCTCTGAAGTGAGGCAACTGCCAGGGGTCCCAGGGGAGGGTGGTCACCCCCCTTCCACATGGCATCCCCCAGGACCAGTCACAGAGGCTCCCCTCCCCAGCTCCTTGCCCCGCCACATGGCTTTCTTCCTCTCAGGTTAAAGCGCGACATCGAGGGAGGCCCCTCTGTGCAGGAGCATCTGTCACCTCACTCCCTTCCCACCTGCACACGCGTCCCCTGTCTCGGGTGTGGACACTGCTGTGCCTTTGCTGTGGGACCCCCGCCCTGACACCCCCTACCCGAGAACCCCATCACAGGGCAGGGAAACTTGGATCATGCCCAGACCCAGCCCTTGGGAAGGAAGCTGGCACAAGGATGCCCCACCCCAGCAACGACACAAGAAGGGTCCAAGATGGGGGACAGTTAGCCATGTCACACACTGAGCAGACAATGCTTCCTCGGAGGGGATCTTCAGGCTCGGGGCGGCATGTGCACGGGCACAGGGACAGGGACGCATGGCGCACCAGCCGGTGGGAGGTGGGGGGGTCCCAGACATCAGCAGAGGCGTGGGTGGTGTGGACACCCTGGTGCTAGAGTGGAGTGGGGTGCCCAGGAAGGGGGTCACTGACTCTCACAGAAAGTGCCTCCTCCCCCACCCCCAGGCCTCTGGAAGGTGGGGCTCCAGGGAAGAGAAGCTGACTCCGCAGCCCTTACCTCCAGCCAAGCATGATGATGCCCCCGGTCTTCGGGTTGATGCTGCAGCAGTCGCCATGAGCCCTGATACCTGC
The DNA here is from genome assembly GCF_028885655.2 of Pongo abelii. Lineage (NCBI taxonomy): Eukaryota > Metazoa > Chordata > Mammalia > Primates > Hominidae > Pongo > Pongo abelii. The sequence continues at coordinate 187,532,274 of NC_071989.2, forward strand.
AAGGGCAGCAGAGGCGCCCGGTCACCCCGAGGAGAAGGGGCCGTGACAGGCTGCCTGGACAGACACTAGGTGCGGGTCCGCAGACATCACTGGGGCCCAGAGGCAGGTCTGGCATGGGGCTGGGGACAGGAGGGAGCCAGACTGTTCCTGCCCCGAGGAACAAGCCCTCGAGTGGGGGCTGCTGCCAGGGCAGCTCTGACATAGCCAGCGAGGAGAAACGCAGCTCCTGCGGCACCAGCAAGACCCGGGAATTCACAGAGGGTGGGACCAAGCACGGCCAGGGCACTGGGGGTCAACAGGAGCATCTGGAGACACCTCTGAGTGGAGTTCATCAAAGAACGAGCCACGTCTTGGGAAGCAAGAGTGGCCAGGGGCAGCTGAGGGCACAAGGTGTGCAGAGGTTGGGGTCAGATATTAGAAGGGAATACACAAGCTCATGGCCAGAAAGGAGGCTACTGCCCCAGTCCCAGCCATGCAGGCTTGAACCAAAGCATTAGCCACATGGACGGAGAACCGATTAGCAGGTAAAACCCAGGAAACGAGGAGGGTGGGGGAGAAGAGCCAGGGGTGACGGCAACATGGTATCAGCAGGCTACATGACTGGCCACGTGTGCAGCTGTTCAGAGAAGGCCTGTGCGCTGGGGTGCTGCTGTGAAGCTGATCGACCAAGGGGATCAAACCCCAGCGTTGGACACAGCATCTAAAGAGACAGGTTCCTCGGCCACATCCTCCACCCAGGTGCCAGACAGTGAAGAGAAGCCACGCATCTGAGAGTCACCAAAGGAGCAGTTAACTCACCCTCAGCCCTTGATCAGCCACACTGAGGGGAACTGGCTGGCCATAATCAAAGTGCATCTCTGCCGCTTTGCAACGTGAGAAGTCATCTGCCTCAGCAGCACGCTGTCCTCCTGAAATAAGGCCCCAAAGATTTCCTGTGATCCAGGAAGAGAAAACAGTAAATAATCCAGCTTCCGTGTCTTCACTGATAGGGGAAAGCCTCAGAAAGCATCTCTTTTCTCCCAAATCTCCAGACACTTCTCCACTCTGAGACAAGCGCTAACCCGAACAGTTCACGACTCAACAGCTACGTAGTCTATCCACGCATTCATGTGACATCGTGAAGGAGACACTGCCACAAGCCACAACCAAGCCTTCTACAGGGATGGAAGCCAAGGGGACTGTGTGCAGGGAGCGCATGGTCCCTGAGAGGCAGCTGAGGAGAATGAAATGAGCCCTAAGCTACTTAATCTGATGCAAAAAAGAGAATTGCAGGCCTTCAGGTCTTCCTCCCGCCTCCCGAGGCTGGTGAGTGAAACCAATTCTTTCTCATTGGACTTTTTTTTTTTTTTTTTCCAGATGGAGTTTTGCTCTTGTTGCCCAGGCTGGAGTGCAATGGCACGATCTTGGCTCACTGCAACCTCCACCTCCAGGGTTCAAGCAATTCTCCTGCCTCAGCCTCCCGAGTATCTGGGATTACAGGCACGCTCCACCAAATCCAGCTTATTTTTGTATTTTCAGTAGAGATGGGGTTTCACCATGTTGGTCAGGCTGGTCTCGAACTCCTGACCTCAGGTGATCCACCTGCCTTGGCCTCCCAAAGTGCTGGGATTACAGGCATGAGTGACCATGCCTGGCCTCTCATTGGACTTTTTTTTTTTTTTTTTTTTTGAGACGGAGTCTCGCTCTGTCGCTCAGGCTGGAGGGCAGGGGCACAATCTCGGCTCACTGCAAGCTCCACCTCCCGGGTTCACGCCATTCTCCTGCCTCAGTCTCCTGAGTAGCTGAGACTACAGGTGCCCAACACCACGCTCGGCTAATTTTTTGTATTTTTCAGTAGAGACAGTGTTTCACCATGTTGGCCAGGATGGTCTCGATCTCCTGACCTCGTGATCCACCCGTCTCGGCCTCCCAAAGTGCTGGGATTACAGGCGTGAGCCACTGTACCCGACCTCTCATTGGACTTTTAAAGATTCACATACACAAATAAGGAAAAAAAAATTCACTCCTAGGCTTACAATTGATGTGCCCGGTTTCCGCAGGAGCACATGTGTATGGCTACTCAGCAAACTGAGTTTATGAACGGCAGCCCCAGGAGATGAGAGCTGCAAACCTATGCCGCTCTCCTGGGATTCCTGCCTCATTCTGGATCTTTCGTGCCAGCAACAACATAGTCTTGTTTGCCTGGAGTCAGATCTCCCTTGAATTGGATAGGAAATTTCTGGGTTTTCTGGGCCATATGTAGTACTGTGCCCTAATTACTGAGACCTCGGAAATGCAGAGAAAAAGGAAGATGTAAATCCATTCTGAAGAAATTTTCTTTTGTGGAAACTTCCCCCTGACACACTTTGATCCTTTGCAAAGCCAAGCTGAGAGGAGCAATCCACAAGTAGCAGCTGGCTCCAGGGTACCACAGAGGAAGCGGCGTGATGGCGAAACAAAGCCGCAGAAGCAATGTCTTCCTTTCTACAGCAGACTGAACAGATTTAGGTCATTCTCATTCTTCAAGGCACTGACTTCAGCCCCGAGTCTCCTGAGAGCTGAGGCGAAAGTGGAACCACAGTGGGAACAGGTGGGAACAGGTGACTGCTGATAACAGACCAGGCCTGTTTGGAATGTGTCATCTGCAATGACTTAAATCTTAAGCTTGCTTTACTTTCTTTTAAAATATTAGGTTTTTAAAAATAATAAAAAGCGGCCAGGCGCGGTGGCTCACGCCTGTAATCCCAGCACTTTGGGAGGCCGAGGTGGGAAGATCACGAGGTTAGGAGTTCGAGACCAGCCTCGCTAACATAGTGAAACCTTGTCTCTACTAAAAATACAAAAACTAGACTGGTGTGGTGGTGCGTGCCTGTAATCCCAGCTACTCATGAGGCTGAGGCACGAGAAGCTGAGATGGGTGCCAGTGCACCCCAGCCTGGGCGACACAGCGAGACTCCGCCTCAAAAAATAAAAACAAAAAGCCATAAGGAAAACCAAAATGGGCTCATCATCTCACCATATAAGCCCTTATTCACACTCGTTATTCATTTATTCACACAATCACACATGTACTTCCTTTTAAAAATGTACAGAAGGCCCAGTGCGGTGGCTCACACTAGTAATCCCAGCATTTGAGGAGACTGAGGCGGGAGGACTGTTTGAGCTCGAGTTTGAGACCAGCCTGGGCAACATAGAGACCTCATCTCTACAAAAAATATGAAAATTAACCAGGCATGGTAGCACACACCTGTAGTCCCAGCTACTTGGGAGGCTGAGGCGGGAGGATCCTTTGAGCCCTGGAGATCAAGGCTGCAGTGGGCTGAGATCACATCACTGCACTCCAGCCTGGGGGACAGACGGAGACCCTCTCTCTAAAAAAAAATTAATTAAAAAATAAAATTTACACAAAAGCAATGCTAGGTCCTCTGTTCTTGAACTCTCATTTTCACTTACTAACTTCCTGAATCTTTCCATACCAGCATGTTGGGATTCGATCAGGCTGGTGGGAAAAATATTAGTCACCACAGGCACAAAACCCTTCTGGAAGGCCTGAGGGTTTTCACATGACTTCGGTAATAGACGGGGCTAAAGGCGGCCTGGTCCCATTCCTTTAGTTAAACAGATTAGACTAGTAAACAATGGGATGTGGGGAAGTTATCTAGTTAGCTTGTTTACTCACGTGGTCTTAAGACTGACCTTCGGACATTTGAGGGCAGGATGGCTCTCTCCAGGGGAGGTCGATCAGGGATATTATCCACTAATGGTGTTTGCTTTGAGCCTCCGACCTCGCTTTTAATCATTATCTACAAGTGTGTTGACTCAGAGCTTCTGTTGTTAATTATATACTAAATAAATGCCTGGAGTGCGAGCTGCTCAGGGCCGTGGCTGCCATTCTTTACATGACTCTCCTTGGAGTCTGTGAGTGGCCTCAGACCCTCAGCTGGACTGGCAAAGCAGAGTATCTGTGTGTCAGGGTCTGCGGGCAGACCCCTGCAGCTAATGCCCTCTTGTGAGGAGCAATACCTCATCAGCACATGGCCTGTTTACACTTTCACCTGGCATCATTTTTTAAGGTAACGATGTCCATAAACCCACTCCCAGTTGTGGAAAGGAAGACTCGCTCTTATTGCTTGGTTTTGCCATCATGCCATTTCCTACACAGCCCAAGAATCTCTCAGCGCTGGTGCTTGAGAAATGATCTAAGTGCAGCCTGTGTTCGGCCTGTCCATGATAAATAGCTTCAGATCTCATTATCTGATCTGCCTTTGTCTTTCCATATTTATTCATATCTCTCATCTACACCCAGGAAGTATGGAAGGAAGCTGCCTTTAAAACTGACTTCGTGATAGGATTACTCAAAGAGAAGAAAAACCCTACCCTAAAGGTAAGAGGACTACAAAAACAAAGCAATGATTTCAGCTCTGAGTTTCCTGACAGCCAAGGCAAAAATGGAAATATGTCACAAAGCATTTGTTTTCTCCAAGAAGGAATATCAGTTTCAAAAAGAGGTTATTCTGAAATTAATCCTGAGAGACATCACATGAGCTCTTGCACATGTGACAAAAAAAGTGACAGAAAAGAGAGTTTTCAAAGAGCAATGTTACAAAGAGCTGTCATTTCTTGGATGGATCCTCAAGCTGAGACTCTAACCCTTTTGGCCTCTCCTCCCAAGGCAGGAGCCTCTGCCCTCCCCTTCAGGGTCATCTGAAGAGTGTTTCTCCACATCCACTCTTGCTTTTCTGCATTCATCTGCACAGCTGCTCATGGCAGGAGCCGACGTGGGGCATAGGTGCAGCAGGGATGCAGTGGAGGCTGAGCCACCCCTGGGGGGATGCCCGACGTTGCTGCAGGAAGGCGCTATTCCAGGCACAATGGCTTTTATGGTGACATGCAAATACGCAGGGCAGGAAAGATCCCTGGCAAGTCCTACCACTTGCCGCTTTCTGATTCTCCATACGTCTATGCTATGTGCCCCGCGTCTTCCTTTGCTCACTCAGATTACCTTTTGAGAGACTGCAGCAAGTACAGAGTATAAATAACTCTGAAACAGAAGGCTTCCTAAACGATGAATTATATGGCAGCAATAACTCGAGACTGCTTATGAAGTAAGATTACAGGGAGGCAGGAATCAGAGCTTTAAATAAAAGACTTCCCTGCTTTGGGGCAAGGCACCACTCAAACGACACTCAGGGGTGTCAGTCTATGTGAGAGGGACATGTTGGGTTGTAAATCCTTCCACCGCAAACACGCTCTTCCTTGGCGTCTCCATGAGGACTGGATGATGGTGAGACACGAAGGAAGAGACCCGAGCCAGACACCACTTCCACAGGCCGCTCCTCGTGAACAGGCAGGCATCACCCTGTTTCAGCGAGTGGGCCCTGCGCCCTCCACCTCCCACATGCAAACCAGAGGCGCGTGCCAGCGCCCAGCAGCAGGGGCCGGGGCCGAGGCCCTGGGCAGAGGTGGCTGAGATTCAGCTAAACCCAGATTACAGTTACACACGATAGCTTCAAGCCGAAAACAAGATATTCATCAAAAATTCATTATCGCCCCACTGGTGGAATGAGCTATATGCAGCTTCTCCAAGCCCTGGTGGGGGAAGGAAGGGGGGGAGGCAGGATGGGAGGGGAAGGATGAGGACACACAACTAGACACGGAAGGCCCAGCCAACGCAGAGGCTGGGCAGCTCTGTCTGCATCTCTCCAACCGACCTGGGAATTTGGAGAAATACGCCTTCCTGTACTTGTTGCTGTTCTCATTGTTCCAGAAGTGTGTGGGCTGGCAAGGGATCGGCTTAGTACACACCAGCTTGCTGCTGTCTCCCCAGACCGCCTTTCCTGGTATGGGAGAATTAAAAATAAGCCCAAGACACACCACAGCCACACAGCGTGGCTCTCTCTTCTCTCTTAAGCTATTACTTATTATGCAATATTCCAGACATATACAAAGGTATAGAGATGGTCCACGCCCACACACCTCTCATGGCAGCCTAATGATGTGTTCCTCCCATGAAGTCCCCTCCCTGTGTGCTCCCCAAAATCGCTGTCTTGGACGTAGTGATTTGTTATTCCCATGTGTGTTAACATTTTTGCTCCATCCATACGCATCCCTGAATAGCATGTGTCATCACTCTGCATACCTTTGAACTACACACATGCTGTCCTTCTATGTGTCCGGCGTCTTCCTTTGCTTGCTCAGCATGACATCTGGGTGGCTCGTTTGGGCCACTACATGTTGCTCTGGTTCATTCCTATTTACCGCTTGGTCATTCGCCACGTGTGATCACAGAACTTCTTTCGCCCAAGGATGGACATTTCTATTGTTCCCAATTTTTCCGTTACAAATCATGGGGCTACAAACATTCTTGCATGGATCACAAGTAAGTCTTCCGGGAGTGGAATTCCTAGATCACAGGGCACGTATGCATCTTCAACTTCACCGACTACTCCCGCATTGCTCTGCAGAACAGGTGCACTGAGCCCTGCTCACCCCTCCTAGCACAGCTGGATTTCTAGCTGCCAGGCCCAGCACAGCAGGAGACTGCCCCTTCCATGACCAGGCTCTCAAATGCTCAGAGCTGGCTGCTGCCTGTGTATCCAGCACCCGGGTTCAGAGTCAGGGCAACGATCACCCACTTGCCCGCCATTCCTGAGCACACAGCTGTCTGTCTGTCCTCCAGCTCGACCCTGCCCTCTCAGGAGCTGGGGACCAGGAGCCGGTGGGTGTTAAACCAAGCTAGGGGGAAAGGACGTCACGCTGCAAGTGACAGGGACCTCCCCTCCGAGGGCTGTTTTGGAGAACTATCACCAAGCAAAGTTACACATCCGAGCGCTCCCAAGCTCCCACCTCACGCCTAATCACAGAAAGAAAGAGTTAGCGGAGCCATCACCTTCCTCGTTCCACGCATCCACGGCCATGGCCAGGTTCCGGGCCTGAATCTCCCCTTTATACACAGGAAGAGAAATATTCTGGCCCATGAAGCAGGAGATGATGTCGGTGCCTCCTGAAAGCAATGGCAAACGGAGATTCAAAATTCAGAAGCCCAAGACAAACTGCTTTTAAATCAGTAAGCAACAAAGGAGAAAGTACCAAGACGACAAACATCTACTCTCCCAAATACTGCAACATCCCAGACAGGTGGGGCTTTTCAGGGAGCAGTGGGAGAGGTGATATGGAAATTAGAATGAACCCCCCACATCTGGTGATTGACGTTTTGGCCGAGCCTTCCTGTTAGAGGATGCACTAAGTAAATGACCTCTTGTGGTCACACTGAAATTCAAGATTCAGGATCGCAGAAAATGGAAGCTTTGCCTGTGATGTCCACCCACCAGACACTGCCCACGCGGACCCATCACGTGGGAAGGCTTGCGCGCCATGGTTTACATGGACTTAACGGTTGGAAAAACAGAAACGTGGCGGGGCACGGTGGCTCATGCCTGTAATCCTAGCACTTTGGGAGGCCGAGGTGGGTGGATTGCCTGAACTCAGGAGTTCGAGACCAGCCTGGGCAACATGGTAAAACCCCATCTCTACTAAATATACAAAAAATTAGCCAGGCATGGTGGTGCGTGCCTGTAATCCCAGCTACGCAGGAGGCTGAGGCACGACAATCAACTGAACCCAGGAGGCAGAGGTAGCAGTGAGCTGAGATCGTGCTACTGCACTCCAGCCTGGGTGACAGGGAGAGATTTTGTCTCAAAAGCAAAAAACATAAACGTTCCCAGCTGCAAGGACCGTGGAGTGTGATGTCTCACACAAGAGACTATGCTACATGGAAAACACTCCTGTTTCTGGAATGAGCTGGAAATGGAGTCAGACTCCACGGGCCACCATGCAGTGGAGCAGTGTGAACCCTCCAACTTAGGCCCACCGCTGACAACAGCCAACAGCCATTCCCTGACTCAAAAGCCTGTGTGGGAAGGGAAACAGCAGCACGGTGAATCTGCAGGAGGACAAAGACCCTCACACTACACACACATATGCACACACATACACACGCATGCACACACCACACATACACACACAACACACACACATGCACACGTACACACGTGTACACACGCATGCATACACCACACACACATCCACACACACGAGCACAGCAAGGGCAGGACATGCTGAGGAACAGACACCACACACGCATGCACACACCACACATACATGCATTCACACACACACACACAGGAGCAGAGCAAGGGCAGAACACACTGAGGACAGGGTCACTCCACTCCCACAGGAGTGTGTGACTCCACTCCACAGGGAAGAAAGCCAAGAGTGTGAGAGGGGGTGGCAAGGAGCCCCCTCCCTAGCCCCTGTGCATGGTGTCTGAAATTTTTTTTTTTTTTTGAAACAGGGTCTCACTCTGTTGCTCAAGCAGGAGCTCAGTGGTGTGATCTCAGCTCACTGCAGCCTTGACCTCCTGGGCTCAAGTGATCCTCCCACCTCAGCCTCCCAAGTAGTTAAGACTACAGGCACACACCATGCCCAGCTAATATATATATTTTTTTGAGACAGAGTCTCACTCTGTCGCCCAGGCTGGAGTGCAGTGGCATCATCTCGGCTCACTGCAACCTCCATCTCCCTCGTTCAAGTGATTCCTGCCTCGGCCTCCCGAGTAGCTGGGATTACAGGCATATGCCACCACGCCTGGCTAATTTTTGGGGGTTTTTTTGGTAGAAAGGAGGTTTCACCATGTTGACCTAGCTGGCTGCAGCCTCCCAAAGTGCTGGGATTAAGGCGTGAGCCACACTGCCTAGCCACGGCTAATTTTTTTTTTTTTTAAATTTTTTGTAGAAACAGGGTCTCACTGTGTTGCTCAGGCTAGTCTTGAACTCCTGGGCTCAAGCAATCCTCCCGCCTCGGCATCCCAAAGTGCTGGGATTGCAGTGGTGAGCCACCGTGCCCGGCCCAGGCTACTTTTATATTCAACTCATATACGTGAAAAAAAAATTTTCATAAAGCAAATGTTTTCCCTCATCAGGCTCCGCGTGTATGAACTGGGAGTGTGGGGGTGTTCAAGATCCACATGAAATGACTCAATGGCTCCAAAAACCAGAACGGTTGATTTTGGCTTCAACTCTAAAATGATTGATTTTATTTCTTCCTTCAGGCGACGAATAAAAGGTGATGTCTTCTCTGCCATTTCATGTCACTGACTGACATGTCCCATGAAAATGAGTGAGTCACATTCGTTTCTGCCACCATCAAGGTCTGAGCAGGGCTCCTGACCTCCTTCCTGCTGCTCACCCTGCTTCCTGACCTCCTTCCTGCTGCTCACCCTGCTTCCTGACCTCCTTCCTGCTGCACACCCTGCTTCCTGACCTCCTTCCTGCTGCTCACCCTGCTTCCTGACCTCCTTCCTGCTGCTCACCCTGCTGGTGTCCCAGGTAAGACCATGGCCACTCCTGTGGCCAGAATGGACACCCTCCAGTTCCACATCATCCAGCTGACTTGCAAAGACAGGAGGGGTGTGGCTTCAGCAGGCACTAGGCAGCTCCCCCCACAGCTGCCCCTCAGCTTCCTGTGTCCCTGGAAAACCACCTAAGATGGAGCCACAGGTTGGTGCTAACTGCCCATTTCAAACTCATGACATTTTGGCCCAGCAACTCCACATCTAAGAATGGATCGCACAGACATATTCATTCATGTGCATAAAGACGTGTCACAGAATGTCTGTTGCTCACTGGTGACAGAGACAAAGCAATGTAGATGTTATCGACACAAGAAAGTCCACAGGAGGTGCACACATGCTACTCACACCACTACACAGTTAACGAACCCACAAGAGGCGTTCAGAACAGCGCCTGGCCCCAGCCCGATGAAGGAAAAAATTAAGCAGCCATGAAACAGAGTGAGGTCTGGGCTGACATGGAACCGTCACCAAAGAGTGAGGTCTGGGCTGACGCAGAACCGCCTCCAAAGGAGGAGATTTGGGCTGACACGGACCACTCCAAAGAGTGAGGTCTGGGCTGACGCAGAACCACCTCCAAAGAGTGAGGTCTGGGCTGACGCGGAACCGCCTCCAAAGAGTGAGGTCTGGGCTGACGCGGAACTGCCTCCAAAGAGTGAGGTCTGGGCTGACGCGGAACCGCCTCCAAAGAGTGAGGTCTGGGCTAACACGGAACCGTCTCCAAGACATTGTTCATACAAAGCAAGCATGCAGCATAACCCTGTCAGTCCAGAGGAAAGGACAGATATGTAAACACACACGCTCACACACATATGTCCATAGATATGCACACACACACGTGTGCACACACACGCACACGCCTACAGGGGCAACGATCCACAATGAGGCAATGAAAATGACTGGCATGGCTGCCTCTGGGCCCTGGGAGACACCCAACCTTTCCCCACACATCCTATTGGGGCTGCTTGAAATTTTTTCCATATCCAGGAAGATTTAAATTTTTTTATTTTAATTGAAAACTGTTATTAATTTCAAAAACGTTAAGGCAAGAAGGTGCAGATACACTCACAGCACCCTCATCTAGACAGGGAGACTCCATGGGTGGTCCTGGAGCGAAACAAATGCCACAACAGAGTGAGGGGTAAGTTCCAGCAGGAATCTCGGCCCTGGAGGGCAACAGGGAGCACCCCAACCCCACCATGGAGGCAAGGAGGTCACGGGGTATGCGCCCAGCCTGGGAGGACTGGAGCGGACGTGGCTGGGTGTCCTGGGCCTCGCCCCACATCCCCGAGGTCAGAATCTCAGAGGGCGGGGATGCGGTGGCCATGTGACAACCCCAAGTGGTTCTGATTCAGCCCTGGGTCAGAACCCCTGGACAAGAGCTCACAGGACTCAGGATGAAACAGAGCACCGAGCCAGCAGGTCACCTACGGCATGAGCGACATGGTTTAGCCTATGTCAGGAACCTGCCTCCCGCCCACCGCAGCCTAGGGCTGTCCCCAATTCACATAGGCGACAGTGACCCAAAACCAACATCCCCGGGAAGCCCCACCCACACCTACTTCCCACTCACAGAGGCAGAGGGCACGAGGGCACGAGGACACGAGGACACGAGGACACGAGGACACAGGCAAAGGTCTCTAGTCAAACTGCTCTGCCTTTTTTTTTTTTTTTTCCTGAGACAGGGTCTCACTCTGTCACCCAGGCTGGAGTGCAGTGGCACAATCACAGCTCACTGCAGCCTCGACCTCCTAACCTCAAGTGATTCTCCTGCCTCAGACTCCCACATACCTGGGACCACAGGTGTGAGCCACCACGCCCAGCTAATGTTCTGATTTTTTGTAGATGAGGTCGCTCTTTGTTGTCCAGGCTAGTCTCGAAGTCCCGGCCTCAAGGGATCCTCCTGCCTCAGCCTCACAAACTGCTGGGATTACAGGCATGAGCCACCACACCTGGCCATTGAACTGCTTTCTGAACAGGTCTCAATGTACCCATTCAGTTTCTTTTATTAGGGAACTATTCACCAAACAGGAAACCAGTGCCTGGAAGCCCTGAGCAGCACAGCATTCGTGGCCACCTCACTGTCCAGCAGAGCTGCTGAGAGTTGAGTCAAGGCATAGTGGCTCACACCTGTAATCCCACCATTTTGGGAAGCCAAGGTGGGAAGATCACTTGAGCTCAGGAGGTTGAGACCAGCCTGGGTAACACAGTGAGACCTTGTGTCTACAGAAAAGCAATTTTATTTTATTTTTTTAGAACGCAGTCTTGCTCTGTCACCGAGGCTGGCGTGCAGTGGCACAATCTCGGCTCACTGCAACCTCTGCCTCCTGGGTTCAAGCGATCCACCCACCCCAGCCTCCCAAGTAACTGGGATTACAGGCACCCACCACCATGCCTGGCTTTTTTGTATTTTTAGTAGAGAAAGGGTTTCACCGTGTTGGCCAGGCTGGTCTCAAACTCCCAACCTCAAGTGATCCACCTGCCTTGTCCTCCCAAAGTGTTGGGATTACAGGTGTGAGCCACCATGCCTGGCCTCTAGAAAAAAATTTTTTTAAAATTAGCCAGGCGTGGTGGAGTGCACCTGTGGTTTCAGCTACTCCTGGAGGCTGAGGCAGGAGGATTATTTGAGCCCAGGAGGTCGAGGCTGCAGTAAGCCATGATCACCACTGCACTCCAACCTGAGCAAGAGTGAGACTCTTTCAAAAGAAAAGATGAAAGGCAAAGGGAAAAAAGGGGGGAAAAGCAAAGGGAAAACAGGAAAGGAAGGGAGAGGAAAGGAGGGAGGGAGGGAGGGAAGCGGGGAGAGAGGACAGGTGGGTCACAGCACAGGCTGGGCCCAGTGCTGCAGGATGCGAAACTGCCAGCAAGGCTGCTGTTAGAACCCAGGTGGGGTCAAGCTGCTCCAAGGAAAAATCTAACTGTCTGATTCTTAGTGGGCAGGATCCTTCCAGTAAAAATGAAATGCCTCTGAGAAAATTGCTCCAAATTTTTGAGTTCTTTCCATTGTATCTTTCCTCTCAATACAAGACCCTGACATTTTAAATTGCCATGTCCCAGGGAGGCAGCCGAATCCTGCGTCCTCGTAGCTGCTGGGAGCTTTCTGCAGCTCCATAAGGACGCTGCACTGATGCTGCTGCCCAGGCTTCCTGCTCTGAAACGTCTGAGAAAGGACCCGGCACACGAGGGTTCATTGGTGGGGGTGTGGCTGGCACCAGAATTCTACGTTAGGGATTGGGGACAGGGGTGGGTTGTAGAGCAAATCCCCGCAGGTGAAAGAAAGCTGAATCATTTGTCCCAAGAACCATGGTAATTCACAGCTGGTCACAGAGAGCCGGGAGTGGCCTCTCCACAGTCACACATCAAAAACACTCCCCCCTTCCTGAGTCTGCGTGTGATCCCAGGGGTCTGTCCCCTTCACCGGTGTCTGTGTGAAATCCCAGGGGTCTGTCCCCCTCCTGCATCTGTGTGAGGTCCCAGGGGTCTGTCTCCCTCCTGCATCCGTGTGAGGTCCCAGGGGTCTGTCCCCCTCCTGCATCCGTGTGAGGTCCCAGGGGTCTGTCCCCCTCCTGCATCCGTGTGAGGTCCCAGGGGTCTGTCCCTCTCCTGCATCCGTGTGAGGTCCCAGGGGTCTGTCCCCCTCCTGCATCCGTGTGAGGTCCCGGGGAGTCTCTCACAAGGGCACAGAAGGGCCCCGGGCATTGACCTTACAGGTCAGGCACGTGCCTGTGGCATTCCACTCGGCATAAAAACTCAGCAGAGAAGCACCGCCCAGGACCCTCACCTAGATCATTCTGGAAGCTCTTGATATTTTGAGTTCTTCTTCTCTGGGGTAAAACACACTTCCTTTAACTTGTCCTAACCTTTTGTCTTTCAGTGCACAACAAGGGCAGGAAGCCCTCCAACACCTGAAGTTGGAGTTCTGGTTTCACGGTGTGGACTCCATGCTGCTGAGGCAGGGGGGCAGAGGAGCGGGGCCATCTTGACACTGTGCCCTGGGGAAGCCCTCACTGAGGTGCAGCACAGGCAGCATCCCAGGGAAGCCCTCACCGTGTATAGCACAGGCCAGCACCCCGGGGAAGCCCTTACCATGTGTAGCCCGGGCAAGCAACCCAGGGAAGCCCTTACCGGGTGTCATGGGCCGGCGCCCGGGGAAGCCCTCACCGTTTATAGCACAGGGCAGCAACCCAGGGAAGCCTTCACTGGATTTAGCACAGACTGTCGCCTGGGGAAGCCTTTACCGTGACGTAGCACAGGAGGATGTCACTGCTGGTCATGTTGCTGTGCAGCAGGTGCTCCGTCCGATGCTGGATGACGGTGCCCTGCGGGGGAGACAGGGGACAGTGGGTGCTATCTATTAGGCGTACAGTACTAGGGTACCTGGCCCACGTGCCACTCAGATGCTGCCAGAAGCAGCCCCAGCAGATCCCCAATTTCTTCCCTGGTAGAAACAGACTTTGGAGGCTCCCCCTTCTCCCTTGTGATGAGCCCCCACGTCCCTCTGCCACCCGAAAGCTGAGCGTGGCTTGTAGCCTGGAGAAGAAAACCCTGACACTCATGCCTGCCTTTGAGTTCTCGGTACTCGGGCCATCAAGGGCACCATGGAGGCCCACCAGCTTCGGGCAGAAGAGAAGTGACCCTTATTGAGAAGAGTCAAAGAACAAAAGACCAGGGCCTGACTGTTCCAGGATGGGTGCTAGCCCACCCTCGTAGGGACAGGGATCGGGGGTTGAGCCAACTGAGAGAAATGGGGAAATGAGCTATAGGGAGAGCAGAAGTGTGGGGAAAAGAAAGAGAGATCAAACTGTTACTGTGTCTATGTAGAAAGTAGACATAAGAGACTCCATTTTGTTCTGTACTAAGAAAAATTCTTATGCCTTGAGATGCTGTTAATCTGTAACCCTACCCCCAACCCTGTGCTCACAGAAACATGTGTTGTGTCCACTGAAGGTTTAATGGATTTAGGGCTATGCAGGATGTGCTTTGTTAAACAAATGCTTGAAGGCAGCATGCTTGTTAAAAGTCATCCCCACTCCCTAATCTCAAGTACCCAGGGACACAAAACACTGCGGAAGGCCGCAGGGACCTCTGCCTAGGAAAGCCAGGTATTGTCCAAGGTTTCTCCCCATGTGATAGTCTGAAATATGGCCTCATGGGAAGGGAAAGACCTGACCGTCCCCCAGCCCAACACCCGTAAAGGGTCTGTGCTGAGGAGGATTAGTAAAAGAGAAAGACCTCTACGCAGTTGAGATAGAGGAAGGCATCTGTCTCCTGCTCGTCCCTGGGTAGTGGAATGTCGGTGTAAAACCTGATTGTATGTTCCAGCTACTGAGATAGGAGAAAACCGCCTTAAGGCTGGAGGTGAGACATAGTGACGGCAATACTGCTCTTTAATGCACCAGATATGTTTAAGTATGTGCACATCAAAGCACAGCACGTTTTCTAGCCTTGTTTATGACACAGAGACATTTGTTCACATGTTTTCCTGCTGACCCTCTCCCCACTATTACCCTATTGTCCTGCCACATCCCCCTCTCCCAGACGGTAGAGATAATGATCAATAAATACTGAGGGAACTCAGAGACTGGTGCAGGCACGGGTCCTCCATATGCTGAGCACTGATCCCCCTGGGCCCACTTTTCTTTCTCTACACTTTGTCTCTGTGTCTTTCTTTTCTCAAGTCTCTCGTTCCACATGATGAGAAACACCCACGGGTGTGGAGGGGCAGGCCACCCCTTCACTGAAGAGCTGGCCCAGAGGAGAGCCTGGAGCAGCATGGGGGCAAGAGCCACGGTGTGGACCAAGCGTCCTGACTCCCGGAGACCAGCCCAGAAGGAGTCCTAGTGCGACGTAAGAATTCAACCCGAGTCAGAAAGAAGCTCTTTTATCAAGCCCACGGGTAGAGGAGGATCAGAGAAAGTAAGATGTGATACCGGTTATTAGAAAAGCACCACTTTTGGCCGGGTGCAGTGGCTCACGACTGTAATCCCAGCACTTTAGGAGGCTGAGGCGGGTGGATCACGAGGTCAGAAGTTCGAGACCAGCCTGGCCAACACAGTGAAAACCCCGTCTCCATTAAAAAAAAAAAAAAAAATTAGCCAGGGGTGCTGGCGGGCCCCTGTAATCCCAGCTACTTGGGAGGCTGAGGCAGGAGATCGCTTGAACCTGGGAAGCAGAGATTGCAGTGAGCCAATATCGCACCACTGCACTCCAGCCTGGGTGACGGAACAAGACTCCGTCTCAAAAAAAAGCAAAGCAAAGCACTATACTGACCCAGGCATTTTATTTCTGAAGGTGGCTCAGTGAAATCATGAAAATGAAAGACACTGACATCGTGTCCCCCCGACAGATGCAGGGAGAAGTACGCATCATTTCCAAGGTGTTCCTACCAAAGTTGCATCATCTGGACCTAACCACGAGGAGGTATCAGACAGACCCAAAGAGAGCCATTCTGCTAAACCAGGAGCCTGAGCTCTTCAAAAACATCAGTGTCATGAAAGACAAAGAAAGCCCGAAGAACTGCTACAGATCCAAGGACATGAAGGAGACCTGACAACTGAAGAGGCCTGAGCTGCTAGGACACTACTGGGAAACTGGTGACCTGTGAGTATGGACTGTAGATTAGGTGACAGCATTGCACCAACGTCAACCTTCCTGAATTTTTTATTTTTCATTTTGAGACGGAGTCTCGCTCTGTCGCCCAGGCTGGAGAGCAGTGGTGCGATCTCGGCTCACTGCAAGCTCCGCCTCCTGGGTTCACGGCATTCTCCTGCCTCAGCCTCCCAAGTAGCTGGGACTACAGGCGCCCGCCACCACGCCTGGTTCATTTTTTGTATTTTTACCAGAGACGAGGTTTCACCGTGTTAGCCAGGATGGTCTCGATCTCCTGACCTCGTGATCCACCCGCCTCGGCCTCCCAAAGTGCTAGGATTACAGGCGTGAGCCACCGCACTTGGCCAACCTTCCTGAATTTGATGAGCGTGCTACATGCTCTTCTGTAAGAGAATGTTCTTGTTCTTGGGAGACACGTGCTGAAATATTAAAGGGTGAAAGATCATGATGGCTCCAACATACTCTTAATTGGTTCAGCAAAAAGCAAAATAACATGTGTATACTATGCCATTTTATAAAGGGACTTCAGTGTTCCTGGATTTTGATATCCACAGGGGGTCCTGGAACCGATCCCCCCAGGATAAAGAGGGATAACTGTATTCTGAAAAATAAACTTTGTAAAGCAAAAAAAAAAAAAAAAAAAAGTGTATATACGCAGAGAGAGAGGAAAAAAAAAGGCAAAAGAGGCTTTTAGAACATTTTAAAAATGGATGTTGACATCAGGCACAGTGGCTCATGCCTGTAATTCCAGCACTCAGGAGGCCGAGGTGAGAGAATCACTTGAGCCCAAGAGTTCATGACCAGACTGGGCAACACAGCAAGACCCTGTCTCTACACTACAAAAACAACAAAGTAGCATGTGCCTGTGGTCCAAGTTACTTGCAAGACTGAGGTGGGAGGATCGCTTGTGCCCAGGAGGTAGAGGTTGCAGTAAGCCATGATCACGCCACTGTACTCCAGCCTGGGCAACAAAGTGAGAACCTATCTCAAAAAAAAAAAAAAAAAAAAGGACATTGAAACTGTTAAAAAGATAATGTTAACTGGGTCAAATGGTATTTCTAGTTCTAGATCCCTGAGGAATCGCCACACTGACATCCACAATGGTTGAACTAGTTGTTTACAGTCCCACCAACAGTGTAAAAGTGTTCCTATTTCTCCACATCCTCTCCAGCACCTGTGGTTTCCTGACTTTTTAATGATTGCCATTCTAACTGGTGTGAGATGGTATGTCATTGTGGTTTTGATTTGCATTTCTCTGATGGCCAGTGATGGTGAGCATTTTTTCATGTGTTTTTTAGCTGCATAAATGTCTTCTTTTGAGAAGTGTCTGTTCATATCCTTCGCCCACTTTTTGATGGGGTTGTTTTTTTCTTGTAAATTTGTTTGAGTTCATTGTAGATTCTGGATATTAGCCCTTTGTCAGATGAGTAGGTTGCGAAAATTTTCTCCCATTTTGTAGGTTTCCTGTTCACTCTGATGGTAGTTTCTTTTACTGTGCAGAAGCTCTTTAGTTTAATTAGATCCCATTTGTCAATTTTGGCTTTTGTTGCCATTGCTTTTGGTGTTTTAGACATGAAGTCCTTGCCCATGCCTATGTCCTGAATGGTAATGCCTAGGTTTTCTTCTAGCGTTTTTATGGTTTTAGGTCTAACGTTTAAGTCTTTAATCCATCTTGAATTCATTTTTGTATAAGGTGTAAGGAAGGGATCCAGTTTCAGCTTTCTACATATGGCTAGCCAGTTTTCCCAGCACCATTTATTAAATAGGGAATCCTTTCCCCATTGCTTTTGTCAGGTTTGTCAAAGATCAGATAGTTGTAGATATGTGGCATTATTTCTGAGGGCTCTGTTGTGTTCCATTGATCTATATCTCTGTTTTGGTACCAGTACCATGCTGTTTTGGTTACTGTAGCCTTGTAGTATAGTTTGAAGTCAGGTAACGTGATGCCTCCAGCTTTGTTCCTTTGGCTTAGGATTGACTGGGCGATACAGGCTCTTTTTTCGTTCCATATGAACTTTAAAGTAGTTTTTTCCAATTCTGTGAAGAAAGCCATTGGTAGCTTGATGGGGATGGCATTGAATTATTACTGCGTATATACCCAAAGGACTATAAATCATGCTGCTATAAAGACACATGCACATGTATGTTTATTGCGGCACTATTCACAATAGCAAAGACTTGGAACCAACCCAAATGTCCAACAATGATAAGACTGGATTAAGAAAATGTGGCACATATACACCATGGAATACTATGCAGCCATAAAGAATGATGAGTTCATGTCCTTTGTAGGGACATGGATGAAACTGGAAATCATCATTCTCAGTACACTACAGCAAGGACAAAAAACCAAACACCGCATATTCTCACTCATAGGTGGGAATTGAACAATGAGAACACATGGACACAGGAAGGGGAACATCACACTCTGGGGACTGTTGTGGGGTGGGGGGAGGGGGGAGGGATAGCTTTAGGAGATATACCTAATGCTAAATGACGAGTTAATGGATGCAGCACACCAGCATGGCACATGTACATATATGTAACTAACCTGTACATTGTGCACATGTACCCTAAAACTTAAAGTATAATAATAATAAAATTAAAAAAAAAAAAAGAAACTCAAAAAAAAAAAAAAGATAATGTTAACAATGGAAGAATCCAGCTGAAGAATCCATGGAGCTTACTATTCAGGCAACTTTTCTATAGGTTCCCTAGGTGTTTTATTTTTTTCAAAAACAAAAGGTTTGGTTGGCCATGGTGGCTCACGCTGTAATCCCAGCGCTTTGGGAGGCCAAGGCAGGCAGATCACATGAGCCCAGGGGTTTGAGACCAGCCTGGGTAACATGGCAAAACCCTATCTCTACAAAAAAAAAAAGCCAAAACAAACAAAAAAACTAGTAGGGCATAGTGGCACATGCCTATAGTCCCAGCTACGTGGGAGAATGAGGTGGGAGGATTGCTTAAGCCCAGGAGGTGAAGGCTGCAGTGAGCCAAGATTGTACCACTGCACTCCAGCCTGGGTGACACAGCAAGACTCCATCTCAAAATAAATAAATAAATAAAAGGTTAAAAGTCACTAACCTATATATATAAATTCTATTGCATAGTAGTGATGATTATTTCAGGTGCTTTAATAGAGTTAGACTTTTGGTGAAATAAGAAAAATTAAAAGCATGTGTCATGGGCTGAACTGTGTAACCCCAAAATTCGTATGTTGAAGCCCTAATCCCAAGTATCTCAGAATGTGACTAAATGGGCCTTTAAAAGGTGACTGAGTTTAAACGAGGCTGTCAGAGCAGGCCCAGTTCCGGTATGACTAGGGTCCTTAGGAGAAGAAGCTTGGACACACACAGAGACACCAGGGGTGTTGCATGAGAACACAGCAAGAAGGCGGCTGTCCACAAGCCGAGGAGAGAGGCCTCGGATGAGAACAACTGTGCGGCACGTTGGTGTTGAAGCCACACAGCCTGTGGTATTGTTATGGCAGCCCTAACACACACACAGCACAGGTAGGCTCTTTCTCCGTTAATTGGACTCTATAACCTAACCAGTGGCTTTCACATTTTTTACCACAACCCACGGTCAGACTTAAGTTTTACAATGCCCTCAGCATGTGCACACATCCATGTATACTCCGTGTAATGACAGCTTCATAAAACAACACCCATACCTCTTATCAGCCTATTCTGTGCTAACATTTTAATTTTTTGAGACAGGGTCTGGCATTTGTTGCCAGCTGGAGTGCAGTGGCATGATCTTGGCTCACTGCACCCTCTGCCTCCTGGGTTCAAGCAATTGTCCCACCTCAACCTCCCAAGTACCTGGGACTATAGGTGTGTGGCACCATGTCCAGCTATTTTTTGTATTTTTTAGTAGAAATGGGGTTTGGCCATGTTGGCCAGGATGGTCTCAAACTCCTGGGCTCAAAGCGATCTGCCCACCTCAGGCTCCCAAAGTACTGGGGTAATAGGCGTGAGCCATTGCACCTGGCTCTGTGCTAATATTATCTATTCTTGTCCATTCTGATTCATTCTTTTTAAAATACTGGGAGGGCCCACCTATTGAGTTCACAATCCCCCAGGTGGTCCGGACCTGCAGGGTGAATGTAGCTGGTTCAGCCAGCCCATCCCCCACCCCCAAGACACGGTGCACTGTACAGTGATATCCAAGCCTGTCACCATGGTGGCAGGTGCCATCCCAGCCCGCGGAGTGGCAGCTCTCCACTGTCCTGGGCCCAGTGTCGGATCTCTGCGCAGCACCCCACTTGGAGAGAAGCTGCACGCTGGACTTTCCAAGGATGGGGTGCAGTTTGACAACTCCAGCACTGCCATCATCAGCTGGGAGGCCCTATTGGAGCAAAAAGACAATGTGAGGCCCCTGCAGAGCCTTCCCTGAGACCTACCCCAGCAGAATGCACCATGCACTTGGGTGTGCCCGTGGTGCCCAATAAGAACATGAACAGTGGGTGGCTGAAGGGCAGCTGCTCGAACTCCAATTGTGGGACTTGCTCGCTGGTGCAGGTGGCAAGAAAGTCATCTAGAAACACTGTGGGCCGCAACGCAGGGAAACACACCATGGACATCCCAGAATGTTGGACCGGACCCACCGATTCCACCCGTACACTTCCCTCTGATTCTACCCCAGAAAAACCAGGATTTCAGGGGGACAGTGGCCTGATGTGGAAAAGTTTCCGGGACCAGGGGAGGAAGTCAGATCTCAGAGGTTCAAGCTAATTGAAGGAAAACTCATTGAACGAAAGAAGGTTTCAAGTTCCTTAATCAGCACTGCTGACAGGGCCAAGGGCTGTCTTTTAGAGAATCTTTTAAGTGTTTTCATAACCACCGTGGAGAAGGATTACTTACGATTAATAAGCCGTGTGTGTACAAACACTGCTGAAGGGGGCTTTGGAAATGGCCTTGAAGTCTTCTGAGCCCGTTTTGTTTACTATTGATCACCTAATTAGCAAATGCTTTGTTTCCAATGATTACCCAAAAAAAAAACGCACTTGCCAAGTGGGTCTTCTGAATTCAGATGCTTCCCCCATGGGGAGAAGACAGAGGAGGAGGTGCCAGGTTAATGAGCCCATCCTACAGACATGGGGCCAATTTCCTAAACCACAGCTCAATGACAGAGAACTGTTAGGCAAATATCATGCGTTACCACTAACTTACTAGATCCTGAGGTTTACAATAGCAAAATACAAGTATCTGTCCAAGAACAAATAAAATTAATCCCAGCTATTGACTGTCACCCAGGAAGTGTGCCCAGGCTTACCCCCAAAGCTGGCAGGCAGCATCTCTACAGGTGGCCAAGAACCACCGAAGGGGCGACAGGTTTGTTTTCTGTGCTAGAAACAGCTGCAGAAGCCACAAGCCATCTTGGGAAAAGGTGGTTTTCTATTTTGAGATCAGCAGCAACATCCATCTCAAAACTCTAGCCCTATGTGCAATTGACAAGCAGAACTTTCTTTCAGGGAAGGCGGTGGGAATTGGTTAAACACAGGCTGCAGCCATTTGCTAAGGATAATTACTCTGAAATACAAATGCCATACATGCTAAAATGAAGAATTTTGCTGTCTTGCATGAGAAGGCGTCCTTAAAGATAAGGGTTTCTGTAGGGTCCAGCCCCACAGGGTCAGTGGGTTTTCTCCCTGTGTGCAGAGACAAGAGATTGTAGAAATAAAGACACAAGACAAAGAGATAAAAGAAAAGACAGCTGGGCACGGGGGACCACTACCACCAAGATGCGGAGACCGGTAGTGGCCCCGAATGCCAGGCTGCGCTGTTATTTATTGGATACAAAGCAGAAGGGGCAGGGTAAAAAATGAGTCATCTCCAGTGATTGACAAGGTCACGTGAGTCACGTGTCCACTGGACAGGGGGCCCTTCCCTGCCTGGCTGTTGAGGCAGAGAGAGAGGGAGAGAGGACAGCTTATGCCATTATTTCTGCGTATCACAGACTTTTAGTACTTTCACTAATTTTGCTACTGTTAGCTAAAAGGCAGAGCCAGCTGTACAGGATGGAACATGAAGGCGGACTAGGAGCATGACCACTGAAGCACAGCATCACAGGGAGACGGTTAGGCCTCCGGATAACTGCGGGCAGGCCTGACTGATGTCAGGCCCTCCACAAGAGGTGGAGAGTAGAGTCTTCTCTAAACTCCCCTGGGGAAAGGGAGACTCCCTTTCCCAGTCTGCTAAGTAGCAGGTGTTTTTCCTTGGCACTGATGCTACCACTAGACCACGGTCCGCTTGGCAACGGGCATCTTCCCAGACGCTGGAGTTACCGCTAGACCAAGGAGCCCTCTGGTGGCCTTCTCTGGGCATAACAGAAGGCTCGCACTCTTGTTTTCTGGTCATTTCTCACTATGTCCCCTCAGCTCCTATCTCTGTACGGCCTGGTTTTTCCTAGGTTATGATTATAGAGCGACGAGTATAATATTGGAATGAAGAGCAATTGCTACAAACTACTGATGAATGATATCATATATAATCACATCTATGATCTAGATCTTGTATAAGTCTTGTTGTTTTATATATTTTATTACACTGGAACAACCCGTGCCCTCGGCCTCTTGCTTCGGCACCTGGATGGCTTGCCGCCCACAGGTTTCTCCTGGGTAAGACAACGGTGGTTTAAAAGGGCATCCGAAATAATTCAACTCTAAGCAAGGAACAAAGCCGTCTGCTCCAGTGTGTCAGGAAAACTATTCACTGTGGAACTTCACAGCCAATGAAAACCCCATCCCACCTCCACCTCCTGTAAGAACCCCATTACAAAGTGCCCAATCTAATCAGATACTTCACACAGAGAAAAGCCTTTTCTTTCAAATGGCCCATAAATCACAGTACATAACGATTATCTTTGTCGCTCTTTTAAGAATGAAAAGTCCACAGGGTGGCTCCGCCCATCAGTTCTCTGCAGATGGGCACGTTGGTGTTTCTGGTTTAAGCCCGTCAGTTCTCTGCAGATGGGCACGTTGGTGTTTCTGGTTTATCTGTGGCATCCACAATCGAAGGATGAACTGCAGTGGGAATCCAGACCCTTGGGTGTTGAGACAGGGAGCTTTTGCATTGTGTCAGGCTAAATGAAGTGGCTAACACGATTTTGCTGGATGCCCTCATTAAAATATCAACTGCTGAAGAGTATCATTCAGAAAAATCAAAGCCAGGCCACCACGGGTCTGGTAAACCCTGTCTGGTTTCCTCTCCAACTAGACTGCGACTCCTGTAGGACAAGACACATGCTTTGTACCTCTTGGTGCCCCTGAGAACACCCTGACAGATGGTAATAAGCCATGCACCAACTACCGCTTACTGGAACAAAAAGGCCTCCACCATCTCCTCCTCTCTTCCATGTCTGCTCCCCATGGCTGGCATGAGGACACCCTGCCATGTCTGTGCAGGCCCTCCTCACCAGGCCTCAAGGAACTACGCACGAGGCGCCTCCCAGCAGCCCAGACCCAAGGCTCAAGGGAAAGCTTACCCTGCGAGGGTAAACGCCTGAGCTCAGAACCCTCTCCCCACAGCTGTTTCAAGAAAAACTAAAGGAAGGTAACTCCAAGAACTTTGGGACAAATTCAGCTTTCACTAAACCATAATCCATTTCTGTAATCTCTATTCAAAATTAATGTTTTTGGGCCAGGTGCGGTGGCTCATGCCTGTAATCCTAACACATAGGGAGGCCGAGGCGGGCAGATCATGAGGTCAAGAGTTCAAGACCAGCCTGGTCAACATGGTGAAACCCCGTCTCTAATAATACAAAAATTAGCCAGGCGTGGTGGTGTATGCCTGTAAGCCCAGCTACTCGGGAGGCTGAGGCAGAAGAATCGCTTGAAACCGGGAGATGGAGGTTGCAGTGAGCCAAGATCACACCATTGCACTCCAGCCTAGGCGACAGAGCAAGACTCCGTCTCAAAAAAAAAAGATTCTTACAATTCTCTTTGGTACACAAAACATGTGGTTTAATCTTTCATAAATGTCAGAAAAGCCAAGGAAGATGCCATCAGCAATGGGAACCACACGCATGTCTTAAAAGGTGAAAAATAAGGCCTGGCGCGGTGGCTATGCCTGTAATCCCAGCATGCTGGGAGGCTGAGGCGAGTGGATCACCTGAGGTCGGGAGTTCGAGACCAGCCTGGCCAACACGGTGAAACCCCGTCTCTACTAAAAATACAAAAATTAGCCGGGCATGGTGGTGGGCAGAAGAATCGCTTGAACCCGGGAGGCGGAGGCTGCAATGAGCCGAGATCGTTCCACTGTACTCCAGCCCTGGCAACAGGGCGAGACTCCATTTCAAAAAAAAAAAAAACAAGAGATTCTCCTGCCTCAGTCTCCTGAGTAGCTGGGATTACAGGTGCCCATCACCACGCCTGGCTAATTCCTGTATTTTCAGTAGAGAACATGGTTCCACCATGTCTGCCAGGCTGTCTCAAACTCCTGACCTCATTGGATCCGCCCACCTCGCCTCTCAAAGTGCCGGGATTACAGGCGTGAGCCACCACACCCGGCCTGATGTGTTTAAATATATTAAGCACACTATAGCGGATCATACAGTGACTGAGGTCTTTACTGGTCTAGCTCTGTTGTATTGTTCATGGCGGCTTCTTTGCTTATACATTTTCTAATGTTTATTTGTTGAAATGTTCTCTCTGGGAGTCTGTGAGGCCTGGGATGACCATTTATTTGTCTGAACTAGACTTCCATTAGCCTCTGAAAGGCACCTGGAGGAACTATGGATGAAGATCTACTTTATTTTTCATGGAAAAAATTTAAATGTATGCAAAAATAGACTAAATAGTATAATGAACTCCCATTGCCCATTACCCAGCTTCAAAAGTGATTAACTTCTGGCCAATATTGTTTCAACAGTAGCCACATGCATCCATCTCTGTCGTATTATTTTGACGTCAAAAAACACGGCCAGGTGCAGTGGCTCACCCCTGTAATCCCAGCACTTTGGGAGGCCGAGGCAGGTGGATCATTTGAGGTCAGGAGTTCAAGATCAGCCTGATCCACATGGTGAAACTCTGTCTCTACTAAAAATACAAAAATTAGCCAGGCGTGGTGGTGCACGCCTGTAATCCCAGCTACTCGGGAGGCTGAGGCAGGAGAATAGCTTGAGCCTGGGAGGCAGAGGTTGTGGTAAGCTGAGATCACACCACTGCACTCCAGTCTGGGCAACAGAGTGAAAAACTGTCTCAAAAACAAAAACATACAAAAAACCCCCAGCCATTATACCATTCTAACACATAAATATTTCAGTAACTCTAAAAGGAATTTTTAAAACCCACCATACTATTGTCATGCCTAAGTTTTTTGAGATGGAGTTTTGCTCTTTTCACCTAGGCTGGAGCGCAGTGGTGCGATCTCAGCTCACTGCAACCTCCACCTCCCAAGTTCAAGCAATTCTCCTGCCTCAGCCTCGCGAGTAGTTGGGATTACAAGCATGTGTCACCATGCCCAGCTAATTTTGTATTTTTAGTAAAGACGAGGTTTCTCCATGTTGGCCAGACTGGTCTTGAACTCCCGACCAGGTGATCGATCCGGATGCCTCGGCCTCCCAAAATGCTGGGATTACAGGCATGAGCCACCGCACCTGGCCACTTAAAAAAAAATTAATTATTTAATATCAAATATCCAGCAAGTTTAACATTTTCCAGTTCTTATAAATATCACATTTTTAAAAGATTGTTTGAATCAGAATCCATATAAGATCTACATATTACAATCAGGTGAAATGTCTCAAGGCATTTGTCATCTGTAGGTTTCCCCTCTAGCTTTTTTTCCTTCTCAATATATCTGTTGAAAAAAGGAACTGGGTACTTTGCCCTGGTTTTGGCTGATGGTATCCCTGTGGTATCATTTAATACGTTCCCCTATTTCTTATATTTCCTGGAAATTGGTAGTTACAACTAAAGACTTGATCAGTTTTTGGTTACAATTTTTTTTCCGAAATATATATTAGGTACTCAATTCCTTCCTAGCTTCTAATGCAGAGACCTGCCCTCTAACCCCGCCGTCTCTGGCTCTCTCACACGCACACACACACATACAATTGCAATTATAAATGACTTTCAACCTATCACAAATCAAATTCCAAGCCAGAACTTTTATTCGCTTACTCGTTTATCTAATATTTATTTAACAGCTATAATTGTTTACGTTTTAGCAGCTACAGATTGTTAAGTATTACAAAGTATAGCAGTGCTTCTCAATCTACATGTGCATAAGAAATAGTTGTGTGGGGAACTCAGTTAGACCCTCTTCCCAGCAAAGCAACACTTAACCAATGAAAATTATTAAAAACATACCATTTAATGTCTCTGGGACCAGGTGCAGTAGATCACACCTGTAATTCCAGGATGCTGGGACGCCAAAATGGGAGGATCCCTTGAACCCAGGAATTTGAGACCAACCTAGGCAACAAAGTGAGACCAATGTTTACCTAGAAAATTTTTAAAAATCAGCCAGGCGTGGCGGCATGCACCTGTAGTCCTAGCTACTCAGGTGGCTGAGGTGGGAGGATTCCTTGAGCACAGGAGTTTGAGGCTGCGGGGAGCCGAGACTGTGCCAGTGCACTCCAGCCTGGGTGACAGAGACTCTGTCTCTAAATAAATAAATAAAGTGTCTGGAAATTGTTCTAAAGGCATACAGCAAATGAAGAGACGGGGGAACAAAGAAAGACATGAGACACAGAAAACAAGAATGACAGACACAGATCCAACCATATAATACAAACAATCCTTAAATGAGAACAGATTAAACAATCCAATTAGAAGGCAAGAGATGTAAGGCTTGGTTAAAAAACAAACTATATGCTGTCTACAGGAAACACACTTTAGATTCAAAGATACAAACAGGCTGAAAGTAAAAAGATGGGAAAAAGACATACCATGAAAACAGCAACCATAGCAAGCTGGAATGGCTATATGGATATGAGACAAAATAGACCTTAAAAACGTTACAAGAGGCCGGACGTGGTGGCTCATGCCTGTAATCCCAACACTTTGGGAGGAGGAGGTGGGTGGATCACTTAAGGTCAGGAGTTCAAGACCAGCCTTGCCTACATGGTGAAACCCCAGCTCTACCAAAAATACAAAAATTATCTGGGTGCGGTAGGTGGGCGCCTGTAATCTCAGCTGCTAGGGAGGCTGAGGCAGGAGAATCACTTGAACCTGGGAGGCGGAGCTTGCAGTGAGCAGAGATGGCACCAATTCACGCCACCCTTGGTGACAGAGTGAGACCCTGTCTCAAAAAATAAAATAAAAAATAAATTAAAATGTTACAAGAGATAAAGAGGGACATTTTATAATGAATAAAGTGTCAATTCATCAGGAAGACACAACGGTTATAAACATATGAAACTAACAAAAAAGACCCAAAATGTGATACAAAAGTGAACCACAGAATTGAAAGGAGAAATGGACAATTGAACAGGGATAGCTGGAGACTTCCATACCCAGCTTTCAGAACAGATACAACAGCTAGATAAAAGATCAACAGGGATACGGAAGATGTGAACACTGTTAATCCAGCCAGACTAACAGATATCTACAGAACACTCCAACCAACAGAGGCAGAACACACGTTCTTCTCAAGCACACGTAGTACATTCTCCAAGATACAACGTGCTAGGATGTAAAACAAACCTCAATAAATTTAGAAGGATTGAAATCATATAAAATACATTCCGTGACCACAGTAGAAATTAGAATTCAGTAACACAAGAACATTTGAGAAATTCACAAACATAGAAAAATTAAATGTCACACTCTTAAATAACAAATGGATGCTATGGTTTGAATGTATCTCCCAAAACTCATGTCTTGAAAACTTAATCCCCAATGGAACAGTATGGGGAGGTGGGGACCAATGGGAGGTGTTTAGGTCATGAGGGCTCTGCCCTCATGAATGGAAATGCCACTATAAAAATGGCCCATGGAAGTGGTTTCTCTCTCCCTCTCCCCACCCCCACCTCCTGCCATGTGAGAACACGGTGTTTCTCCTCTCTGGAAGACGCAGTGTTCAAGGCACCACCTTGGAAGCAGAGAAACCAGGCCCTAACCTGCCAGCACCTTGATCTTGGATTTCCCAGCCTCTAGAACTATGAGAGAATAAATTCCCATTCTTTATAAATTAACCAGTCTCATGTATTCGGTTATAGCGGCACAAAATGGACTAAAACAATAGATCAAAGAAGAAAAAGGAAACTAGAAAGCACTTTCAGATAAATAAAATAGAAGATGCAACATACCACAACTTATGGAATGCAGCAAAAACAGTGCCTAGAGGAAAAAGTATAGCTATAAATGCCTACATTAAAAAAGGAGAAGGCCAGACAATACAGCAAGACCCCATCTCTACAAAAAAAATTAAAAATTTAGCCAGGCATGGTGGTGTGCACCTGTAATCCAAACTACTTGAGCTCAGGAGGCTGAGGCAGGAGGATCACTTGAGCCCAGGAGTTCAAGGCTGCAGTGAGCTATGATCACACCACTGTACTCCAGCCTGGGCAACAAAGCAAGACTCCGTCTCAAAAAAAAAAAAAAAATTATCCACCGAATGAAAGAAAATATTTACAATTTATATATCTGACACGGGTCTAGTATTCAGAATACATAAAGAACACTTACAACTTAATAATAAAAACATAAATAATCTAATTTAAAAATAGGCGAAAGACTTAAAAGATATTTCTCTAAAGAAGATACACAAACTGCTAATAAGCACTGAAAAGTTGCTCAACATCAAGTCATTAAGGAAATGCAAATCAAAGCCACAATAAGATACCACTTCACATGCAGTAGGATGGCTATAATCAAAAAGACGTAAGAACGAACCGTGGCAAGGATGTGGAGAGACTGGAATCCTCATATGTTGCTGGTGAGAATGTAAAATGGTGCAGCCTCTCGGAAAACAATTTGGCGGTTCCTTAGAAATTAAAAGATAAAACTCTTGGCTGGACTCACGCCTGTAATCCTAGCATTTTGGGAGGCCGAGGTGGGTAGATCGTCTGAGGTCAGGAGTTCCAGACCAGCCTGGCCAACATGGCGAAACCCCAACTCTACTAAAAATACAAAAATTAGCTGGGCATGGTGGTACATGCCTGTAATCTCAGCCACTCGGGAGACTGAGGCAGAAGAATCGCTTGAACCCATGGGGACAGAGGTTGCAATGAGACAAAATTGCGCCACTGCCTCCAGATTGGGCCAAAAAGTGAAATGAAACTCTGCCTCAAAAATAAATAAATAAATAAATAAATAAATAAATAAATAAATAAATAAAATTTAAAAAATAAATAAAACTCCCATTATGACTCACCAATTCCACTCCTAGGTATATACCCAAGAGTGTTGATGACAAGTGTTCAAACATGTACACGCATGTTCATAGCAGCACTATTCACAAAGCTTTGTGAACCCAAATATTCATCAATGGATGAAGGAATAAATAAAATGTGGTGTGAATTGAATCCATACAACAGAATACAGTAGCTCCCCCTTATCATCTGAGGATACATTCCCAGACCCCTAGTGGATGCCTGAAACCACAGACAGTACCAACCCTATATATATATAGTCAGGTGCCACATAAGGGCATTCTGGTCAACAGTGGACCACATATCTCAGAATGCGTCCCCGTCACTAAGCAGTGAGTGACTGTACTGTTTTCTCCTACACATGTAGGAGAAATGTACCTCTGAAAAAGTTTAACTTATAAATCAGGCACAGTAAGAGATTAACAATAATAGCTAATACTAAAATATAACAGTTATAACAATATGATATCATCACTATTCTTGCGCTTTAGGGCCACTGTTAAGTAAAATAATGTCGTGAACACAAGCCCTATAGTACGTGGCAGTTGATCTGATGCCCCAGATGGCTGCTCAGTGACTAATGGCAGGGAGTGCTTATAGCATGGATATGCTGGACAGAGGGAAGACTCACGTGGACAGGAGAAAGCAGGATGGTGTGAGGTTTCATCAGCCTCCTCAGAACACTGAACAATTTAACACATGAATTGCGGCCGTGTGCGGTGGCTCATGCCTGTAACCCCAGCACTTTGGGAGGCCGAAGTGGGCGGATCACTTGAGGCCAAGAGTTCAAGACCAGCCTTGCCAACATGGTGAAACCCCATCTCTACGGAAATACAAAAATTAGCCGGGCCTGGTAGCATGTGCCTGTAATCCCAGCTACTCTGGAGGCTGAGGCAGGAGAATTGCTTGAACCCAGGAGGCAGAGGTGGCAGTGAGCCAAGATCATGCCACTGCACTCCAGCCTGGGCAACAGAGCAAGACTCCATCTCAAAATAAATAAGATAAACTTACGAATTGTTTATTTCTGGAATTGTTTTTATTTCTGAAACTTCTGTAATATTTTGAGACCACTGTTGACTGTGCATAACTGAAACTGCAGAAAGCAAAACCACGAATAAGGGAGGACTGCGTTATTCAGATAGTAGGAAGGAACGGAGTAGTGAGGTGCGCTACAGCATGAATGAGCCCTCAAAACCTGCTAAGTGAAAGAAGCCAGTTGCAAAGACCGCATATTGTGTGATCCCATTTCTATGAATGGACATAAGACAGATTATTAAGAAAGATGAGGGTGAGAAAATCAGAGTGACTGCTGATGGATAAAAGGTTTCTTTCGGGGGTGATAAAAGGTTTCCACAATTAGATTTGGTGATGGTTATAAAACTCTAAATATATTTTAAAATATTGAATTGTATATTATCCTTTCTTTTTTTTTTTTGAGACAGGGTCTCACTCTGTTGGTCAGGCTGGAGTGCAGTGGTACGATCTCGGCTCACTGCAACCTCTACTTCCTGGGTTCAAGCGATTCTCCATCTTCAGCCTCCCAAGTAGCTGGGATTACAGGTGTGCGTCACCATATCAAGCTAATTTTTCTATTTTTTGTAGAGATGGGGTTTCACCATGTTGGCCAGGCTGGTCTCCCAACTCCTGACCTCATCATCCACCTGCCTTGGCCTCCCAAAGTGCTGGGATTACAGGTGTGAGCCACTGCACCCGGTTATATGTTTAGTTTTTTAAGAAACCACTTCCTTTTTTCTTTTGAAGTCACTGGAAAGGGCCAGGCATGGTGGCTCACGCCTGTAATCCCAGCACTTTGGGAGGCCGAGACGGGCAGATCATGTGGTCAGGAGATCGAGACCATCCTAGCTAACACAGTGAAACCCACCCCGTCTCTACTAAAAATACAAAAAATTAGCCGGGCGTGATGGCGGGTGCCTGTATCCCAGCTACTCGGGAGGCTGAGGCAGGAGAATGGCGTGAACCCGGCAGGCAGAGTTTGCAGTGAGCCAGGATCGAGCCACTGCACTCTAGCCTGGGCAACAGAGCAAGACTCCGTCTCAAAAAAAAAAATAAAATAAAATAAATGGAAGTCACTGGAAAATCTAACTCCATTTCACTTTATATTGTATATAGGGGCTCAATCCTTTCTGTAGAATAAACAGGACCCTTTGAGCTCACTGCCATCATTAGGTACAATTTCCATATGGTAGGTATCTCATCTAATCCTCAAAACTCTGAGAGCTGCTGTTTTCTCTAACGCAGAAAGGAGGACTTGAGACCCAGCAGTTAAACACCTCAATTCCTGAATCTCAGAGACCCATCCTCATTTGCAGTCCAGGCTGGTATTACTTTCTTTTTTTTTCCCTTTCCTTCCCTTTCCATTCCCCTTCCTCTTCCCCTCTCTTCTCCTTTCCTCCCTCCTTCCCTTCCTCTTTCTTCTTTTTCTTTCACTCCTTCTCATTTTTTTTTGAGACAGAGTCTCGCTCTGTTCCCCAGGCTGGAGTGCAGCAGCGTGATCTCCGCTCACTGCAAGCTCCGCCTCCTGGGTTCACACCATTCTCCTGCGTCAGCCTCCTGAGTAGCTGGGACTACAGTTACCGGCCACCACGTTCAGCTAATTTTTTTTGTATTTTTAGTAGAGACGGGGTTTCACCATGTTAGCCAGGACGGTCTCGGTCTCCTGACCTCGTGATCCGCCCGCCTCGACTTCCCAAAGTGCTGGGATTACAGGTGTGAGCCACCGCGCCCGGCCTCTAGTTCTTTGTTTCTTTCATTTCTTCCTTTCTCTCTTTCGTTCATGGTTTCCCTCTTGCCCAGACTGATCTCAAACTCTGGGCTCAAACAATCCTCCTGCCTCAGCCTCCCCAGTAGCTGGGATTACAAACTCAGTCCACTCAGTCCACCTTCCTTCCTCAATAATAGAAAATGCAAAGTTCTCTCTGATTAGAAAAAAAACAGGTGCGTCATTGACTTCAGTGTGAGAAGCATATTACCTTGCAAAACGTTGGCTGGACCATTTTCGGAGGCATCAGAAAAATATTTTTTATAAGCGAAAACATTGCAATTTGCCGTAAGTGGAACTGTGCATAAACAGAGAACAGAACAAAACCAGCTCATTTCCTGTCCCTCTGTCTCCAATTCTTGGGGAAGGAGAATTGTAATTAACATAGAGATAACACTTAATTAGAACAAGATTTCCTGTTACTGCCCAAAGAAACCCTCAGTGGGCCAGGCGCGGTGGCTCACGCTTGTAATCCCAGAACACTGGGAGGCCGAGGCAGGCAAATCATGAGGTCAGGAGATTGAGACCATCCTGGCCAACATGGTGAAACCCCTTCTCTACTAAAATAGAAAAAATTAGCCAGGTGTGGTGGCGCGTGCCTCTAGTCCCAGCTACGGGGGAGGCTGAGGCAGGGGAATTGCTTGAACCCGGGAGGCAGAGGTTGCAGTGAGCCAAGATCACGTCACTGCACTCCAGCCTGGAGATAGAGCAAGAGTCCATCTCAGGAAAAAAAAAAAAAAAAAAAAAAAACCCTCACTGACCCCTCCAGGGAGGTGGGGAGGAGCTGACCGGGCAGCTTGTGTGTGAGGTGTTTTGTGCACTTTAGCAGCAAAGGTGAGGCAAGATGGGTGATTCAGACCCACCAGCTCAAGCTGTCTAGCGGCCGCACGCTCCACGCTCATTAGCAAGTTGCACCCACACCTTCCTTCACACCCATGTGGGTAGCAGCTGAGGTGAGAATTCCACTGCCCACCCCCTCTTTTCCAGCACTTGCTCCTGCTTCCCCCCACCCTCACAGGAGTTTGCCTACAAAATTTGTAAGGCATATAGTTAAATTCCTGTGGGGGTGGGGGAGGCGGGAGCTACTACTGTCTGGCAAAGCAGGCTTCAAACCCTGGTTTAAGGGGAAATCTGGCCAAATATCTTTCCCTCCCACTCCACTGAAGACCCCATTCCCGAGCCTCTCCATTTTCATCAACCTGATTTATCGTACCCACAGCTCTTAAGTCACTGAAATCACATTTGATTTCAATCACTGTCAGATGTACCCATTTGCTGTGGTCCCTTCACAAGAACGCAAGCACCTAAAGGTAGGGACTTCGTCTCGTTTACTGTAGCAGTATTACCAAGGTATGGAATCATGCGTGACACCGAAGTTTTGAAAATATGTGAATGAAATAATGGATACCTATGTTCTTATTTTTGTTCTTGTTTGCCTCACTGAAAGTCGCTTCCATTATTTGAAGTCTTCAATAAAGTTCAATTTCATATCATGTCTTCTTCCGATCTATATTTGCCCATATTCAGGCAAAATGGGATGAAAAGAGTAGGGGCAGCATTGCAAAATGGCCTCAGGGAGTGGGTGGGGACTAGCAATTTCATGGGGCTGGGGTGGCTATTGGGGTTTTAAAGAAAAAGCTGATCTTCCTTGCACTGGAGCAATTACTAGTGTAGAAAGCAGATGAACATCTAAACAGACAATCATGAAGTCCAGGGAAAGCATCAGAATGCTAGAAGCATAAGGGGAAATGCAAGCCTCCCGTGGTGGGCTGGGAGATGGGGAATGCTTCAAGAGGAGGTGACATCTGCATTGAGTTTTTTTTTTTAATTATTATACTTCATGTGCACAACGTGCAGGTTTGTTACATATGTATACATGTGCCATGTTGTACCCATCAACTTGTCATTTAACATTAGGTATATTTCCTAATGCTATCCCTCCCCCATCCCCCGACAACAGTCCCCGGTGTGTGATGTTCCCCTTCCTGTGTCCATGTGTTCTCATTGTTCAATTCCCACCTATGAGTGACAACATGCGGTGTTAGGTTTTTTGTCCTTGCGATAGTTTGCTGAGAATGATGGTTTCCAGCTTCATCCACGTCCCTACAAAAGACATGAACTCATCATTTTTTATGGCTGCATAGTATTCCATGGTGTGTATGTGCCACATTTTCTTAATACAGTCTATCATTGTTGGACATTTGGGTTGGTTCCAAGTCTTTGCTATTGTGAATAGTGCCGCAGTAAACATACGTGTGCATGTGTCTTTATAGCAGCATGATTTATATATAATCCTGTGGGTATATACCCAGTAATGGGATGGTTGGGTCAAATGGTATTTCTAGTTCTAGATCCCTGAGGAATTGCCACACCAACTTCCACAATGGTTGAACTAGTTTACGGTCCCACCAACAGTGTAAAAGTGTTCCTATTTCTCCACAACCTCTCTAGCACTTGTTTCCTGACTTTTTTAATGATCACCACTCTAAGTGGTGTGAGATGGTATCTCATTGTGGTTTTGATTTGCATTTCTCTGATGGCCAATGATGATGAGCATTTTTTCATGTGTTTTTTGGCTGCATAAATGTCTTCTTTTGAGAAGTGTCTGTTCATATCCTTTGCCCACTTTTTGATGGGGTTGTTTGTTTTTTTCTTGTAAATTTGTTTGAGTTCATTGTAGATTCTGGATATTAGCCCTTTGTCAGATGAGTAGGTTGCAAAAATTTTCTCCCATTCTGTAGGTTGCCTGTTCACTCTGATGGTGGTTTCTTTCGCTGTGCAGAAGCTCTTTAGTTTAATTAGATCCCATTTGTCAATTTTGGCTTTTGTTGCCATTGCTTTTGGTGTTTTAGACATGAAGTCCTTGCCCATGCCTATGTCCTGAATGGTATTGCCTAGGTTTTCTTCTAGGGTTTTTAGGTTTTAGGTCTAACATGTAAGTCTTTAATCCATCTTGAATTAATTTTTGTACAAGGTGTAAGGAAGGGATCCAGTTTCAGCTTTCTACATATGGCTAGCCAGTTTTCCCAGCACCATTTATTAAATAGGGAATCCTTTCCCCATTGCTTGTTTTTGTCAGGTTTGTCAAAGATCAGATAGTTGTAGATGTGTGGTATTATTTCTGAGGGCTCTGTTCTGTTCCATTGGTCTGTATCTCTGTTTTGGTACCAGTACCATGCTGTTTTGGTTACTGTAGCCTTGTAGTATAGTTTGAAGTCAGGTAGCATGATGCCTCCAGCTTTGTTCTTTTGGCTTAGGGTTGACTTGGCAATGTGGGCTCTTTTTTGGTTCCATATGAACTTTAAAGTAGTTTTTTCCAATTCTGTGAAGAAAGTCATTGGTAGCTTGATGGGGATGGCATTGAATCTATAAATTACCTTGGGCAGTATGGCCATTTTCACGATATTGATTCTTCCTACCCATGAGCATGCACTGAGTCTTGAAATAGGAGCCAGTCAGGCTAAAGGGGAGAGGGGAAGGTGTTCAAGAAGAACGTGAGGTCAGGGATGCAAATGAAACCATGAACTGAGCAACAGTTGCCAACTAACCTCCTGGAATTGACTCTTAACAATCCACCAGTAAGTGGGTTAAAATGCTCTCTGCCTCCCCATTAGACTGAGCTCCTTGAAAGTAGGAACTGTCAGCCAGGCACTGTGGCTGACGCCTGTAATCCCAGTACTTTGGGAGGCTGAGGCAGGTGGATCACTTGAGATCAGGAGTTTGAGACCACCCTGACCAACATGATGAAACCCCGTCTGCACAAAAATACAAAAATTAGCCAGGCGTGGTGGCCGGCGTCTGTAATTTCAGCTACTTGGGAGGCTGAAACAGAATTGCTCGAACCCAGGAGGCAGAAGTTGCAGTGAACTGAGTTGGCGCCATTGTACTCCAGCCTAGACAAAAAGAACGAAACTCTGTCTCAAAAAAAAAAAAGGAAATAGGAACTGTCTTATTTACCACTATATCTAATGTCCTAAGAAAATGCCTGGCACAGAGTAAGGGTCAGAAAAGATTCGCTGAAAAGCTGTCTTGCAGCCTTCCAATTTTATGTAAGAATAGCAGCAACATGTTTCTTGGCCAGGTGCAGTGGCTCATGCTTGTAATCTCAGCACTTTGGGAGGCTGAGGCTGGTGGATCACCTGAGGTCAGGACTTCGGGACCAGCTTGGCCAACGTGTTGAAACTCTGTCTCTGCTACAAGTACAAAAAAATTAGCTGGGCGTGGTGGCACACCCCTGTAATCTCAGCTACTTGGGAGGCTGAGACACGAGAATCACTGAGCCTGGGAGGTGGAGGTTGCAGTGAACAGAGATTGCGCCACTGCACTCCAGCCTGGGCAGTGGAAAAAAAAAAGTTTTCTCTAGTACAAAAAAGAAAATATTTGTTGAATAAGTAAACCAAAGCACCACTACCTAGATTATCTTGCCCTATCCCTCAGACCAAATAAATGCCTCTGTACCTGTGCTCACTTAAGTCACATCAGAGCTTGCTATGTACGTGAGCACTATATTTAAATTGCTGGACAGCCCTCAATGGATTAATTGATATGGGGCAAAGCATTTGTCTTTTGTTCAATGTATTTCACTCTTGGTTATGGTATTTATACACAAAGGAAAGCAATACTGTTTGCTTTTACCAGGAAAATCTTACAATGTGAGTGGAAACAGGCTTCTAAAACAATAATGGTGAGAATTATGGTAATATTTATTGAATGCCTACTGGGTGCCAGACAGTTTGTTTATAACCCACCCAACTAACTTGTAGGATGGATATTATCTACTATAAAAGAGGAAACTAAAGCTCATAGGAATTGAGAAACATGACCAGGCTTATATCCTGTAGCAGGTGGTTCAAATGATCCTCCTGGTTCAGCCTTCCAAAGTGCTGGGATTACACGCATGAGCCACCCCACTTGACCCCCACTTTTTTTTTTTTAAGACAGCATGTCATTCTGTTGCCCAGGCTGGAATGCCATAGTATGATCTCAGCTCACTGCAGCCTCAATTTCCTGGGCTCAAGGGATCCTCCCAACGCAGCCTCCAGAGCAGCTGAGACTACAGGTGTGCACCACCATGCCTGGCTATTTTTCCTTAACATTTTGTCTCAGAGACAGGGTCTTGCTATGTTGCCCAAGCTGGTCTCCAACTCCTGGACAAAAGTGGTCCTCCCACCTGGGCCTCCAAAAGTGCTAAGATTATAGGCGTGAGCCACCACGCCTGCCCCATTTTTCTTAAAATTAGTTTGCCACTGTATTCTTCCTCTTTTGGAAGTATTCTTCTGATGAATTTGTTTATTCAGAAAACATCTTCCAAATTCCCACTCTGTGGCTGGCACAGTCCCAGGTAGTAGAGATACCTGCCTTGGTCTCAGGAGCTTAGGGCCTCATGAGGATGTTGGATATTTGAAGATTAAACAAGGACTTCATGGCCGGGCACAGTGGCTCATGCCTGTAATCCCAGCACTTTGGGAGGCCGAGGCAGGCAGTTCACGAAGTCAGGAAGTTGAGACCATCCTGGCTAACATAGTGAAACCCCGTCTCTACTAAAAATACAAAAAATTAGCCGGGCGTGGTGGTGGGTGCCTGTTGTCCCAGCTACTCAGGAAGCTGAGGCAGGTGAATGGCGTGAACCCGGGAGGCGGAGCTTGCAGTGAGCTGAGATCACACCAGTGTACTCCAGCCCAGGCAACAAAGCGAGACTCCATCTCAAGAAAAAACAAACAAACAAAAACCAACTGGTCAGAGACGAAAACACAAAAGAAATTAGAAAATACTTTGCTATGAGCAATAGAGAAAACACAACATATCAAAATTTATAGGATAGAGTCAAAGCAGTGCTTAGAGGAAAACTACAGCTGTAAACGCCAACCTTACAAAGAAAGATAAAGTCAATAACCTAACTTCACATGTGAAGATTTCGGAAAAAAAGAAGAGCAAATGAAACCCAAAGCAAGGAGAAGGAAGAAAATAATAAGGATTACAACAAAAGCGAGTGATCTAAAGAAGATAAATGGAGAAAATTAATAAAACCAAAGCTTTGTTCTTTCACAAGACCAACAAAATAATCAAGTCTTGAGCTAGATGATCAGAAAAGTGGGAAGGAGAAAGATTTAAACGAATAAAATCAGGAATAAAAGAGAGGACATTAATACTCACCTTACAGAAATAATAATTGTAAGGAAATACTATGAACCATACGCCAACAAATTAGATAATTTACATGAAATGGACAAATTCCTGGAAAGACACAAACTACCAAAACTGATTCAAGAATAAATAGAAAACTTGACTAAAAATATAACAAGTAAAAATATTGAATTTGTAATTTTAAAATTTTAAACACAAAAAAAGCCCAAGCTCAAAAATAGCAATTCTTCACATACTCTTCCAGAAAAATGAAGAACACTTCCTGACTCATTCTGCAAAGCCAGTATTATTCCCTGACACCAAAACCCAAGACACTACAACAAAACCACAGACCACTATCTCTTATAAATACATATGCAAAAATCCTCAACATAACACTGGCAAACTGAATGCAGCAATGTATAAAAAGGATTATATACCACGACCAAATGGGATTTATCGCAGAAATGCAAGGTTGCTTTAACATCTGAAAAACAATTTATGCAATATACCATATCAACAGAATAAAGAACAAAAGCCACAAGGTAATTTCAACAGATGCAGAAAAAGCATTTGACAAAATTCAACGCCCCTTCATGATAAAAATACTCAACAAACCTGAGGCCAGGCATGGTGGCTCACACCTGTAATCCCAGCACTTCAGGAGGTCAAGGCAGATGGATTACCTGGGGTCAGAAGTTTGAGACCAGCCAACATGGTGAAACCCCGTCTTCACTAAAAATACAAAAAATTGGCTGGGCATAGCGGGGGGTCAGGTGTAATCCCAGCTACTTAGAAGGCTGAGGCAGGAGAATTGCTTGAACCCTGGAGGCAGAGGTTGCAGTGAGCTGAGATTGTACCACTGCACTCCAGCCTGGATGACACATCTAGACTGTCTCAAAAAAAAAAAAAAAGAAATTCATACAGATGCAAGGACCCAAAATAGCCAAAACAATCTTGAAAGGAATAACAGTGGTGGAGGACTCACACTTCGGGATTGCAAAACTTTCTACAAAGCTACAGTAACCAAGACAATGTGGTGTTGGCATGAGGACAGACATGGATCAATGGAGTAGAATTCAGAGTCCCGTAATAAAGCCTCACTTATGTGGTCAATTGAGACAATCAAATGGGAAAACAATAGTCTTTTCCATATATCATGCTTGGAAAACTAGATATTCGCGTACAAGAGGATGAGGCTGGATCTCTAACTCATCATATGCAAAAGTTGACTTAAAATGGATTACAGACTAAATTATGAGCCAAAACTCTAAGAAGAGGCCGGGCGCAGTGGCTCACACCTGAAATCCCAGAACTTTGGGAGGCCGAAGCAGGTGGATCACCTGAGGTCAGGAGTTCGAGGCCAGCCTAGCCAACATGGCAAAATCCTGTCTCTACTAAAAATACAAAAATTAGCTGGGCGTGGTGGCATGTGCCCATAATCCCAGCTAACCAGGAGGCTGAGGCAGGAGAATCACTGGAAGCCGTGATGCAGAGGCTGCAGTGAGCTGAGATCGGGCCACTGCACTCCAGCCTGGGCGACAGAGCAAGACTCCGTCTCAATAAATAAATAAATAAATAAATAAATAAATAAAACTCTAAGAAGAAAACGGGTGCAAATCTTTGTGACCTTAGATTAGGCAATATTTTCTTAGATGTGACAAGAAAAGCATAAGCTACAAAGAAAAATATATAAATTGTACTACAATAAAACTCAAAACTTTCCCGCTTCAGAGGACACCATCAAGAAAGGCAAATGACAAACCATAGGAGGAGAGAATATTTTTGCAAGTCAAATATTTGAAAAGAGACTTATATGTAGAATATACACAGAACTCCTGGCCAGCATGGTAGCTCACTCCTGTAATCCCAGCACTTTGGGAGGCTAAGGTGGTAGGATAGCTTGAGGCCAAGAATTCAAGACCAGCCTGGGCAACAGAGTGAGACCTCATGTCTACAAAAAAATAAGGCTGGGTGTTGTGGCAGGGACCTGTAGTCCCAGCTACTCAGGATGCTGAGATAGGATGATCACTTGAGCCCAGAAGTTTGAGGCTTTGGTGAACTATGATCGTACCACTGTACTCCAGCTCCCTGGCTTCATTGTCTCCCTACTAGTTGGGGTCACAGTATTATAGGAAAGAGAACCATGAATTTGTAGAGAGATATCTGTGTAAATGTGTAAAGCAGATTCACCTTCCATGCAATCAGTCCTTCTTTCCCGTGGCTTCATGGTGAATTGCGATTTTAAGTAGAGGTATCTGAAGAGAGTTACATACTTAGAAAGATTCACTAAGCTTCAATCATATGCCAGGCATTGTGTCTCACAATGGTGAGGCAACACAGACACAACTTCTGTCATCTTACAGTCAGGGGTTAGCTATATAACCACACACATCTATAAAACTGTCACAGTGACAAGTGTCAGGAAGCACAGTCAGTCAGATGCAATTGAGAAATGGGAATTTGATCTAGTGAAAGAGATCTGGGATAAGCTTCCTTGAGGAAGCGACACGTGAGGAGGGATGTGAAGGAGAATTGGAATTATGTGGGAAAGGCAGGGAGAAGAGAGTTCCAGTCTGAGGCCACAGCTTGTGCAGCCTCCCATGGCTCAAAGGAGCACGGCAAGGGTGAGCAGAATGCCACTGAGGCTGCAGCACGGGAGCAAGCAGAAGGACAAAGCAGGTGTTCAGAGAAACACACCTGCTGAAATGAGCACAGAGATACACTTAGATGAGAGGATTGCATTCCAGTGTTCTATTGCATAGCAGGGTTCATAGGTTCACAATATCCTAGAATAATCTTTAAAATAGTAGGTAAAGAAGACTGAATTTTTTCTCCACAAATAATAACTATACTAGGTAATAGGAATGTTAAATCCCGCTATTTGTTCATTACAATGTGTACACCTATGTCAAAATGTCCCTTGCATCCTCTAGTTGTATACATATACCATACAGCAATTACAACAAAGTTTGAATAAACACTACCAAAATTCCCATGGAATCATAAAATGCCCTGGGTTTCCAAAGCCATCTTTACAAATCCCAACTATGTTGGATGCATCATAGACCTCATTCCTATTTACATCTCAAAGCTATAGTGATGCAACCGATATGTTACAGGTATGCCCACAGAAACACAGGGCAATGGGCAAAATGAGGGAGCCAAATAATAAACCCAAATTCATCTACAGTAAACACATTTAAAAATAATGCCAGGAAACACAATGGGGAAGGGAGAGTCTGTTCAATATATAGTATTGAAAACTGGATATCCATATGCAAAAGAATGAGAGAGGACACCTGTGGTACAAAATACACCATAAACAATTTGAAACGGATGGCAGAATATACGCAAAACTTGAAATCATTAAGCTATTAAAAGAAAACCTGGCCAGGCGCAGTGGCTCATGCCTGTAATCCCAGCACTTTGGGAGGCTGAGGTGGGCGAGTCACCTGAAGTCAGGAGTTTGAGCCCAGCCTGGCCAACATGGTGAAACCCGCTCTCTACTAAAAATACAAAAATTAGCCAGACGCAGTGGCATGCCACCTGTAATCTCAGCTAATCGGGAGGCTGAGGCTGGAGAATCACTTGAATCCAGGAGGTGGAGGTTGAGGTTAGCTGAGATCGCGCCACTGCACTCCATTCTGGCAGTCGAGGTGACGACAAAGCCAGACTCCTTCTAAAAAAAAACAACAAAAAAAAAATAAAAATAAAAAATGAAAAGAATACCTAACATGTGTGTATACTTAGAACAATGCATATGGATGTTTTGAGTTTGACAACAGAAAACCACAAAAATACGGGAGAAAAATCATTGACAAAAGATTGCCTTAGTAGTGAGTATGTTTTGTCTTGATTAATCACCAACATCACAGGCAACCAGGGAATTATACACATGTGGGACTTACCAAAATGAAGACCTTGTACTCACAAAAGGAAATAAAACAAAGAGCATCCTGAAGATGAGAAGAAAGGTTTGGGGAAACACACAGCTGATAAGGGGTTGTTTTGGAAAAGGTACAAGGTATAGTACTGACACCACTAACTAGCAAAGAACAAAACAAAAAAACAGAGAAACTGATAACCAAACCATTGCAAATGGGCCAAGAACCTGAATAAACTTTTCTTCAAAGAACACATAAAATTGAAAAGAAGTTTACAAACACTTGGTTAACACCACTAGTTATGAAAAAAATGGAAATCCGAAAAACACTCAGATACCATGTCACTCTAATTGAAATAAAATATTACCAAAAAGTGAACATATATATAAAAGACAAATGCTGGTGTGGGTTTCCAGAGAGGGTAAATCTTATCCACAGCTGGTAGGAATATTTTGGTATACACACTACAGGAATCAGTTGGAGGTTCCTCAAAACATTGAAAAAAAGAACTACCGTTTCATTTAGCCATGCTACTGCTGGGTATACATTCAAAGCAAAAGAAATCAATCCATGGAAAAGGTATCTGCCTTCCCAGGCAGACTGTGGCACTATTCATAAGAGCTAAGATGAGAAATCAACCTACCTATCCATCCACAGATGATGGGATACAGAAACCATAGTGTCCATTCACAATGGAACACTCTTCAGCCAGACACAGATACTGAAATCATGTCATCGGTAGCCACA
This sequence comes from Pongo abelii, assembly GCF_028885655.2. NCBI lineage: Eukaryota > Metazoa > Chordata > Mammalia > Primates > Hominidae > Pongo > Pongo abelii. The sequence continues at coordinate 187,575,130 of NC_071989.2, forward strand.
TGGTTGAACCTGGAGGAAATGATAGTAAATGAAATGAGCTACACAGAGAAAGACAAACATTGCATCACGTCACTCATGAGGCATCTAAAAATCTTTATCTCATAGACATAGAAAGCACCCTAGTGCTTAGCAGGGTTTGAGGGGAAGGTGGGCCCTGGGCAGGGAATCAAAATGGGTACAAAGTTCCACATTTTACGAGAAGAATAAAACCTGCAGTTCTATTCCTCAGCAGGGCGACTAGGGATAATATTACCAGAGGGTAATTTTCAGGACAGCTAACAAGGAGGATTCTGAATGTCCTCCCCTCAAAAAAAAAACTCTATGAGGCAAAAGAAATGCTAAGTATCCCGATTCCATCATGACACAATGCATGCATGGACCAAAACGTCCCACTCTACACTCTAGTTGTGCACCTTTACTACGGAGCAAGTTTGTTTTATTTTTTTGTTTTTTGAGATGGAGTCTTACTCTGTCGCCCAGGCTGGAGTGCAGTGGAGTGATCTCTGCTCATTGCAAGCTCCGCCTCCCGGGTTCAGGCCATTCTCCTGCCTCAGCCTCCCGAGTAGCTGGGACTACAGGCACCTGCCACCACACTCAGCTAATTTTTTTTTTTGCCTTTTTAGTAGAGACAGCGTTTCACCGTGTTAGCCAGGATGGTTTCGATCTCCTGACCTCGTGATCCACCCACCTCGGCCTCCCAAAGTGCTGGGATTACAGGTGTGAGACACCACGCCTGGTCGAAAGTTTGTTTTTAAAGAAATGTAAAGAAACAATGTGAAAATTCTCTTGCAACCACGAAATGCCCTGAAATTCCAAAGCCAGGATGAGAAATCCAAACTATGTCAGATGCAGCACATTCCCCACTTTCCAATTTCACCCCAAAGCTACAGACCCACTTCCACCTAGACAGAGCAGAGAACCCAGAAGTAACCCTGCGCAACGACAATCATCTGGCTTTCAACAAAATCCACAAAAATAAGCAATGGACGAAGGACTCGCTATGCAATGAATGGTGCAAGGATGAGTGGCTATCAGAAGAGTAACACTGGAGCCCTACCTCTCACCATATGCAAAACCTAACTCAAGGTGAATGAAAGATTTCAGAAGAAGACCTCAAACTATGAAAGTCCTACAAGAAAACCTAGGAAATACCTTTCTCAACACAGGCTTTGGTAAACCATTTATACGGCTTAGTCCCCAAAAGCAATGGCAAGAAAAACCAAAATGAACTAGTCGGGCCTAAGAAACAAAACCGTCTGCCGCACAGCAAAAGAAATCACCATCACGGTGAATACACAGGCTACAGGATCGATTAATTGTTCCCAAACTATTTCTGATCAAGGTCTACCATGGTCAGACCTTAGTAGCCAGAATCTACCATGACCTTAAATCAAAAAGCAGAAAAGCAAATAATCCAATTTAAAAAATGGGCAAAAAACAGAAACGCACGCTTGTCAAGGCAGGACAGACAAGTGACTGACAGGCATGAAAAAATGCTCAACATCACTAATCATCAGAGAAACGCAACTCACAAGCACAATGAGATACTATCTGACGCCACTCATAATGGCCCTTCGTCCAAGTCAAAACATAACATGCTGGTGAGGTAGCAGAGGACAAAGAAGGCTGCTATACTCTCAGTGTGAATGCAAACTAGCTCTCACAATGTGGGAAGTGGGCTGGAGATTACTCAGAGTATTTACAAAAGAACTACCCTCTGACCCAGCAATCCCACCACTGGGTATCTACCCAAAGGAAAACAAATGCTTCTAACAAAAGGACACATGCACTCCTACGTTCTCAGAAGTGCTATTCACAAGAACTAAATGCTGAGATGGACCTATGTGCAAATCAACAGAGGATTATTATTTTTTTTAAGTTTGGCACATAGACACCGCAAAATTCTACGTAGATTTAAAAAGAAATCATGTACTCAGCAGCAACAAGTATGGACCTGGAGACCACTATGCTAAGCAAGCTAAAACAAGGACAGAAAACCAAATACAACATGTTCTCACTTACAGGTGGAAGCTAAACACTGAACACACCCAAACATAAAGATGGAAAAAAAAAAAAACCAGACACTAGGCCAACCAGACGGAAGGAGGAGGAAGACAGGGAGACTTGGCAGTAGAACCACTCGACTGCTGCTGCGCTCACTGCCTGCGTGATGCGGTTCACTGGGAACCCAAGCTTCAGCTCCCTGCTATACACCCACGTGCCCCACCTGCAAACTGCACCGTTTACTCACAATACAAGTTAGGTGTCACTTTGAAAATAAATTCTTAAAAAAGGAAAAGAGGAAACCTGTAGTGATCCAAACAATTCGTTACTGGCATAAACAGAGAAAGACACTGAAGGGACAAAACTGGGGAGCCAAATAATCAACCTAAAATTTTACATAGTGAAAACATAGTCTGCAAAAGCTCACCAAAGGCATAACTGTTGAGAAAGCTGGGTATTCATGTGCCAAAGATTGAAACAGTTCCCTTATGTTGCGCAATACATAATCAATGCGGCCGGGCACGGTGGCCCACGCCTGTAATCCCAGGGCTTCGGGAGGCTGAGGCGGGCCAATCACGAGGTCAGGAGATTGAGACCACGGTGAAACCCCGTCTGTACTAAAAATACAAAAAAAAAAAAAAAAAATTAGCCGGGCGTGGTGGCGGGTGCCTGTAGTCCCAGCTATTCAGGAGGCTGAGGCAGGAGAATGGCATGAACCCGGGAGGCGGAGCTTGCAGTGAGCCAAGACTGTGCCACTGCACTCCAGCCTGGGCAACAGAGCAAAACTCTGTCTCAAAAAAAAAAAAAACAATGCAAAACCAATTCAACACCCAAATTCAATCCTGAAACCAAAAAACTCGAAGGGGAAAACACAGGATCAGTGTTTCTTTGTGGGAGAACTTGAATCTGTGTACCCATAGACAATACCATGGCTTCACCATCCCCCTTCTCTCCCCCTCAACAGGACACAGAAATCACTGCTAACGAAAGCAAATATCAGCATTTGAGACTAAAAAACACTTTAGACCTCTCTACATGGGAGAGAAAACAACGAACCCAAAGAGAAGGCATCCTACCTTGGGGGAAAAGATGACTGGGGAAAATTATGGAAAATCATAAATTTCAAACCTATTCAAGAAAATAAAACTACTAAGTGGGGGGAAAGGATAAAAACAAATACACAAGCGACAAATGTGCAAAGGACTTGCGGTAGCCACTTCTGCAAAGAAAACATGAAATTGACTCACAGCTAAAAGAAGAGTGGCACACCATCACTCCCATTGCCGAACATACACTAAGATACTGTCAAACTCTGCTGAGAATGAGCATTACTCAAAGGACCAATAGAAGTTTTGGAAGGCAGGGGCCTATGTAGATTCATGCAAAGGGAAACTCTTATACGCTATTGGTGGCATTGAAAATTAGTCTATATACTGTGAAAAAAAGTTGGAGCTTCCTCAAAAAATTAAAATTACCACTTCCAGTTCATCTAGTCATTCCCACGCTCGGTTCTTCATTTACAGCAAAGGAAACCTGTCCCTTAAGGAGTTACCTGCCTTCCTGTGTTTAATGAAGCACAATTCACCATACCCAACATAGAGAGCCAATCTACCTGGCCATCCACAGGCGAAGGGATGAGGAAACTGTGGGATATCCGCACAACACAATACTCCTCAGCCACATGCAAATCATGTCCTTCTCATTTGGAACAACATGGATGAACCTAGAAAATATTATGTTAAGTAAAATAAGCCAGGCATAGAAAGACAAGCACAGCATCATCTCACTTATATGGAATCCAAAATCTTTACCTTCAAGAAGTAGAAGTACAGTCGTGGTTTGCTGAGCAGGGGGAATGAGGGGTATGTGAAAGATTGATTTTGGAAACACAGTTGCAGTTAGATGACAAAAATACATTCTGGTGTTCTATACCACAGCTGGGTGACTGGTTAACAAAATATTGTGTTGTATTTTTCAAAAAAGCTAGAAGGGAACAATTTGTTCTCTCAACAGAGAAATAATACCTGATCTTTGGAAACAGATATGCTAAGTACCTTGGTTTGATCATTACTCAAAACACACATATATCAATATATCTCAGAGAAACAAAATGTCTCAGTATGCCCTCTAATAATGTACTTTACTATACACAAAATATTTAAGAAATCTGAATACACAATGCTAATATTCACATGAAACCACAAACGGCCCTGAATATCTGAGGTATCCTGAGAAATACAAACTAAGTTGGAGGGCTTACAATCCTTGATATCGAATTACATCCCAAAGCTGTAAGTATCCAAAATACGTGTTCGTGTGAGGTGCCACTGGGCTCCAGCCTGGGTGGCAGAGTCATACTCTGTCTCAAAAACAAAAGTGTTTGAAAATTTGAGTGCATTATGAGTGACAACTGGATGTTATCAAACATGTATAAAGAAAACAAAATTCTAAGTATAAAAATACGTATCTAAACTAATACTGGGCAAAAAAATCTGAATACACATCTCGGCAAAGATGACATGAAACTGGCCAACAGGTGAGAGAAAAGGTCCTCAGCATCGCTATTCATCAGGAAAAATGTACTTCAAAACCATTGAGATGCCATTTCACTCTTATTGAAATGGATGTTACTAAAAAGATTTAAAACAAAATTTTTTGAGACAGGGACACACTCTGTCCCCAAGGCTGGAGTGCAGCAGCAAGATCTCCGCTCACTGAGCCTTGATGTCCCAGGCTCAAGTGATCCTCCCACCTCAGCCTCCGAAGTAGCTGGGACTACCGGCATGCACCACCACACCTGGCTAGTGTTGTTTTTTTTTGTAGAAATGGGGTTTTGCCATGTTGCCTAGGCTACTCTCAAATTCCTGGACTTCAGTGATCTGTCTACCTCAGCATCCCAAGGTACTGGTGTAACAGGTGTGACCCACTGTGCCTGGCCATAAAAAAAAAATTTAAAAAGAAGAATGCTAGTATAGATATAGAGAAAACGGAACTCTTACACACTGTTGGTGGGAAAATAAATTAGTATATAAACTATGCTAAAGAGTTGGAGATCTCTCAAAAAACTGAAAACACAACTAGTAGGAGGCCAATGTGGGCATATCACTTGAGCTCAGGAGTTTGAGACCAGCCTTGGCAACATGGCAAAATCTCATCTCTTACAAAAAAAAAAAAAATTAGCCAGGCATGGTGGGATACGCCTGTAGTCCCAGTTACTCGAGAAGGTGAGGTGAGAACATCACTTGATCCTGGGAGGTCGAGGCTGCAGTGTGCCATTTCACTCTTATTGGAATGAATGTTACTCCAGCCTAGGCAACACAGCAAGACTGTCTCAAAAAAAAGAAAGAAAATGTAACTACCATATGATCAGCAATCCCACTACTGGGTAGACACCTCCATAGCAAATGGAATGAGCATCAGGGATCAGAAAGACACAATGGGGATAAGAGATGTTCTTCATTAAATGGTTTTGAGAAAACCAATATCCTTATTGCAAAAGAATGAAATAGAACTCTCTGTTACACAATGCAAAAAATCAACTCCAAGTGGACCTCAACACAAGACCTGAAACCATGAAAATAATAAAATTCCTGTAAGCAAAGATAGGGGAGGTTACTTTCAGGGCAACTTGAATCCATGTCCACAGGTTGGAAAGAGTTTTTAAAAAGAAAAGAAAATGAAGGCTGGGCGCAGTGGCTCATGCCTGTAATCCCAGCACTTTGGGAGGCCAAGACGGGTGGATCACCTGAGGTTGGGAGTTTGAGACCAGCCTGACCATCATGGAGAAGACTGTCTCTACTAAAAATACAAAATTAGCCCGGCGTGGTGGCGCCTGCCTGTAATCCCAGCTACTAGGGATGCTGAGGCAGGAGAATCGCTTGAACCTGGGAAGTGGAGGTTGTGGTGAGCCAAGATCGCGCCACTGCACTCCAGCCTGGGCAATAAGAGCGAAAACCCCGTCTCAAAAAAAAAAAAAAAAAAGAAAAGGAAAAGAAAAAAGGAACACGTAGGAGTAAAATTTCATTGAGAATGGAAATTATATGTGAATGATTTTTTTTTTTTTTTTTTTTTTACTTAGGCACTAAAATCACAAGCAACAAAAGCAAACACAGATATGCAAGAGGCTACGCAGACTGAAAAGCTGCTGCTCGGCAAAGCAAACAACAAACTCAATGAGAAAAGTTTGAAAGAGGGTTTGGGGGACTCACGTAACTGCTAAGGGCTTGTTACGGAAAATACAGAACAGAACATATACACGGTACTCAGAAGCAACAACAACGAGAAAAAAGAACACATGATCCACCGAAACTTGGGCGGGGACCGTGAAATATATTTCTGCAAAGACAACATTAAACTGCAGTGAAGCTCCCTACCGCCGTCACGTGGCCATGACAGGACGTACAGGAGGCGACACTTGCTGCCGGCGGATGGAGAAACGCGGCCCCTGTGTCCTGACGGCTGGAACGCACGTTTTCAAACCTATGGAAGCCCGGAGGCGGTTAGGATCTTTTTTCCTCCTTCTGAGGCTTGGACGCCTGCATCCAAACCTGGGCCTGGCCCCTTCCCTCAGCCTGGGCTGGGTTTCCCCTTATTCCAGCAGCTGCAGCTTCCCTGTCTATCAACATGGGTGAGTTTCCCTGAGAAAAAATCCTGAACCCCTAAAAATACCACAGCCTGGTACTTTGCCACCCTCAAAAGCCCTTGGTGGGAAAACGAAAAACACTGAAAAATAAAGACTAAAATACTACCAGAGAAAGAACAAAACAACTGAGAACCTGACAAGAAGAAACAGAACACAGAAGAAAATGAAACCCTCTATACTCACCTTGAAGGAAAAAAGCTGGAGCAGTCGCGCTGTGGAGAAGCCCGCACAGAGGGAAGCTCCCTCCTCAGCAGTCAGCACCGGGGACGGGAGCTGTTTCTTCCCCAGGACAGGGGCCCAAGTCATCCGGAAGCTGCCAGCGGCACCCAGTGAGGTCCTGAGGGAACTGGAGCGCCTCTCTTCTCCTCACTGTGGATGCCATGCCAGGTCACACATGCCATGCTGCCTCCATGGCGGGGGTGGGGAGAGAGGGGAACACACATGCGCACCACGTGAGGGCAGAACAGGTGGTCTGGCCCTGCCTGCTGCTCACAGTGCACATCACAGGCAGGCTGATCCCATCTCCAGTATGCATCAGCCCAGGCCATGGCCCCAAGGCTCTGGAACTCCTGCACCTGCTCAGCCTGGGCTGCCACAGCTGCCTCTGCTTTTCTGCAACCGCCAATGCTTCCAGTCTTCTTGGAACTCTAGTGCTGGCAATTTGGGAAGACACAAACAGTCTATAGCAAGGGGGTGGAGGAGTAAGTTTCTCACAAAGTTGAAACTTCAACTACCAGTTCATCTAGCCACCTTTTTTTCTTATAAATTTGTTTAAGTTCAGTTCCTTATAGATGATGGATATTAGACCTTTGTTGGATGCAAGGTTTGCAAAAATATTCTCCTATTCTATAGGTTGCCTCTTTACTGTGCTGATAGTTTCTTCTGCTGTGCAGAAGCTCTTTAGTTTAATTAGATCCCATTTGTCAAATCTGGCTTTTGCTGCAGTTGCTTTTGGTGTCTTTGTCATGAAATCTTTGCCCACGCCTATGTCCTGAATGGTATTGCCTATGCTGCTGTCAGGGGTTTTTATAGTTTTGGGTCTTACATTTAAGTCTGGATAAAGACTATGTGGTAATATACACTGTGGAATACTATGCAGCCATAAAATACAATGAGATCATGTCCTTTGCACGGACATGATGGAGCTGGAGACTCTTATCCTTAGCAAACTAACACAGAAAGAGAAAAACAAATATGGGATATTCCCACTTATAAATGAGAGTCAAATGATGAGAACACATGAACACACAGAGGAGAAAAACACACCTGGGGCCTATCAGAGGACGGAGGGTAGGAGGAGGGAGAGGATCCGGAAAAATAACTAGCGAGTACTAGACAGATTACACAAGTTGGAATCGGCTTTACCACTTACTCTCAAGCAGCACTCAGCCTCTTTAGACCACAGTGTTCTTATCTTCCAAATGGGAATTATACTGATATCTTTCTATGGCAGAGACTGCTGTTCTGCCCTAGTTACCACTCTCACTTCCAAAGTGACAGAACCCCATTTTTGGACTAGGCATATGGCTCCCCAGGATGGAGATTGCATAACTTAGCCCCTCTGTTAGTTAGATATGGCCCTGTCTCTACCTTCCAGCTGATGATTTGTGAGCAAAGCATCATTTAGCAGTTCCCAAGAGCCTTAAGAGGCATATTGATCATGCTCTTTTTTCTTCTTGACTTTCTCTTCCTCCAGCCTCTGGAAGCTGATGCTATAATCTTGGACCACTAAGATCAAGGCTCAGAATACAATAGCTACAAAATAAAATACAGTCCCTAAAGTGGAGGCTACAAGTCACAGAACCTTAGCTTGTGACACAGGATTAGCTGAAGTGGTCAAGTACTAGGTAGGAATATGCAGATATTGCAGGCTAATGAAAAAGAACAAGATCATGTCCTTTGCACGGACATGGATGGAGCTGGAGACCATTATCCTTAGCAAACTAACACAAAACAGAAAACCAAATACCACATAATCTCATTTATAAATGGGAGATAAATAAGAACACATGGACACAGAGAGGGAAAACAACACACATCTCCCCGCTGGAGCTGTTTCCCACCTTCTTTGTATTATTGACTGTGCTCCTCACATTTTAGTTTATTATTTTACATCTCATTTCATTTTTTGAGGGTCTCACTCTGTTGCCCAGGCTGGAGTACAGTGGCGTGATCACAGCTCACTGCAGCCTCAAGCTCCTAAGCTCAAGTGATCTGTGTGCCTCAGCCTCCTGAGTAGCTGAAAATGCAGGCATGCACCACCACACTGGGCGCATATATATATACATATTTTGGTAGAGATGGGTCTACGTTGCTCAGGCGGGCCTTGATCTCCTGGGCTCAAGCCATCCTCCCGCCTCACTCCCCAGTGTGTTGGGAGGCACCGTGCCCAGCCTGTTAGGGTTTTTATCATGAGGGGATGTTGCATTTTATCAAAAGTTTTTTCTGCATCTATACAGATGATCATATGGTTTTGACTTTTAATCTGTTCATGTAGTGAATCACATTTGTTACTGCAAATGTTGAACCAACCTTGCATCCCCAGAATAAAGCCTACTTGATCATGGTGAATTAACATTTTCGTGTGCTGCTGGATTCAGCTTGCTAGCATTTTGTTGAAGATTTTTGCTTCTATGTTCATCACAAATACTGGTCTGAGGTTTTCTTTCGTTGTCGCGTTGTCATGTCCCTGCCAGATTTTAGTATTAGGCTGAGGCTGGCTTCAGAGAATGAATTATGGAGGAGCCTCTCTTCTTTGGTTATTTAAAATAGTTTCAGTAGGCGCCGGGCACGGTGGCTCACACCTGTAATCCCAGCACTTTGGGAGGCCGAGGCAGGAGGATCACAAGGTCAGGAGATTGAGACCATCTTGGCTAACACAGTGAAACCCCGCCTCTAGTAAAAATATGAAAAAAAATTAGCTGGGCGTGGTGGCAGGTGCCTGTAGTCCCAGCTACTCGGGAGGCTAAGGCAGGAGAATGGTGTGAACCCGGGAGGTAGAACTTGCAGTGAACCGAGATCGCACCATTGCACTCCAGCCTGGGCAACAGACCAAGACTTTGTCTCCAAAAAAAAAAAAAAAAGTTTCAATAGGATTGCTGCCAATTCATCTTTATGCATCTGGTAGAATTTGGCTGTGAACCCATCTGGTGCAGGGCCTTTTCTTTGAGGTTGTATATTACTGATTCAATCTGAGCTCAATATTGTTCTGTTCAAGGTTTCAAGCTTTTCCTGATTTAATCACGGGAGATTGTGTGTTTCCCAAATGTATCCATTTCCTCTAGATTTTCTAACTTGTGCACGCGTGCAAAGCACTGTTCATAGTATTCTCTGAGGGTTCTTTGTATTTCTGTGGGATCAGCTGTGATACCATCTTTGTCATTTCCAATTATATTTATTTGGATCTTCTTTTTTTTCCTTTAGCTAACAGTCTATCAATCTTGTTTAACTATTTCACAGAAGCTACTCTTGATTTTATTAATCTTTTGTATAGATTTTTGCATCTCAATTTCATTAAGTTCTTCTCCAATTTAAGTTATTTGTTTCTGCAAGCTTTGAGGTTGGTTGTGCTGGTTGGTTTTCTAGTTCCTTTACATACCAAATTAATTGTTAACTTGAGATCTGACTTTTTGATGAATGCGTTTAAGTGATGTACACTTTTTCTTCTTGACACTGTTTTAGCTGCATCCCAGGAATCTTTGGTAAGCTATGTCCCTATTTTCATAAATTTGAAAGATTTTTTAAATTTTCATAAATTTGAAAGATCTTTTAAATTTTCATAAATTCGAAAGATCTTTTAAATTTCTGCCTTCTTTTTTTTTTTTTTTAAGATGGAGTCTTGCTCGTCTCCCAGGCTGGAGTACAATGGCACAATCTCGGCTCACTGCAACCTCCAACCTCCACGTCCTGGGTTCAAGCGATTCTCCTGCCTCAGCCTCCCAAGCAGCCTGGATTACAAATGCCTGCCACCATGTCCAGCTAATTTTTTGTATTTTTAGTAGAGACGGGATTTAGCCATGTTGGCCAGGCTGGTCTCAAACTCCTGACCTCGTGATCCGCCCGCCTTGGCCTCCCCAAAGTGTTGGGATTACAGGTGTGAGCCACTGGGCCCGTCCAGGTTTTTTTTTAAATTTATTAAGGCTTGCTTCATGACTGAGCATGTGATTGATCTTAGAGAGTCTTACCTGTGCAGATGAGAAAAAAGTATATTCTGTGGTTGTTGAGTGGAGTGTTCTGTAGAAAACTATTAGAGGTCTAACTGGTCAGGTGTTGAGTTTAAGTCCAGCTTCCTTGTTAATTTTCTGTGTTAATGATCTGTCTAATGCTGTCAGTGGGGAGTTGAAGTCTCCCACTAGTACTGTGTGGTTGTCTAAGTCATGTTGTAGGCCAAGAACTTGTGTTATGAATCTGGTTGTTCCAATGTTGGCTGAATATATATTTAAGGTAGTTAAGTCTTGTTGGATTGTATCCTTTATCATTATGTAACGGCCTTCATTCTCCTACTTAATTTTTATTGCCGTAAAGTTTGTTTTATCTGATATAAGAATAGCAATGCCTGGGCTGGACGCGGTGGCTCATGCTTGTAATCCCAGCACTTTGGAACGCGGAAGCAAGTGGATTGTTTGAGCACAGGAGTTGGAGATCAGCCTGGGCAACATGGCAAAACCCCATCTCTACCACAAAATACAAAAATTAGCCAAGTGTGGTAGTGCATGCCTGTAGTCTCAGCTACTCAGGAGGCTGAGGTGGGAGGATCACTTGAGACTGGGAGGTTAGTGCAGCCAGCCATAAAATCACACCACTGCACTCCAGCTTCAGTGACAGAGCCCATCTCAAAAAAAAGAATAGTAATTTTTGCATGGTAGATATTTCTCCATCCCTTTACTTTGAGCCTGTGGATGTTGTCACACATGAGATGAGTCTCTTGAAGAATGTTGGTCTTGCCACTGGATCAGAGATTTAAGTGTAAGGCCTCAAACCATAAGAACTCTAGAATAAAACCTAGGAAATACCATTTGGGACATCAGCCTTGGGAAAGAATCTATGACTAGGTCCTCAAAAGCAATTGCAACACCAACAAAAGTTGACAAGTGGGACCTAATTAAATGAAAGCTTCTTCACAGCAAAAGACACTATTAACAGAGTAATATACAACCTATGAAATGAGAGAAAATATTCTTCAACTATGCATCTGACAAAGGTCTAATATCTAGCATCTATAAGGAACTTAAATCAATATGCAAAATATAAATAACCCTATTAAAAAGTGGGCAAAAGATATAAATGGACGTTTCTCAAAAGAAGATATACAAGCAGACACACATGAAAAATTGTTCAGCATCACTAATCATCAGACAAATACAAATCAAAACCACAATGAGATATCACCTTCCTCTTGCAAAAATGGCCATAATTAAAAAGTCAAAAAAACAGTAGATGTTGGCAGGAATGTGGTGAAAAGGGAATATTTTTACTCTTCTAGTGGGGAATGTAAGTTAGCATAACCACTGCGGAAAACAGTATGGAGAGTCCTTAAAGAAATAAAAGTAGAACTACCATTCAATCCAGCAGCCCCACTACTGGGTATCTACACAAAGGAACAGAAGTCATCATGTGAAAAAGGCACATGCATATGCACGTTTGCACAATTCACAATTGCAAAGACGTGGAAGCAACTTAAGTGCCCATCGACCAACAAGCAAACAAAACGTGGTATATATACACCATGGAATACCACTCAGCCATAAAAAAGAACAAATGCCTTTTACAGCAACTTGGAGGGAGCCGGAGGCCATTATTCTAAGTGAAGTAATTCGGAAATGAAAAACCAAATATATGTTCTCACTTAAAAGTGAGAGCTAAGCTACGTGGATAAAAAAGCCTAAGAATGATATAATTGACTTTGGGGACTCGGAAAGGATGGGAGGGGGATGAGGGATAAAAAACTACATATTAGGTACAGTGTATACTGCTAAGGTGATGGGTTCACTAGAATCTCAGAACACATCCATGTAACCGAAAACCACTTTACCCAAAAACTATTGAAATAAAAATAAAATTAAAAAGTAATTACTCCTGGGGATCTGTTTAAAATGCACTCTGTTAACATTCCATGACCCAAGTATTTTAAATTTCCATTCAAAACCCTGCAAATACTCAGAAACAGATTTAAAATCTCAAACTACTGCCAAAATTACAACTTGATTTCTGCAGACAAAGTTGAGATCAATTTCCAAAAACGTAAGTAAGTTCTTAGGTGTCACACATGGTGGCTCATGCCTATAATCCCAACCCTGGGAGGCTGACGGCCAGAGGATTGCTTGAGGACAATAGTTTGAAACCAGCCTCTGCCACACAGCAAGACCCTCTGTCTCATTAAAAAAAAAGACATGGGCTGGGTGCGGTGGCTCATACTTGTAATCCCAGCACTTTGGGAAGCCGAGGCGGGTGGATCACAAGGTCGGGAGACCGAGACCATCCTGGCTAACATGGTGAAACCTCGTCTCTACTAAAAATACAAAAAAATTAGACAGGTGTGGTGGCAGGCGCCTGTAGTCCCAGCTACTGGGGAGGCTGAGGCAGGAGAATGGCGAGACCCCAGGAGGTGGAGCTTGCAGTGAGCCGAGATCGTGCCACTGTACTCCAGCCTGGGCGACAGAGTGAGACTCCGTCTCAAAAAAAAAGACATGAACCCTTTTAGGAGTTTTCAAAGAGGGTTTTGTTACGGTTCATTTAGAGGCTCACATGAATATTTCTGTTATTGGAGAGCATCCCATGAAGAACTGGCTTCCAGAATCCCTTCTCCTTCCTACTGAGCTGACCTACCTGTGGCTCTGGCCCTCAGGATCTTTGCAGGACACAAGGCTCAGCCTTCTCCATCCTCCATCTCTTATCAGATTCTCCAGCAGAGGCCAGGAAGTCCTCTCGGGTTCCTCCCCAAATACTACTCAGACTCTAGCAAGCAGCAGGGCCCCAAGATCCCAGCCACTTCTCTGGATCCAAAGATGCCTCAACCAATGCAGGGATTCTACACATTTCTGGGCTGCAGCCTAAGGACAGGGCTATTATTATTGTAAAAGGCACAGCAGCTCAAAAATTTACAGGGTGCTCAAGACCCATGGGGAAGTGAGATGCTAATCTACTCTCTACTCTCCTGGCCTAGTGCAGTCACCCCTGGTGGTGACTCTGATCAAGTGTAGCTCAGGGGGTGACTTCGCTTGTCCGATCTTCAACCAGCAACTGATTGTCCTCAGGCAAATAGATTTCACAATGCAATATCACTGTCTTCAGTTTAACTTTTACATTAATTTACTTCTCATTTCTTCTCACTGGGTTCACATTTTTGCAGGCAGAAGTTTCTGGCTTGAAGATAAAAATCTTTAAGTAGTTACAGAAAATCAAACAAATGCTTGGCTGCTTTTTAATTAGGCAGATGAAGTACTTTAATATTGATAAAATAGCTCTAATATTTAAGTGGCACATTTATAACTCTAAAGATGAAAACTTTATCAATAACTCTGCCAGTCTGACAACAAAGCAACAACAATGCAACCAGTTTGTGGCTTCCTAGCCAACAAACACAGATAGCCCCACTGAGGACAGGGGGAATGAAAAGAAGAAAAAGCATTGCAGCATTTCCATTAAGCATTTTAATTGTCAAAATGTCACAGACAACAATATTGAAAATCACATCACCGGAAATGATTCAAAGCTGAATGCCACTTTCATAATGGCAAGCAAGATGCGAAAAAATAGAAAAAAAAAATCCCTTCTTTTGCTCTGAATTACGTAAGAATGGTGACCAATCTTATTTAAATTTACAAAATTTATCTACATTACTATGGATTTCTAATATGCCTCCTTAGCTTTCTCTGCAAATATAACAAAGGGGAGAGTCATCCAGGATGATGGGGCAGCACAGAGTCGAGTGCAGGCCTGAGCACCATCCGGAACAATGACAAGCTCTTACTTGCTCAGTTCTTCATTCAAATGGTAAACCACACATTCCAATACTCAGATTCAAACAGAACAGAGCTGTCCATATTCACATGTGGCTCCAGCTTCCTCATCCACAAGAAAAAAGGCTTAGATTCAATCTTAAAAACCTTTCTGGCTCTAACAGCTTTTGATTTTTAGAAATAAAGTTGAAGTCTGTTTCATCTAGAAACACTGATTACAAAAAAAAAGTATTATATTCTAGGGCATTTTAAAACTTTTTCTTTATAGGACCTAAATGTTAACAGTTAATGTGTAGAAAATAATATTTGAAATCCCCTACTACATAGCTATTAAAATGTCAAAATTTTGCACCAACTTTTGTTAACCCTGGTGGCATTTACTCTTATATCCATGTTAGGGACATTTACTTGGATTAACAGAAATGTGTTGAGTGCCCTTAATCTACATTTCCACACAATATGTCATTATAATCTTGTGAAACAGTCTGTATTTTCTTCTAAAGAATCTTTTCAGTCAAATGTTTAATCCATTTAGGAACTTGGGTTGAACTAAAGTAATTCAGTCAAAACTACCAATTAACTAGCTGCAAGCAAATACTAGTAAAGTGTGTTTCTGATAATTCACCTCTTAATGATTGGTAAATAAGGAGATGAAAAGCAAAATGGGGATTCTGAGCAATAAAATGTTACCATTGTTCCTTCCACTTTGCCTACTCAACAGAGCAAGATTAATGTCTTATCATTTATTTATCCAAGCCAATCGCTTGTCATTAAACTTCACTAGATCAATGTTAATGCCTTAGTAAGTCAGTTGCACTACTGGAGTGGCCTTGAGTATCTAGTTGCACTTGTATATATTTCTCTTTTGTATACACATTCTCATATAAAAGCTAGTATAATGCAAAACATCCCAGTTTTACCAGAGTAAGTCGATAATTCAAAGGCACAGTAAATTGCAAGAAATGGCAGCACATATACATGTTGGCTTATTCCAATGTCTGCCATCAATGCAAAAAATGTGACCTGTCTGTGCCTGACACAAGGGATCTCTAGTCCCGGCTCATACCATTGCATGAGAACAGGTTATTACATTTTCAGGAATTTCTGAGAGTTTATTCTTAAATAAAGTCATCATTAAAATGCATTCTATAAACTTCCAACTAAATTATATTACAACAATAATACTTAAGACTCCTCATATTCTAGTTATTTCAGTATATTTTATTATCTATGTTCATGGTGCATCTACTCAATCTGTATGGTAGAATTATCCTAGGATGGTATGCTAGCATCCATCTCATCCCAACTCATCATTCAGTGACATCAGCTTGGTAGCTTAAATCTGGCCATGATATCCCTACCTACAACATAGAAATGTGCAAATACTACAAGCCAAGTTTTGTGTTTTTCAGCGAGTCAGTTGTTAAGCATTTACCAGCACACCACTGGATCTGGACAACCCAGACACATTCCCTGCTCTCTTGTAGTCACCAAAAATGCAAGATGCTATGGAACTAGTTAACAAGACTATGCGATCCGGAAAGAACTACCGGAGAATATGTTACTTAAGTAGAGTCCCAAGGAATGAGTCAAGGTTAAACAGGTGGGCAATGAGGATAAAGAAGTTGTTTTATCAAGCAAGGGGAAAACAGACTGCAGGATGAAGCCTCATCCCAGAAATTCAAAGTCCAGGGTGCTAGTTACGGTGTAGAAAGAGATAAGGCTGAAAATACGCAAGACAAATCTTATATATTTTAAGAAAAGGCACTCAGCCGGGCACGGTGGCTCACGCCTGTAATCCCAGGACTTTGGGAGGTCGAGGCGGGTGGATCACGAGGTCAGGAGATCGAGACCATCCTGGCTAACACGGTGAAACCCTGTCTCTACTAAAAATACAAAAAATCAACCAGGCGTGGTGGCGGGTGCCTGTAGTCCAGCTACGGGAGGCTGAGGCAAGAGAATGGTATGAACCCGGGAGGTGGAGCTTGCAGTGAGCCGAGATGCACTCCAGCCTGAGCAACAGAGTGAGACTGTGTCTCAAAAAAAAAAAAAAAAAAAAGACAAGACACTCATATTTCATGACTCTATTAAAAACACTGAGAAGCTACTGAAGATTTTTAATCATGCGGTTAGAAGGAAGAGAGATGAGAACTCTCTTGACACTTGACTGAACTGGAAAAGGAACCAAAAGATTGTCCAAGACACGACACAGAGAAAAATGACCACCAAGCTTCCCTGGTAACATAGCTAAAAGCAAAATCTTTCTGAGCATGCAGCCATATTGTACTTTTAATGATCACTTAAATGCTCAAATCCACTAATATAAACATTATTAAACATATACAAAAAACAGGGAATTTTAAAAAGTTAGATAAAATACACTTATGTAAAGTTCTGATCTCTATTTCCACACTTCGATGATTCTGCAGCCAACTTCACAGGCCACTGATGAAGCCAGCTTTGGAAGATGAAACAGGATGCACAGGCAACACGACTTGGTGAGGACTGCATGGAGCTGGGGCCAGATGCCACTGTCAGGGAAGATCTAGCTCATGCTAAGAAACCCAAACTAGCATAAACCTCTTCAGAACTTGACACCATGGCTGTGACCAAACTCCCCCCAGCTTGCCTACTGACGGCATCACAATGGTGGGGCAGTATTTCCTGGCACTCAGTTTCACCCGGGGCAAACAGAAAATGTTAAAACAGGAAATGCTAATGTGTGTGAGCGTGTGTGTGCCTGCCTGTATGGGTGTGCATGTACATGTGAGTGTGTATGTGCGCACACGCGTGTGCATGTGAGTACGTGTCTGTGTGCATGTGAATGTATGCGTATCTTGAGTATATGAGCATGTTAGTATCTGTGTGTGCACATGACTGTACACGTGTATGTAAGTGTGTGCATGTGTGTTTGCACTCACCAGTCTGGGTGCCGGTTTGTGAGAGTGGGGCGAGGAGGAGCTGCTGGTGTCACACAAGGCTTGCGATAACAGAGAACATTTTTTCTTCCCAGTAAAAACAAATCCCATCCTTCTAGCGGTGACTCGCACCCTCTCAATCTCTCTCTCCACCTGCTCCTTGTTTCCCCATCTGCCCCTCCTTCTCTCTCCTTCAGAATGTTTTCTGCAGTGCTTTTTCTCATCTTAGTTTGCTCTCTCCTTCGTTCAGCCTTCTAATCATCTTGTCCATTCTTCCTGTTTCTCACTCCTATTTCTGTCCCGTCATCACTCTCCTCTCCTTGGGATTTTTGCTAAACGGCAGAGGAAGGCTAACAGTGTTTAACACAGAAATTCTTTATTCCTCCTGCACGTCCTCATTACAGAAGCATCTACAATAATGTCCACTTGCACACACAGCCCCTAACCCTCCGACTCTCCACGGGGGGCTGGTGTTGGGGATGGGGTGTGGAGTCAGCAGAGGGACATTGAGAAAGGTCCATGGATCCAGGCTCAGCTCAGAGGCTGAGTTCAAAACCTGGCACCATGGCTGTGACCAAACTTCCCCGCGTCTGCCTACTGATGGCATCACAATGGTGGGGCAGTATCATCTGGCACTCGTTTCACCAGGGGCAAACAGAAAACGTTAAACAGGAAATGTTAATGCGTATATGTGAGTGTGTGTGCCTGTATGGGTGTGCATGTATATGTATGTGTGTGCACACACAAGTGTGCAATGTGTGTACACGTGTGAATGTCTATCTTGAGTATATGAGCATGTATCTATATGCGCACATGAACATGTGTGCACATGAATGTAATGTGTGTATATGTGTGCATGTGTGTTTGGACTCACCAGTCTGGGTGCTGTGGTTTGTGAGAGTGGGGCGAAGAGGAGCTGCTGGTGTCACACAAGGCTTGTGATGACAAAGAACCTATTTTCTTCCCAGTAAAAACAAATCCCAGCCTTCCAGAGGTGACTCGCACCCTCTCAATCTCTCTCCCCACCGGCTCCAAAGTTAAGGGGCTGATTATTTTAAAAATACAACACAGTGACGAGTAGTTTCTAACTCAGTTTTTGTTTGTTAAGGCCATTCCTTAGGATAAAGAAACAAAAGGATGATGAGAAACAAGCATAAAAACAAGAAATAGAAGCTGCAGCGTAACAAAATGAAGACGAACATGATGATGATGATGATAAGATTAGACTGGAAGAAAGGAAAAAGAACAGATGCAAGAATTAGAAGGCTCGTTATGATGCCTTTTTTCCCCTCCCCGATTCATGAAATTAAAAAAATCCAAGACTATCGGAACAAAAAACAAGCAAAAAAATACACAAATAGTCAACCCCTAAATTTTGTTAAGAATGAGGCAATGCTGCCACACTCACAGCTGGCTCAGGTGCCAGCAGGAGGAGGGCACCCTCCAGAGACTGCAGGAGAAAAGAGAGGACTCCTCCTTGCCCTGGCTATGCCGCCACCTGTCACCGAGGGCTGCGGTACAGAACCGGCAGCTTCCTACCTATACCAGGCCGGGCTAGGCCCCAAAACGCTCCTACTCCCCACTCCCCCTTCCCAGGCCCTAGATTTGTTGCTGCCGCCACCATTAGTGCCGACGCCAACACAACCAGCGCTGCGCTGTCACCTTCCATCCACCGGCCCACCCTACAAGGCTCCTACCACCTAGCCAACACGGGCGCCCTTCTACCGCTCCTGTCGAGCTGCAGTCTCCATTGCCGTCGCCACCACAACCGCAGAAGGCGAGCCGCAGAACTGTGCCATCTGCAAACTCGTCTCCGGTTCACCATAGATAACCTCCTCCTCCACCTCCTTCTCCAGCCTGGCTCGGAGCGCCTGGGTGGACAAAGCCAAATAACTCTAAAACAGGATGCAGAAAGTGGCAGTGTTAGAGCCTCACCTTGTCATGCTGGCCACTGGGTGGCAAGGGCTGGTTTCAGCGAAGGCACTCACACCCACCCTCTAAGTCCAACCTCCCCTCCTGGCCCAAGCTGGCCTCCTGACCTGGGATGGGGACTGGAGACACCACAGTGCCCGGCGCTCTTTGGGGAGTAGGAACAGCAGAAACTCCGACCCAGCCAGTCCTCCCCACCCAAGTACCGGTTCTCACTGTGACTCCGCCACCCACAGGGCCCTGAGCCCCTGTGGTGCCCACTATTCCATGCTCGGGGGTCCCGGATGGTCTCCGCAACACGAACAAGAGGAAGAGGGCCGGGGAACCACGATGGGTGTGGGGGCCCTGCTGTGCTCAGAGAATTGCCACGAAAACTCTGTGCACCCGCCACGCTCCAACACGAGCAGGAGAAGTTCACCCTCTGGAGCCTTGACTCTAGGAAGAGAAAGACCCCTTCCTCGGAGGCCACTGCTGTACCGGCCACCTCCACAACTTGCTGCCGGCGGCAGAAATGCAGCCCCTCCAATACCACCCCAACCTGGCCCCTAGTGCCAGCAATGTAGCCCTCGGTCTGCGCCCACACCCAGAGCCAGCTGCGGGCAGTGTAACCCTGATAGCACCCCCAAACCACCCCTCTGCCGCTGGCAGTGTAGCACCCGATAGTGTCCACAACCCATCCCCGCCACGGGCATTGCAGCACCGGATAGCGCCCCCAACCTGCTCTTCTCCTGCTCTGGCCACCCTACTGCCGCTCTGGCCACCCTCCTACCTCTCTCTGGCCGCCCTCCTACACTCCGGCACGCGCTACATTCTTCCTCGCCACCACCAATGCTGCAGCGAGGCGAGGCGAGCCGCGGTGCTGCAAGGCTCCAGCCTCCAGCGTGCAACAGGCGGCTGAGCTCCCTTCTCCGGGTCCTCCAAAGCAGAAACAAAGCAGGTCCGCAAGCTGATACAGAAGAGCCTAAAATCACAGGAGGCCTCCGCAGCATGCACATGGGCTCACGGCAGGTTTCTAGACTACATGTTCTGATTGGATGAGAGAAATCTCTAGGCCTTCTCTGATTGGACTTTATTTTCACACTCTGATTGGTTGTCCTGAGACTTGCTCTCATTCAATCAGAACATGATAGTAAAGTCCAATCAGAGTAGGCCTCTGGTTTTTCTCATATCCAATCAGAACATGTAGTCTAGGAACCTCATATGCATAACCTCTGTGTATAAATAATGCTGAAGGGGAGTCAGGCCTTTCCAGGCTGTGTATGCTCCTCGAGCTTCTCCGTGCCCAGCTTAGAGGACCAGGACCAGGGATAGCCACCACCGCATGCTTGAGGCTTATAGCTTTCGGCATCGCGGCTCCCCTCGCTGCGGTTGGTGGTGGCAGAGACTGCAGTGAGGGTGGAGCGGTAGGAAGGGGAAAATAGTTTTGGGGTAGATGGAGGGGTAGAGAGAGTGCTTAGTGCCAAAGGGAAAAGAGGATGGCGAGCAGGAGAAGGCACTGCAAAAAGATGGTGAGGAAAAATGGTGGGAAAAAAAATTGGGGGGGTACATGGAGGGGGGAAAAACGGGTAGTGAACAGGAGGGAGAGAAGGTTTTGCGGAAAGACTGGGGAAAACATTTTCGGGTAGATGGAAAAAGAGAGTGATGAGAGAGGAACGGGGGTGAGCGGGAGGGAGAGAAGGTTTGCAAAAATACGGTTTTTCTCAAATGCTTTATTTTTGTTGAGATGCTCATATATTTGTCTTTTATTCTATTAATGTGGTGTTTGCATCCATTGATTTTTGAAATACTAAATCAATGGTGCATTCCTGGGGTAAAACACATTTGCATGTAGTGCATTATCTATTTTATATGTTGCTGGAGTTCGTTTGGCGGTGTTTTGTTGAATATGTTTGATTTTATAAAACAATGAAAGACACTGGTCTATATTGTTTTGTGATAATTGTTTTGGTGTCAGAGTAATCCTGGCTTTATAAAATGAATTGGGAGGTGTTCTCTCCCCTTTTATTTTCTGCAACAGTTGGTGAACAATTGATATTAATTTCTCAGAGTGTTTGGTAGAATTCACCTGGGAAGCTCCCTGAGATGGGATTTTTATTATAAGTTTTTAAAATTACTATCTGATCTTTTAACCTTCTGTAGATCTATTTATATTTTCTATTTCTCTTTTACTCTAGTTTGTCTCTTTCTAGGACTTCATCCATTATATTTAGGCCATCTTAATTTTTTTGGCATAAGATTTTCATTGCATTCTCTTTTAATCATTTTTGTTTTGTAATACTGGCAGTGATGGTGTTCTCTTTTATTGATGATTTTAGTAATTTGATTCTCTTCTCTTTTTTTTTCTTCTTTAGCCTAAATAAACGTTTGCCAATTTTGTTATCTTTCCAAACATTTAATTTTGGTTTATTGATGTTCTTTGTTGTTTCATATTCCCTATCTTTCTGTTGGCTTAACTCTTGTGAAGTGTTTCTCTTTGTCTTTAGGAAGATTGAATTTGATTAGTAAAATTTAAGTTGATTTTGGAGTATCAACTTTTATGTGAAAGTAGAAGCATGAATTGGGAAATAATGGGTTCTCAAGTTTTTTTTTGGTGGTGGCGGGGGTGGGTGGGGGAACAAAATGAGTATCCGTGTAGTCCTTGGTTCCCCAAATCATTGAGCTAACTTGGTCAAAATAAGTAGCCTCTCATTCCTTATCTCAAGAGGTTGGTCTTGCCTTTATAGTGAATTTACTTGATGTAGTTTCTTTTAATCATATCAATTTACTTCATGTCCCATTTTCTTTTTTTTTTTTTTTTTGAGACAGAGTCTCTCGCTCTGTTGCCCAGGCTAGAGTGCAGTAGCCCTCTGCCCACTGCAATCTCTGCCTCCTGGGTTCAAGCGATTCTCCTGCCTCAGCCTCCCGAGTAGCTGGATTACAGGCACCCGCCACCACGCCCGTCTAATTTTTGTAGTTTTAGTAGAGACAGGATTTCACCATCTTGGCCAGGCTGGTCTTGAACTCCTGACCTCATGATCCACCCACTTCAGCCTCCCAAAGTGCTGGGATTACAGGCGTGACCCACAGTGCCCAGCCCATGTCCAGTTTTCAACCAGTTATTGTACCTGGAATGATTGCTAGAATCACATTCCATCTCTCACAGGTAAATAAGTAAATTCTGTCATTTAATATCTGAACTATATATATTTATTTATATATACGTATATTTTATTTGTAATTCAATGAAGGTAAAGCTGTGTATGCTCTGTGTAAAATATGCTGTCTATATTCTCATGATAGTAAAGAATAAATTGAGTAATTGAATGTATTTGAATTTTACATATATCCTCCATTTAGTAAGAGAAATAAAATCTTAGTACTTGATTTAGTAAATTCCTACATTAAATTCTAATTTAAATTAAGATGTTTCTTAGCAGAAACAAAGTTTATCTTAATGGGATGATAATTCACTAGTTTACCTCTGACGAGCATCAGCTAGTATTTAATCTATTATGAAATTACACAGCAACAAAATAAAATAGAATACAATTATTTAAAACACAAAAAATATTTTATTGATTAGTTTAGACATCAGATGTTTACATTATAAAATCAAAGCATTTTGTGGGTTTTGTTTTTGTTTTTAAGATATTAGCAAATATTAACAAACGTGAACCATAGTAAAAGTTGTACAGTAACACTTGAACATTCCGTTTTCAAATAAACTGAATTTATGTGTCAGATTGAAAAGCTTTTAGATGAGCGATTTATTTTTCTGTCTGTGTCCAAATATTTGTGTATCATGTAGACAGCCCAAGAAAATATGCAGATATGTAAGCTATTGAATAGAATGATAAACAACACATTCTTAAAAGAAAGAAGAGAGTAAGCATCCAAACCATTTTGCATTCTCACTAGCAATGTAAAAGGATTTCAGTTTCTCCACATATTTATCACTTGTTATTTTACATTTATTTTGATTGTATCCTAGTAGGTGTGAAATAATACCTCGTTGTTTGATTTGTATTTCCGTAATGACTAGTAATGCTGTATACTACGTATGTATATATATATATAAAATATATATTTATGTATAGTTATGCATATATACATACATAGCTTGTATACCTTGTTTGGAGAAATATCTATTCAAATTATTTGCCCATTTTTAAATTTGTTGTTTGCCTTTTAGTTTTTGAGTCATACGTATTCTTTGTATATTCTGGATACTAGATTATCGTCAGATATATGACTTGACAAATATTTTTTCTCATGCTGTAGGTGGTTGTTTTAGTCTGTCTGGACTACTATAATAAAACCCATAGATTGGGTGGTTTATAAACGACAGGAATTTATTTCTCACAGTTCTAGAGGTTGGGAAGTCCAAGATCAAAGCACTTGCAGATTCAGTGTCTGGTGAGGGTCTGCTCCGTCATAGATGGCTGTGTTCTCATTGTAACCTTGCATGGCAGAAGGGGCAAAGAAGCTCTTTGGGTCCTCTTCTATAAGGGAACTAATCTCATTCATAAGTGCAGAGCCATCATGACTTAATCTCCTTCCCAAAACTCCACCTCTGAATACTATCACATTGGGGGTGAAGATTTCAACAATTTTGGAGAAACATAACCCTTCAGACCATAGTACTTGTCTTTTAACTTTCTTGATAATGTCCTTTGATGCAAAAAAGTTTTTAATTTTGATGAAGTCCAACTTATTTTTTCTTGTGTTACTCTTGCTTTGGATGTGGTATCTAAGAAGACATTGCAAAATGCAAGGTCATGAAGAGTTATATATATACGTGTGTGTGTGTATATATATGTATATTTACACATATGTGTATGTGTATATGTATATTCACACGTGTGTGTGTGTATATATATATATACACACACACACACTTTTTTTTTTTTTTCCTGAGAAGGAGTCTCTCTCACCCAGGCTGGAATGCGGTGGTGCAATCTCGGCACCACTCCCAAGTGGCTAAGATTACGGATTACAGGCGTGCACCACCACACCTGGCTAATGTTTCCTTCCTCTTTTTATTCAGTAAAGACTGAGCTCACATCCTACTGGATACTTTACCACCTACAGAAGTTTGTTATAATTGCAAAAAAAAAGATTAGTAATGACCATATATAGTAAAACAAACAGAAACTACAAAAACAGGACTAGCAAAAGATATGGAAGATGTGGAAAGAATAGAACCAGTCAGGAGCAGTTTACATTTCTGACCGAACTGCATTTTACAGTGGCCAGTGAGAAGTAAGGCCGCCAGCTACCCAGGAGGCTGAGGCAGGAGAATCGCTTGAACCCGGGAGGCGGAGGTTGCAGTGAGCTGAGATTGCGCCACTGAACTCCAGCCTGGGCGACAGAGTCAATTGCTGGGCCGGGCAAAGTGGCTCACACCTGTTGTCCCAGCACTCTGGGAGGCTGAGGTGGGCAGATCACTTGAGGTCAGAAGTTTGACACCAGCCTGGGCAACATGGTGAAACCCCATCTCTACTAAAAATACAAAAAGTTGGCTAGGCATGGTGGCTCATGCCTGTAATCCCAGCACTTTGGGAGGCCGAGGCAGGTGGATCACCTGAGGTCTGGAGTTCAAAACCAGCCTGGCAAACATGGTGAAACCTCATCTCTACTAAAAATACAAAAATTAGCCCCGTGTGGTGGTGAACACCTATAATCCCAGCTACTCAGGAGGCTAGGGAAGGAGAATCACTTGAACCTGGGAGGTGGAGGTTGCAGTTAGCCGAGATCATGCCTTTGCACTCTAGCTGGGTGACAAAAGTGAAACTCTGTCTAAAAATATATATTAAACACACACACACACACACACATATATATATATATATATATAAAGTTAGCTGGCCATGGTGGTGGGTACCTGTAATCCCAGCTACTCAGGAGGCTGAGGCTTGAGAATCACTTGAATCACTCCAAACATGACATCCTGGAAAAGGCAAAACTAGGCAGCATGAAGAATTTTTAGGGTAGTGAAACATCCTGTATGACTGTAATCGTGGATACACGTCATCATGCATCTGTCAAAATCCATGAAACGTACAACCCAAGGAGTAAACCCTAACATAAAAGATGGACTTTGGTGAATGATAATGTACTGATATTGGCTCAGTAATTTGAATATGTACCATACTGAGAAAGACGTTCATAAAGAGAAAACTGTGAGGGGAGGGGTATGTGGAAACTGTACTTTCAGCTCAGTTTTTCTATAAAATTAAAACTGCTCAAAAAAGGCATATTAATTTTTTTAATATCCTAATAGAGGATCAGAGGATGGGCAAACAAAGCCTGGGCAAAACACGGCAGAAAAAGCACAAAATACAACAACAAAAAAAATCTTTTTCCAATAAGTTGTTGCTGCTCTAAGTAACTGGTACAGGGATTCTAGTTGGTGACTGAGATTTACAGGTTGAAGGGGGGGGGTGTCAGGGGAAGCTGGAGGATGGTCTGAAAGAGGGAGAGGGGTGTTGTTCAGGGAGAAGTGGGTTGGATCCTGACTCTACCACTCATTATGCCACTTGTCAAAGAGAAACAAAATCCGGCTCCAATTACAGGGGTAAGGGAAGATTTTCATCAGTACCAACTGTTGCACTAGGGAAGAGTCCAGCCTGAGCTGGACTGAACTTGGATTTGTAGAGGTGACTGAGTTTCAAAGGGAGAATGAGGGAATAAAGAAGGGGTTGGGGGGGGCGCTCAGTAGAGTCAGGAAAGTGACAATTGCAAAGGGTTGGTTGAGTGCTGTTGGCCCCGGTGCTGCTCCCCATCTGGAAACTGTCATCCTCCCAGAGGGACGGGAGACAGAGGTCTTGTCACAGCTGCCAGAACAAACAGTACATCCTTTTGGCAGCATCCAGTTTTCTCAGGCAGGCAATTAAGGGGCGCTCGTGTTATCTGAGGGGTGTGGCCTCCAGTGCTGGTAACTGCTAGTGTTTGTTCAAGTCTCCACAGGCCAAGGCTGAGGCCTGATGAGAACGGGGCTCAGAGGGGCCTGGCTGGAGTCCGGTCCAGGAGGTTCTTTGTCAATAGAGCGAGTTAACTGGGCCCTGGGAGCCTCCATTTTCCCTTATGTATCTGTGAGGAGCAAGAGATGACGTGATCCAGGAGCTCCACATCCCACAGATCCTGGCTCCACATCCCACAGATGCCCTTTCTGATAAAGGAGCCGGGCGGGCACCCCGACTGCGCCCACTGGAGGCCCTGAAGTAGCAAGGCTCCTGGAGCGCGTCCTGTGCTGGAGTCCTGGAGGATGCCACAGATCTGGAGGGAGTGGTGGGGTCCTGTCCCAGACTCGCCTTAAACTCTGCGAGGACAATGACCCCCCCAGCCCGCCTCTACCCCCCAGCCTGCCTCAGGCAGGAGGCGCAGTAGTCCCCTCTGCAAGCTGCAGATTCCCCACCCTGGCTCCAACTGACCATAGTTGAAATTGAGCTGGAGGCGACAACAACATCCTAGAAACCTGAGTCTCCGCCTCAGGGTATTGATGCCCTTTACTGATTGAAAAGCTGGTGTGGAACTTTGCAGCCTTGGCTCAGAAACACAGCTGAGTGTCCTGGAGCAGGTGCGACCAGAGGACATTGGCAGGGGAGCAGTGCCTCCTGGTGGTCAATGCATGCTGGCCTCAGTGACGGGAGAACCTTAAGGCTGGTGACATTCAGTACCCAAGCAGGCAAATCACAGAGGTGGCTGGGGGTGTGCAGGGCTAATGGGCAAACTAGAGCAATGGTGGAATAATGTCTTTCCTCTCAGACAGGGAAATGTTTTAAAAATAGATAATGCTCAGGGCTGGCGGGGGCACACGGAAACTGGCACTGCCATAAACTGCCAGAGGAGAAAGGAAAGTGGGTGCTGGCCTTGGGAGAGGTTTCTTGGTTTGTTTTGTTTTGTTTTTGGGGTTTTTTTTGTTTTTTTGCAGAGGCAGGGTCTCACTATGTTGCTTAGGTTGGTCTCAAACTCCTATCCTCAAGTAATCCTCATGCCTCGAGTTCCCAAAGTGCTGGGTTACAGGCGTGAGCCACCAGGCCCGGTCCCTGAGAGCCTTTGGGAACTAGGAATCAAAAGTCTTTCTCTGGGGTGGGGCGGGGGGTGCGGTGTGCGTGTGCAGGGGTTTGGAAACTTTGTGGCTTGGCCGTGGGTCTCCTGGCGTGAGAGCCTCCTCAGTTTCGTGGGCGAGATTGGCCCTTGTGGAGTTCGAGTCCAACCCAGAAGAAACAAGGAAGCCTGGGTCTCCTCCAGGTGTGCAGCAACCCAGCCTGGGGTCCCCCCAAAGGTAGCCAGGGACAAGCCCAGGATCACCCAGTCTGCAGCAGGGTGCAAAGGTTTGGGGTCCCCCACAAAGGCAGCCAGAGCCAAGCCCAGGGTCCCCTGAGCATCAGCAAGATCTATACCTGGAGTCACCTCAAAGACAGCTAGAGTCTAGCTCTGAATCCCCACAATGTCAGCGAAAGCCAAGTGAGGAGGCACCATGGTGTTCTCAGGGCCAGGGAGAACCAGCCTCCGAGTGGGCCCAGAGTCCAGAGGAGCTGACCCCGGGGGTGGGGTGGCATGAGCACCTATACCCAGGCCCAGGATCACCAGAGCCTTACCCCAGTCAGCAAGTGCCGAGTTCAGAGCCATCACGGCCAGTACGGGAGCTGACACCCAAGGCACCTGGCTCCCTGCTGGGATCAGCAGGAGCCAAGCAAGCTGCCTCTGGCTGGGGAGAGGTAACAGGTGGCCATGGGTCAAAGAAGGAAAAAGGTTCTTCAGCCCAGGCTCCAGTATCCAAGAAGTTGAAGGAGGAGGAGGAGGAGTTTCCTGTAATCCAGAAGGGGAGGCCCAAATTGGGGTGGGTGTGGAAGGACCACTGCAAGAAAAAGTTATCCCAGATGGTTCAGGGCAAGCCCCTGCACACATCCTGGCAGTGGAAGATGAAGGAACAGCAGGAAAGGAAGCTTGCCAAGGATTCTGCCCCTAACCTGGAGAAGGAGAAGGAAAGGCACTGCCAGGAGAAGAAACAGCGCTGGGCCAAGAACCTAAAACATCACCTGTAGAACGAGTGGAAGGCGGAGATTGTCCAAGTGATCCAAAGCCCCACCAAGCTTAAGCTGGCGAGGACACAGCAGCTGTGCTCCATGAGAAGCGGGACACCCTGCCCCTGCTGCAGAACCGGCCGTCCCAGCAGCCAGCAGCCAAGGTCTGAGCTCAGGACAGCCCCGAGGCCCTCTATGGCCAGCAACTGTGTCAGACACAGCACCTCAAGCCACTGGCCAGATGCCTCTGCTGGAGGCAGCACTCCAAACCTATGGCTGCAAAATGGTGACCCCCACCCTGGGCAGGGCTCTTGGGCCTTTGATGTCTTTTAGGCAGGTCTGTGTGGGACAGAGGCCCAGAGGGGGTCTGGAATCTGGCAGAGATGGGAGTGAGAAGAGATTCAGCCCCCTCCTTTCTTCCTCTCCTTCTCCAAGTGCCTTCAGACGAAGAACAGTATATTCTTCGGTTCCTCAGTGAGCTGGCGACTAGCAGGTGACTCCCACAGATGTTGTATGTCCTGTCTCGGGGTCCTAGGTCCAACCCAGGCCCAAAGGCTGGCAGTCAGGAATCCAGCTTCCCCTACACTTTTCCAAAGGCTGCTCTGGGCACCTCTGTGCTCCACTGGCTCTGTCACTGAGCAAACTGAATCCAGCTGCTCCCCACTTTTCAACACTGAAAGATGAAAATGGGGAGATTGCAGGGAGCAGTTTCTCCCTAGCACCCTGTTTTCCAAACCAGACTCCTCAGAAGCATCAAAGATCTAACTCATGTCTACCCAGTCTACAACAAAAATATTTATTGAGTGTCTGTTGCATACAAGTATAATTCGAGTCACCAGGGAATACAGACGATAGACAAAAGTCCCTCCCCTCAATGAGCTTTCATTCTGATGGAGAGAAAACATAGTAAACAAGCAAAATGTGTCATGTGTCAAAAAAAAAAGTCTTTCTCCAAATGTATACACTTTGATCTAGCTATTCCACTTGTAAGAATTTATTTGTAAGACTGTATAAAGTATATACAGAGTCTTATAGTATAAGGTGTAGATCTTGCTGATACTCGGGGGACCCTGGGCTTGGCTCTGGCTGCCTTTGTGGGGGACCCCCAAACCTTTGCACCCTGCTGCAGACTGGGTGATCCTGGGCTTGTCTCTGGCTGCCTTTTGGGGGACCCCAGGCCAGCTTGCTGCAACACTTAGAGGAGACCCAGGCTTCCTTGTTTCTTCTGGGTTGGACTCGAACTCCATAAGGGCCAATCTTGCCTGTGGAACAGGAGGCTCTTGGGCCACGAGATCCACGGCCAAGCCACAAAGTTTCCAAACCCCTGCACACGTACACCGCACCCCCTGCCAACCCTGCACACGTACACCACACCCCCCCAACCCCAGAAAAAGACTTGTGATTCTGTATAAAGTGTAAAAAGGAGTAGTAAGTTAAAGAATTAAACAGAAACATTCGTTATCGTAGCAAAATTAAGAAAATACGCAACTGTTGAAACACATTAAGATCCTTATTCAAGTAGTAAAATGACTATTTTGTCATTGAAATGGCTTTACAAAATATTGGTAAATTAAGTAAAATGAGGGTTTGAAACAATATGTGCGTTCTGTGTCACAGGCCAGGTGATCCAGAGCAGGCAGTGGAGGGCCTGAGGCATACAAGGGACCCTACTAGGGATAAACCTATGAAAAAAGCAAGCAGAAACAGGCTTGGACAGAAGTCAAAACGGGTTGCAGGCTCAGCAAAACCTCAGCCAGCCAGCCAGCCAGCCAGGACGCCAGAACAAGCATCGCCCCCTCAGAGTTGGCTGGACCAAGAAGAGGTGGCCAAATCTTTATACCCAGGCCTCAGGCACCTGAGGAGGCTCCCCAGGGAAGGCCCTGAACACTGGGGGTGCCCTCTTTGGCTCAGGCATACCGTGAAGCAGCCAGCCAGGCGCTAAACAAACTCCCACAACTGGACAGCAAGTCCTCCCCAAGGAGGGTCCAGGCAGTACATCTCTGCATCCACCACCTTCTGCTGGTGCTAGTAGTGGTTATTTTCAGAAAATAAATTGCGTCTATCTATACAATAATAAATAAGCATATGGAATCTGTAGGCGTAAATATTTATAAGATAATTAGAAATGTAAGAAAATGGTTGGAGTAAGTAAATACTTAAATTCCTGGGATAGGCTGGGCGCAGTGGCTCATGCCTGTAATCCCAGCACTTTGGGAGGCCAAGGTGAGCAGATCACGAGGTCAGGAGTTTGAGAACAGCCTGGCCAACATAGTGAAACTCCTTCTCTCCTAAAAAAAAAATACAAAAAAATAGCCAGGCATGGTGGCAGGAGCCTGTAATCCCACCTACTCGGGAGGCTGAGGCAGGAGAATCACTTGAATCCAGGAGGCGGAGGTTAACAATTGGTTGAGT